>NC_047660.1:53321720-53643386 GCF_011762505.2 Arvicanthis niloticus | reverse complement strand
TGGGTGTCTACAATTCTCAACCCCAAAGCAGAAGAGAAAAGAACTGAGGCCCAGCCCTGTGGACAGCTTAGTTTGGGAAGGTGAAGGCTATAGCTCTTCCCAAGAGCTGAGGGCTGCAGGTTAGGGACAAACTGTCAAGTTGGGATAACCATCCCTTACCCTCCATGATTCAGGTGAGGGACAACTGCTTAAGCACCCGGAGTTTTGCAGCCATGGAAAGGCATGGCAGGCAAGCCGTGGTAGGGAACTCACAGTGGCAGAAGAGGTCACATTGTCTCTGTAATCAGGAAGCAGAGATCAAACAAGACATTGGGCCAGACTTGTTTCCCACTTCCTCCAGCGATTCCACCCCTTAAGGGTTGAATACTTTCCCAAGAGTACCAGTAGCTTAGGACCAAGTGTTCAAACACAGGAGCCTATGGGTTGTGTTCAAACCATAACACTAGCTGAGGCTGCCTTTCAGGCACTGGGTCTGGTTAAGTAGGGATGACGTATTAAATATGGGGTGGGAGCATTTCTGGATGATAGGTGATTGTTTAGTAAGAAAACTCTACCTTGGGGCAGAAACTGCTGGGAAGAAGTTCAGTTGGAAACCTATCCACAGAAAATCCAAACTTACAAACTTATAAGTAAGACATGACATTCTACCTGGCTGGGCTAGAGACAGATCCTCAGTGGAAGGCGTGGTGACTCCCCAAATATATGGATGAGAGTAGCCACACCCTCAGGTCCAGGAAAGGTACTGCCTGTGCTGCAGCTCTGTGTTCCTCTGCAGGCCCAAGGAGGCCAAGGACTGTTGGGGGACCTGTCTCTTGAACTGAGGTACCTGAATTGGGGCAGTTAGTACCTTAACCAGGAAAAATCTCAGTGTATATTTTGCAAGAAGATTAAAAACAGAATTGAGATTTGTTGATGGGTAAAGAATGTGTGAAGAAGCACAGCTTGCAGCCATATTCTTTAAGACATCATAAGAATGAGATGGGCCTTCTGTCCAGATGAATCCCAGAGATGTGAACAGCTTTCAGATTCACTGTGACCCTTTGGGGGACACTGCATCTGTTGACCCTATGGACAAGTGGTAGTTTTCCCTGAAGGGACAAGTGACAAAGAACAAGCCCTTTAGTATTTTAAATGACTGAGGTCTGGATGGGGTGACACTTCCAGGCCTACCTAGGTCCTCTCCAGTTTACAGTTCCCCAGTAGATGCTAATTCTCTCTTCAGCCCATGAGGTCAATGTGGTGCTGGCTGGGAGGAATATCCTACTAGGACCCATGACTCTGTGTGGTGCACAGGCCACGGGTGACATCATGAAGGTGATGTTATGAATCCCATCACTTTAGTGACCACGGTTCCAATGTTGTAAAATTGTCCTGCATCCAAATATGCCTGTGTCGCTTCTGTATACATTGAGACCTGCTGAGAATTTCAACATGTCACCATCTAAATGACATTGTCCAAATGTTCTTAGGGTCCACCAAAATCCAAGACAGGCCACATCCCAATTTTGTCAAGAAGAGAGTAGACTTGTACTACAATCTGAATTTTGAGTCTAGAACCTAGAACAACCTCGTGGAAAGCCATTGGGTAGTTGTGGATCAGTAGTGTAGTAAGAGGGTTGGTGCCTTGAGACTCACTGATGGTGGACTCTCACTCAGATCCCCCACCAAAACCCTGGACTCTGAGTTGTATGTTCACCAGGTTCTGTATTATCAGGGGAGTTAGTTCATTTCTGGATCCCTTCATTTTAAATACAGTGGATACCTCAGTGTCGCTGGCACCATGCCATAAAACAGGATCACCTGAGAAAGTAAGACAATTATATCATGAAGGAATAAAGATCAAAGCCAGAGTGGGACTAGGGTAGGTGTCTGAGAGAAGGAGACACCTGTGTGTGAGGCCTAGCGAAGCTGAGGGCAGCATATACATAGAAGGGCTTTTCCATGTCCACATCCTTCCTCCTGTCTCCTGGCCCACTACTCCTTCCCTTTCTCGGCCACATCTCTGGGATGGTGCCTCTTCCCACTTCCAACTCCCTTGCTTGTCTAGTTTCCAATACAGTGCCTCCCTTGGCTCACACCCTACTTGGTCCACACTTCCTAGATGCCTCTTCTCGTGACCTTCTACCATCTTTTCTAATCTAACTTCCAATATACTGCCTTCCTTCACTCATCACTCCCCTCCTTGCCTAGCTTCCAAGATGGCCCTTCCCTTCACTCTCTCTTGTTCATCCTTCAAAGCGGCATCTCACCCCACTCCACCCACTTCCTCATCTACATTTCTAAGTGATGCCTTTCTCACCACCTTCTCCAGTCCCTATCTATACATGTAACACTACTTGAGAATCCATGTATTGAGATAGAGTCTTAACAGTGTGGCCCAGGCTGGCCTATGATCTAAGGATACTCCTATGTCAGCCTGCCAGGTGCTGGGACTACAGATGTGTGCCATGACCCCTGGCTTTACTAATTGTTTCCCAGGCTTTTGTCACGCCCCCCCACTCCCAGTCTCAGCTTTGTTAAGGCACATCCCTAATGTCTGTGTGTCCACTGTCCTCTAACCGATGTTTGCTCATTTGTGGGAAAGGGAACAGAATAAGTCAGAGACTCTCTGAACGTCAGCCTCACTATCCTTGTCACATTCCACCTCTTGCTCTTGCTCTGACCTGACCCTCAACGCTGCCTGGCCTGCTCGGAAACCCATAGCTTTCTCCTGTCTCCTCTGACCTCACACAGAAAGAGTCTCCTGTTCTCAGCTGCATGCCACAGCAGCATGCACATACTCTCAAGCGACCTGGGATTGACCAGAGGCGAGGCAGCTCTAGGTAACTTGTAGCCAATCTGAGGCCAAGCCTCTGATCTATTTTGGTGTCACCGTTTCCTTCTTACTGTCCCCAGGGAGTTAACCTGCTCACACTTGGCTTCTGGGTTCTACCTTTCCACCACAGTTTCCTCCTCAGGGCTCCTGTCTTCTCTCTGAGTGCCAGCAGGAGCTAGGCTTTCAGTAACTCTCAGGCATGGCTGGCTGCCTGGTCAGGGAGGGAACTCATTGAATACTGAGAAAAGATGTTCTGGACAGTTTTGTTGTGAACTTAAAACACTTTTTAGAAATCAGCTGGCAAGAAGAAAGCTGATGACGAGTAAGAAGAAAGCCAGGCATGGTGGCATATAGCCATAATGCAAGGTGGGTGTGCAGAACTGGGGGCAGCTGGGCTGTGTGAGACCCTGTCTCACAATAAAGCAAAACAAAACAAATAAAAAACCTGGCATGACACATGATGGCCTCATGCTTTTAGCCTTAGCTCTCTCTTCCTTGTGTGGAAGAATGTTCATTTAGGAGGCTGGGTCAGTTCCTGGATGTCCAGGGACCTGTAGTAATAATGACTCTCCCGGCAGGTGATATGGATTTCACAATGATTCGCCTGGTAAATGGCTCTGGCCCACACCAGGGCCGGGTGGAGGTGTTCCATGATCGTCGCTGGGGCACAGTGTGTGATGACGGCTGGGACAAGAAGGATGGGGACGTGGTGTGCCGCATGCTGGGCTTCCCTGGTGTTGAGGAGGTGTACCGGACGGCTCGTTTTGGGCAAGGTAAGGATGGTGAAATAAAGTACAGATTAGACAACATGGAAGAGAGCCGTGGATGCTAGGCCTGGTCTCCTTCCCCAAAGCCTGTGTCACCTTCATGTGATATAGCTCACCCAGGCCAACTGGGCTCTGGGGACACCGATCCCTCACTTATGTTCTCAGTACACACCTCATACTTACAAACACTGCCTCTCTATAGAACTTGAACAGGAAGAAACTTGGATGGACTTGAACCCAAAACAATAGTTCCCAAAGCATGGATCGGAGAACCTCTCCCCCATCTATTTGGTGTACCCTTTTCCTTGGCTGTGTGCACTTGCCTGGCCCCTCTCCACTGTCTTGGTGTGCTTATCTGGGAGCTGTGTTTACAGACTCTGCGATGCTTCCCAGCCTAGACCCCTGGGATCTAACATGCTGCCAATTAGCTGGTGTAAGCACTGTTGTATTCTGGCGTGGGGAGGATTAAGATTTGAACTCATCATATCACTCTCAGCTGTCAGGTAGTCTGCTGACCCGTGAGTGGCAGCCACCATAGGGGATTTGGGGTTGTGGAGTAGTGACAGAGAAGCCCACCATCTTACCCAAAGCTTTGTCTTTCTAGTCCTCTGAGCTAAAATAGTTACAGGGACTGCTAGTATGGTGTGAGGAAAGAGGGCGTGTGGCTCCTCCTCTTCCTCCTCTTCCTCCTCTTCCTCCTCTTCTTCCTCCTCTTCCTCCTCCTCTTCCTCCTCCTCTTCTTCCTCCTCTTCCTCCTCTTCTTCCTCCTCTTCTTCTTCCTCCTCCTCCTCTTCCTCCTCCTTCTCTTCTTCCTCCTCTTCTTCTTCTTCCTCCTCTTCCTCCTCCTCCTCTTTCTCCACAAATTCTGGAGGCTGTCCATGGAGCCCATCTCTACATCTGGGGCTTCAATCATGGCCCAGGTCATTCTCTCTACCCTGAAATAGTCCCTTGAGCCTCAGACCCCTCAGAATCCCGTTACTTCCCAGACAGCACCACTCAGACACGGCATGGACCTGCCAAATGGGCCACATTTTCTTCCCATCAAATCCTCGACCTCTATCAAGCCTACAGCACATTTTGTGTTAGACTCCATCTAAAGCAGACCCTGGGCACTTCCACCCTACCATCAACTCCTTAACTGTCCCATCCCCAAGTCTTACAGATTCTGTGTATGTCCACTCCTCCAGGGTCTTCTGATCTGTCTCCTCCCCTTCTTCCTTGCTGCACACCTTACAGTATTTATCAGAGCAGAGCAGTGCTTAGGATAGAAACTCTGGAGTCAGACATCCTCGTTTGAATCCAGTGACATCTTCGAGCAGATTTCTTAATCTTGCTGAGCTTCAACTCTCTCTCTTTTAAAGACAAGCTGTCGATGTTAGATGAGCGGTTAGCGTGGTGTAGGCACCATTGCCCATCTCTGTTTGCTACCTACTGAGTGAAGATGGCTGTCAGTCCAAGGGGCCTGAGTGTATCCTTGAGCTTTCATGAACTGCTGTCATTTGGGTTGTCTCACTACAACCTGCAGGTTGGTTCCTGGGCCTGCCTTTTATAGCTGCCAGAACTCTGTCTTCAATGAGCAATAGCTTGTGTTAACCCATTCCTGAAACTTCGGTGGTTCTTTATTGCTCTTGGGATCAAATTAGCCTTTCTTTTTAATTCCCCCCAGCTATGTTCTTTGAGACAGAGTCTCAGTATATAGCTCAGGTTGGCCTGGGGCTCACTATGTCTCTCAGGCTACTCTCTAACTTGCAATCCTCCTGCTTCAGCTCACTCAAATGAAGGGATTTTAATTGCACCACTACTACAGAGCCTTAACTAAAGCCCTTTTTTTTTTTTTTTTTCTTTTTTTTTTGGTTTTTCGAGACAGGGTTTCTCTGTGTAGTCCTGGCTGTCCTGGAACTCATCTGTAGACCAGGCTAGCCTCGAACTCAGAAATCCGCCTGCCTCTGAACTAAAGCTCTTCTTAAGCCACTTCCTGTCACTCCTCACTTGTCCCAGGGTGCTTCTGCGCAGGGGTCTACTGTGCTTCTGAGGCCACCTGATGGTGTTTCCTGTCACCCTGACTCTGCATGTTACCTTTCCCCATCAGCTCTAAAAGGCAGCTCAGTTTTGTCTCCTGGAAGGAGCTTTCCAGGGCCTCTGATACCTCAACTCACAATGAACATGCACTTTAGCTCCTGTGGCGTTCTATGCATGTGTCTGTCATCTGTGTTGTTCACTGGGGGATTCTAAGTACGCAGAAAAGTTCAGGGTGTTGACCAGGACCTCAGATTATTTGTTGAATGAATGAATGGTCACCTCCAACCTATGTTGTACTGCAGATGCTCTGTAGTCTCCATCTCACCCCATGAAGAGCACCTCTTGTGCTATTTTCTTATCTGTTCACCAGGAGGTGCTGTGCTGATCTTTACTACCCTAGGGGACTTTGTAGTATTAAATATTTTAATAAATGCCCTGGCACAGAGTTTCTTCCCATCTCAGTGGTTTATGTTCCCGAATGAAAGACACACATACAGTCTTTATATTTTATTATACCTTAAGCAACACGACAGCTGGGCGACTGCCTAGCCTCTATACTGCTAGAATTTACCTCCCACTGATAATTCCGAGTTACTACTTACTAATTTCTATGTTCCATCTTGGCTGCTCCAGACCCAACTGAGCAGCCCTCTGAGCCACACTTTCTTGGCCCAGAGCCCAGGGTGCTCTCCTTGCTTCTCCACCCCATGGCGACTTCTCCACACTATCCTAAAGCATGGCGGGTCTCTCTCCCCTCCTTCCTTGAGGTCCCAAACCCAGGAAACCTAACCCTGGCCCCTCATATCTCTCTCTCTCTCTCTCTCTCTCTCTCTCTCTCTCTCTCTCTCTCTCTCTCTCTCCCCCCCCTCCCCAGCAATTGGCTGCTGGCATCTTTATTTACCAATCAGAATTAACTGGGGGCAGGTTCCCAGAAGCTACATGCAGACCCTTTTGTGCAAACTGTTTTGCACAGAGGACCCAATTAGCACCCATAATACAAGCAGCTACAGGACTTTATTGTGCACCCCAAGAGGGACAACCAGAGTGGAGTTGACCTAGCCTGAGCAGGTTTCCTCAGACCTACATATATCCCTGGATCACCCGGGACAAAATAACTTCCTAACGAGTTCTCAGGCTGGTCCTGGGGCCTCTCCTTGTGTAGACAGAGAACTGTTTAATCCAGGGGACGAGTACTTGGAATCTTCAGAGCACTGGCTTCTGTGACACGGGGTGAGGGACATAGATATTTGCAGCTTCCTTAGCAATGCCCCCCCACACACGAAAGAATGGCAGTTTCGGGCTGCTTGTGAGATGGCCTGCTTCAAGTGTACTGTCCATCCAGAGGCTGGACAGCAGCCCATCCTGGTGGAGCCCCAGGCTGTTCTTACAGTGCCCACATCCTGCAAACGCATTTGCGATGGGCAGCCTTGGGCCTGTTCTTTATTTGTTAGTTCCCTTTATTTGCTTTGGGTGTGACTAATCCAATGGAGTTCTTGGGCCTGCTGCCTTCTCCTGGGTAATTTGTGAAGTGATGTGTTTTCCAGGAGACGTTTAATCTGCAAGTTACTGCTGTCCCTCAAAGGGCTTATTGTGTAAGAGCCAGGGAGAGGCTGTGGTGAAGACATTGTCCAGCAGGCAGACAGCGGAAGGAGGCCTCTCCTCCTCGGTCTGTCCTTGCCTCACTGTGTAGCAATCCTGTGATAGACGACGCTGAGAATCTCTAGGGAACATGTCTAAGCGGCTTAATTCATGTAGTTGTTTTAGTCACTAGCATAGCAGCTCAGAAGGTCCCTCAAGCTTCTTTGTAAAGGGATATAACAGGGCAGATCTAGAATGAATGACCGAGCTGAAGATTTTCAGTCTTGGTGATTCCACTAAAAAAAGAGAGGGATCATCTGGCTGTGAGGGAGGGTACAGTGTGGCCAGCTATGGGTTTAATCCCCGAGCTACCTCTCCTGTAGGCTTTCATGGATACCATATCCCTTCCCAATATAGAAACATCCAGTCAACTAATACGGGATGAAATACCAGTAACACTGGAACCTAGGTTAAGACCCTTGACCTTTTACCTTAGGCTTCTTTGTGGTACTCATTATTTTTCTTATTACTGTGACCAAAATATCATTCATAAACAACTCAAGGGAAGAAAGATTTGTTTTGGCATGTGGTTTTAGAGAGTAGTAGCCCATCCCGGTAGGGAAGACATGGTGACAGGTGCTACTAGTGGGAGGTGGCCCCTTCCATTCTAGTGAACTAGGAAGCAGACAAATCAGGCTGGAGTGGATGTAACTTTCAAAGTCTGCTCTTTACTGATCTTCTTCCTTTTGCTAAATAGGCCCCACCCCCTTAAAGGTTCCACAGTCTCCCCAAACAGAGAGCACCAGGATCTCCATGTATGGCCCCCTTCAGACCAGCAGGTTGACCGATTACAGCTCAGTGAACACGACTGGCTGCAAGTCTTAGGGACTGAGTGTTTGAGGGGCTAACCTAGGGACTTATGGTTGGAGGATGTCTGATGACAAAGTCAAAATTGGGAATGCTTTATATTTCCAGTACCATGATCTTGGGCTCGCAGAATGGGACCATGTAGTAATTTGCTACTAACGAACTCAGTTCTGAGCCACAGGATAATCCAGGATCTATCTGAGATTACCCTTCTGATTAGGCCTTGCCAAGTTGCCCATTCATAAAAGCTTCTAGATACTGTATCTCAGTGGCAGGGAGAGTCAGTTATCAAGTGTGAGCCTGGGTGTAGGTGGGTGGGTAGCAAGAGTTGAGTTTGAAATTAGTGTCTACTAGTTATAAACGGTGTAATCTGGTACCAATTGCTCTCTGAGCTGAAATTTTCTCACTTACAGAATGTGTCTCTTACTGTCTACCCCAAAGCATAATGGTGAGGACTTATAAAGGCTTATATCTGAAAGAAGCCTGATTAATAGAAGAGACAAGCACTGATATCTCTGTTACTGTTACTCTACCTACAGGAAGATAAGCTCATAATGAAGGATGCGTTCTCAGTAGAGCAGAGAGGGAAGATGGCCACCGCCAGATTTGAGAAGCACCTGCAGGGACAGCCAGGGTGTGGCCATGTCATTTACAGGCACAATTCCTTTTCTCCATCTTCCTGCATCTGAATTGTTGCTAAGGTTGTGTTTGCCTCTCTTCACAGGCACAGGGAGGATTTGGATGGACGATGTGAACTGCAAGGGAACTGAGAGCTCCATCTTCCACTGCCAGTTCTCCAAATGGGGGGTGACAAACTGTGGGCATGCTGAGGACGCTGGGGTGACCTGTACTGCCCTCTGAAAGTGGCCACAGCCCAAGGCCAGGGCACTGTCGCTGAGCCACGTTCTTGTGTCTCTGGGGAAGGAGGAATTGCTTGGAGCCACCTAACCATGGCTCATGCCCAATCCAACACCATTCTATCCTTTTGCCAATTGGCCCTACTCTGGTTTCAAGGTGACCTGGTGTCACTTTCTTTGCAGACAAATGCTCCAAAGTGCTCAGTGGGACCTACATTCTGTCTTTCCCTTCCATCAAGGTTTCTACATGAACCAGCAGTATGTTCAGCTATCTGAAGAGGATTCATAAGGGCCTAGGGATCCATATTCCCTTTGGTCTCTTGGTTATAGATAGATGCTGATATGACGTCGTAGGCAAGAGCAGCAATGGAGGTGGGAGGTGTTATGGGTCATTTACTTTGCTGATAATTCTCAAATCCCAGTTTCACCCACCACCATCCACCTCCCCAGCAAGTAGAAACCCTTAATGACTCTGTTTCCCTTCTTTTCCTCTGCCTCTTCACACTATACGTTAGTTTGAGGAAGGGGCAGCAGAGAAGCCAGTTATGGGAAACATAAGAAAGTGGCAGGCTCCAGAAGAACCCAGCTGGAGCTGGGAAGGGAGGGGAATAACTACCATGCTGTGCTACATCATGTCTTGGGTGCTGGACTCACTTATCCATAGTGCTGTGTTACTAATACAAGGCATGTCCCTCAGGGCAGGACCCTGCCTCCTGGGAGTGCTCACCTGGCTTGTTCATCTGGCTTCCAAGCTAGAAGACCAAGAATGACCAAGACTGAAGCCAGGTTTCCACATGAATTTTAGTGTGCCCTTGTTAGGGGACACTTGTTAGGTTGGGCTGTAGACATTGCCTATTAGAAGGTTGTGTGCCCCAAATCCTACAGCAAGCACGTGCAAGGTCAGACATAATGGGTTTCTAAGTCAAGTGTACACCCAGGAGGGCTGATTTGAAGGGTGACATGGGAGCCATCCACATTAACTTGAGTCCATCAGTCATTAAAGACTGTGTCTCGGGGTTGTTGGTGACATTTTACCTTACAGGCCTCTCTAAACAGAATCCTGTGATCCAAGAAATGCAATCCTGATAAACCCCTCAAAGGTAGAAAGAAGTATGAAATTCCTATAACCTTCCCGTGGGAAATGAGAGACCTTGGGACTCTTCAAGCCTGTGAGCTACACTTCTCTCCTGCTTACAAAGTAAACATAATCTGCTCTTGACCCAAGGAGGAGGTTGAACTAGGTTGTACATGTGTTCGAGACCTAGGGGAGCTACAGGGCAGCAACTGAGTGCAGACCTGTCTGGCTATAGTAGAGTCACAGACACAAGTACATATCCTGTGAGGTGAGCATTATCCTGCTCAGGATCAAGAAGACCTAAGTACCTCCAGGTGTAGTTGCTCCAAAGATCCTGATTGGGTACTCAGCCAATATTCGATCTTGGTCATTCTTGCTTGCAATGCATGTTACTCACTACTGTTCTCCTGATCTGACCAACTGTTATGTTTACATAACATGCATGTATTCATGCATTTTCTTCCAGAGCCGATGTATGTATACCTGTACAAGCGAAGCACTCCTATTACATGGCTCAGAACGTCACAATGGTTATGTTTTAAAAGATATGCTAAAGGCAATATTAAAAAAAATAGGTATTTTAAAAGTTCCTAAACATCACTTTGACAATTGTGGGAAAGAATCCACTTAACCCATTAATGAAGATTCAGTAACTTTCTCACTTGGTCTTCACATGGTGGAAACACAAGTTTGGCTTTATGTCTATAAAAGCAATGGTGAAAAGTATTTTAACCATAAAAATAAAAGTCGGCTAGTTTACAGACCTACCTACGAGGGCGTGGAAATGACCATGGCCTGTATTTCAGGGACTAATGGAAACTAGGCCTAAGATACTTCAGATGTTTTATAGAAAGAATCTCAATAAAGCAAACATTTGAAATAGATGTCGCTGACAAGTGGTCCATCACACTCTTTCTCACAAAAACCCAGGGACTGTGGAGAGAGTTGGTAAGGCAATCTGACTCTTTCCAGTGAGAGTTGTTAGCATGTGCTGCCCATGAAAAGCCATCTCCATGGTTTCAGAAGACATCCAACACATATGTCTAGACCGATTATGTGATAGAACACATTTTAGTCTGTTTTCTGTTGCCATAACAGAATACCCGAGGTGAAGTAGATTTATAAAGAAAACAGGTTTATCTATCATACTGAAAGTCCAAAACTGGGCAGCCATATCTGGCAAGGGCCTTGTGCTGCTTCAACTCGAGGCAGAAGGTGGAGGTCTGTACAGCAGAGACCAAGCATGCAGGCAGGCTTGCTTTAGGATGAACTGGAACCACCATCTACAAGGACTCCGCCCCTGTCACTAGGCACCTCCTCAAACTGCCACATTGAGGAATCAAGGGTCCAACACATGCAGGTGGGGGCGGGATAAACTCAACTTGCAGTAAAACCATGTCATTTATGCCCAGTTTGGTGGTCACCAAAGAAGTCAGGTGCCAAGCAAGAGAATAGCCCTTGAGGTGTATTCATGAGAGAATGGTTTTGAACTGCACTTGATCTTACTGAAAAGAAAGTGCTCCTGTTTGTACCTGACACCCTCCCCCAAGTGTCTTAGTTAGAGTTTTATGACTTTGAAGAGACACCATGACTACGGCAACTCTTATAAAGGAAAACATTTCATTGGGGCTGGCTTACAGTTTCAGAGCTTTAGTCCATTATTAGCAAGCATGGCAGCACACAGGTAAACAGTGCTGGAGAGGCAGCAGAGAGCTCCACATCTGGATCCGCAGGCAGCTGTGTCGACTGCACCACCTCTCTCTCTGTCTCTCTGTCTCTCTGTCTCTCTGTCTCTCTCTCTGTCTCTCTCTCTGTCTCTCTCTCTGTCTCTCTCTCTGTCTCTCTGTCTCTCTCTCTCTCTCTGTCTCTCTGTCTCTGTCTCTCTCTCTCTCTCTCTCTCTCTCTCTGTCTCTCTCTCTTGGGCTGGTTTCACTCCCTGTCAGCAGCTCTCCTTGACAGGTATCCATGACTCTGGCATCTCTAATCTCTTAGGGTCTCCACCTCCACCTCAACCCAGGCCTCACCTTCCCAGCTTCACACAGTGGCCTCTCTAGGCCTCAATGCAGGGACGCCCCTGCCACATCTGAAGAGAGATTCCATAACCCCTCTCTTGTATCCTTGACTCTACATCCAGAGCCACATGGGTGAAGCTGCCAAGTTCTGCTGCTTGCTGAGGTCGGAAGATGGCTCTTTCTTCAAATACATTTTTGACAGCTTTCTGTTTTTAATGATGTACTGGCTGGTTTTGTATGTCAACTTGACACAAGCTGGAGTTATCACAGAGACAGGAGCCTCCCTTGAGGAAAGGCCTCCATGAGATCCAGCTGTAAGGCATTTTCTCAATTAGTGATCAAGGGTGGGAGGGCCCATTGTGAATGGTGCCATCCCTGGGCTGGTAGAACTGGGTTCTATAAGAAAGCAAGCTGAGCAAGGCAGGGGAAGCAAGCCAGTAAGTAACATCCCTCCATGGCCTCTGCATCAGCTCCTGCTTCCTGACCTGCTTGAGTTCCAATCCTGACTTCCTTTGGTGATGAACAGCAATGTGGAAGTGTAAGCTGAATAAGTCCTTTCCTCCCCAACTTGTTTCTTGGTTATGATGTATGTGCAGGAATAGAAATCCAGACTAAGACAAATAGTTTCCTTCATTGCCTAAGCTTCACTATCCTGGAACTCACTCTGTAGACCAGGCTGGCCTTAAATTTAGAGATCTGCCTGCCTCTGCCTTCCAAGTGCTAGGATTAAAGGTATGTACCACCACACCTGGTCCTAAACTTTTCTTTAATTTCGTTTCACTTTTCTTTAATTCCTTTTCACACATTGGAAAGCTTTGCAGGATGGAGTCTTGCTCTGAGGTCACTGTCCTCTTTATTCTACTTGGCATCAGGCTTTTCTGAAATCTGTTCACACTTCCTGGGACTCCTTGTCTCCACCTGTACAGTTTGTATTTTTCCTTACTCAGCTTGTTCCTTTTCATTACAGACCTGCCCGAGCCTGGCCACTGATTGTCACCCAACACAGTCAGTGATGGGGTGTTTGGAAATGTCCTCTGCCAAAGCTCTTAAGCTCTTCAATTTAGCCTCAGACAGATTTTTTTTTTTTTTTACAAAGGCAGAAAGCAGCCACATTCTTTATCAAAAGACCAGCCTCTAGGCAACATAGTAAGATTCTTCTCTGAAACCTCATGAGTTGGACCCCACAGTCCAAATGACTTCAGTAAACACTGTCTTCCACGCTTCTACTACAATGCCCCGTTAAGGCCCAGGTAAAATGTTCAACTGCTTTTCTGATCCAAAGTTACAAAGTCCACATCCCTCCAAACAAAAGCATGGTCAGGCCTCTTACAACAATATCCCAGTCCCTGCTACCAACTTCTAAGAGTTTCTATTTCTGTGAAGAGACACCATGATTACTGTACTGGTCCTCACTGTGTGAAGTCAAACAGTCCTATGAGGGGAGAAGGGGAGGCTGATTATAGGAGAGATAGAAAAGGGAGGCGAGAGACAGGCGTGGGAGGGCTACTTGGTGAATACCAGACAGCAGCAAGTGTATTTCTTATAGTCTTCTTATACAACATACCGTGGGAAGCAAAGCCACAAGCCAACAAAAGACAATTTTGCTAAAATGTACACAAGACATTTGTTCCCATCCCAAAAACCTCTCTGTTCCTTCCACCAAGGTCAATAGAATCTTTGGCCCCTAGCCTTGAGACTCAAGTGTACCTCCTCTTATTGTTTCATGCCTCAGCAAGCCAGGAAATCTGCCAATAGGCCCTGACTGCCTTGACTCTGCCTGGCAGGCAGTCTCTCTCTCTCTCTCTCTCTCTCTCTCTCTCTCTCTCTCTCTCTCTCTCTCTCTCCTCTCCCTCCCCCCCCTCCTGCTTCAAAGAAGTGGCAAGCAGCTCTCAACAGACCACAACAACTCTTATAAAGTAAAACATTTACTTGGGGTTAGCCTGCAGTTTTAATAGGTTACTCCATTATTGTTATGGCTGGAAACATGGCAACCTGCAGACAGACATGGTGCTGGAGAGGAGTCGAAAGTTCTACATCTGAATCCACAGGCAGGAGGAAGAGAAACACTATGCCTGGCTTGAGCAACTGAAGCATCACAGCTCACCCCCAGTGACACACTTCCTCCAAAAAGGCACACCTACTCCAACAAGGTCACACCTCCTAACCGTGCCACTTCCTGTGGGTCTATGGGAGCATTTTCATTCAAACCATCACTGATGCTAAGGCAGTCCAATTAAGTACTGAGTGTGCAGTTCCTAAGCCCTGTCATCTAACAGTAGGCAGGAATGTCCAGCACAGAACCACAGCAGCCTGTGAGGAGAGACCTGGACTCCACAGTCCTAGATGTTCCTAGGTGGCTGCTCATTAAAGTCCTTATGCCCCAAGTTTACTGTGGGCCACTGCAGTGTGCTAAAAATCAGATGTTTCTGGAAATCCCTCAAGGACGTATGCTTTTCCTCCTCTTTCCAAAAGCCTGGATGGTAGCCTGCCCTCTCTCCCTTCCTCCCTCCCTCCCTATAGATATCATAGTAATTCCAGCTATGTGATCAAGACCCTGAAGGAAGGCAGCACCCTCCACCATTTGTTGTCCGCCCCACTATCTAGAAGTCAAACACAGCCACTTCCAAAGTAGACAAATATGCACATATTTTTGGACAAGTTTCTCGAATTCCTGCCCAATTTTCTTCACGGACTTGGATGGCAAAATAATAAAAGTCATGCTAACACTCTCTAACAGGTCCAGAGTGTGAATCACTTTGGTTTTGTTCATAAACTAGCTCCCTACCTGAAACCTTCTGTAGAACATACATGCCTCACCAAAGCTTTGCATTCTTCTCCTCCCTCCACCTATATAGCTTTGGAGCTAAGGTGGGTTCTACCTGTCAGATCCTTCCTATTCATCCTTCTCCACCAAGTAGAAGAGGTAAAGCAGCTTTCAAGATGAACATTTACTCTCCTGGGGGAGACCTTAGGTCTGTCTTTAGAAGTTGTATCAGTCACATGATCTTCACATATGTGCTGATCAATGCTGAGCTGCTGTCTTAGGGTTTTACTGCTGTGAACAGACACCATGACCAAGGCAAGTCTTATAAGGACAACACTTAATTGGGGCTGGCTTACAGGTTCAGAGGTTCAGCCCATTATCATCAAGGAGGGAGCATGGCAGCATCCAGGCAGGTATGGTACAGGAGGAGCTGAAAGTTCTACATCATCATCTGAAGGCTGTTAGGAGAAGACTGGCTTCCAGGCAGCTAGGATGGGGGTCTTAAAGCCCACACCTACAGTAACAAGGCCACACCTACTCCAACAGGGCCACACCTTCTAATAGTGATACTCCCTGCGTTGAGCATATACAAACCATCACATTCCACTTCCTTGCCCCCATAGGCTTGTTCAAATATACGAGTCTATGGGGGCCATACCTAAACATAGCATAAGCAAGATACATTTAGTCCAACTTCAAAAGTCCCCATAGTCTATAGCAGGCTCAACAATTTTAAAAGTCCAAAGTTCAAAGTCTCTTCTGAGATTCATCCAATCACTTAACTGTAATCTACAAAGC
This sequence comes from Arvicanthis niloticus, assembly GCF_011762505.2. Classification (NCBI taxonomy): domain Eukaryota; kingdom Metazoa; phylum Chordata; class Mammalia; order Rodentia; family Muridae; genus Arvicanthis; species Arvicanthis niloticus. Next base: position 53,627,834 of record NC_047660.1, on the reverse strand, counting down.
AAGACAGGAAACCAGCTGGGCAAACTCCAAACTCTGCATTTCCATGTCTGATGTCAAAGTGTCTTCAGATCTCCAACTCCTTTTTCATCTTTGTTGATTACAACAAACTTCTTTCTCCTGGGCTGGTTACACTTCCTATCAGCTTTCCTCAGCAGATAGCCCACAGCTTTGACATCTGGAACATCTTGGGGTCTCCAAGGTAACTTCAGTGTTAACGCTTTTTGTTCCAGTGTCTGGGATCCACACAAGATCTTCTGGGTTACTCCAAAGGGCTGGCGTCACTTCTCCAGCTCTGTCCTCTGTAGCACTCTAAGCTCAGGTTGATCCACCCCACTGCTGCTGCTGTTCTTGGTGGTCATCTCATGGTACTGGCATCTCCAATACAATAGGGTTTTCTGCTGCAACTAGGCTTCACCAATAGCCTCTCATAGGCTCTCTTCATGGTGTCAAGCCTCAAATCCTTTGTTTGCATGACCTCTTCAATTGTGGGCCATCAACTGCGACTGAGGCTGCACCTGGGTGACTCTTAAACATTACCAAATAGAGCTGCAGCATGAGATATAACTTTGGCTATCTCTGGAACACAGCTTCTTTGTGCTCTTAGAAAACACTTCCCAGAAGACTTCACCTTAGTGATGCTGGTCTCTTCTTAATCACAACTAATTTCTTAGCTTCAGCTAACCAGCATCAATTGTCCCAGTAGTCCCTTCTCCTCTAGACTCCAAAGCCAGAGCCACGTGGCCAGAGCTGCTGAGTTCTGCTGCTTGCTGGGGCTGGAACATGGCCCCTTATTATATTACATTATCACCAGCTTTCTGTTTTCTAATTCCTTCAGTGTCTAAGCTTGGCTGTCCTGGAACTTGCTCTGCAGACTGACTTTGAACTCAGAGATCTACATGCCTGCCTCTTAAACACTGGGATTAAAGGTGTGATCCACCAAGCCTGGATTTAAGTTTTTCTTCACCTAGAATTTGCTCTGCTCTAGGCTGACCTTGAACTCAGAGATCTGCTTGTCTTTGCCTCATGGGATTGAAGGTTTATACTACCATGCCTGGATGTACACTTAGCTGGGTGGGATCTTGCCCTAAGGTCACTACTCCCTTAATTCAATTTAATATCCTTGAATACAGGATTTAGCTCCATTTCACTTCCCAGTGCCCCTTTAATACTAAAAGCATATACTTTTCTTTTCTCAGTTTGCAATGCTTGTTTAAAATGCTCTTCATGGGACTTAACCACAGAACAAAGTCTCTGCTGGGCGTTTCTGAGACTTCCTTTGTCAATGCAAATAATGTAAGTCTCTTCACTTTAACCTCAGACAGACTCTTCAGACAAGGTGCAAAAAGCAGTCACATTCTTCACACGAAATACCATAGAAACAGCCTCTAGGCCACATATTGAAATTCTCCACTGAAACCTCTTGGGCCAATCCCACACAATTCAAATCACTCTCAGTAACAGTCTTCCATATTCCTACTAGGATAGCCCATTAAGCCCCATTTAAAGCATTCCACTGCTTTCCAAATCCAAAGTCCCAAAATTCACATTCTTCCAGACAAAAGCATAAACAGGCCTATCACAGCAATACCCCAGTTGCTGGTACAAACTTCAATCTTAGTTATGGTTTTATGGCAGTGAACACACACCATAACCAAGGCAACTCTTATAAGGACAACATTTAATTGGGACTGGCTTACAAGTTCAGAGGTTCAGTCTGTTATAATCAAGGCTGGAACATGGCAGCATCCAGGCAGGCATGGTACAGGGGGAGCTGAGAGTTCTACATCATCATCTGAAGGCTGTTAGGAGAAGACTGGCTTCCAGGCACCTAAGATGAGGGTTTTATAGCTCACACCCACAGTGACACACCTACTCCAACAGGGCCATACCTTCTAATAGTGCCACTCCCTGGGCAGAGCATATACAAACTATCACAGTAGCCAAAGCTTCAAAGGAATGCCTATACACCTGGAATTTTCTCTGTGCCATTCCCCTCTCTCAAGTACTGAGACATTTTGCAAAGCTCGGCCTCTCATCTCTAAGCATCATTCCTCATGTCTGAACAGCTGGTAGACCCAGATTACTCCTGATACTGCAAAAAAAGAATCCAGGCCAAGGTCGAGCTCCCCCACTCGCTCCCCTCTGCTCAGGGATCTCAGTCTTCGAGTTACATGCTGTTCAATGTCTAAAATGATAGGTTTCCAAAAAGTTGTGCAATTTGCAATTTTCCAATTATGTCAGAAGGTGGGTAATTCTGGTAAGTATTATCCAAGGCTAGAAGTAGAAGTCTTCCCTATAGCTATTTACTGGTCCAGGAGAATCATAGCAGAACATGTTTGTTCAAACATAGCACCATTTGGCAAAGATAAGCTCTGAAAAGATCTGGTTGGGAGAGGTGACTGAATAAGCAAAAGCTTCCCATAACATTCTCTTGCGGCCCCTCCTCCACCCTGCCCCAGCCCCTCCCCTCAAGACACCCTTCCAAGGTCAGTCCCAAGGTTCGCTGTGGGTTCTCCTTCAGCGTTTGCAGACCTAAGCCATGGGTGAGCAACTAGGAAATCATTTCATATACAAATATAAACAGGCTGGTGGCACACGCTTTTAATCCCAGCACTTGGGAGGCAGAAGCAGGTGGATTTCTGAGTTCAAGGCCAAGTTCACTCCTGGAACAGAGTGAGTTCCAGGACAGCCAGGGCTATACAGAGAAACCCTGTCTCGAAAAAAAACAAAACAAAACAAAACAAAAACAAAAACAACAAACAAAGAAGGCCCAACAGACAAAAAAAAATATAAACAGGCTTAACCAGACAGATGTCAAAGTAGTCAATAGCAGCTTGTGTTGTGGCCCCAAAGATCTGGCAATACTTTGGTGTCCCCTTGCTCAGCTCAGTTGCCTGTCAGGTCCTGTATAATCATTGCCAGGGCCAATTTCTTATTGCCCAAGCTATGATCCCTGTCACCCACCTGGGTTCTACTCCTGGTGACATGGTTGTGGTCCTGAGGACAGACCTCATACTTCTGCGGTGGGCAAAGGTGGACTCATTTAATGGGCACTGTGAGTCAGTCTTCTTTTCTTGTAGAAACCCATGCCCTCTCCCTAGGGAAGTATCACGGACACAGATCTTATGTCCTTCTCATTTATTTACTCACTGATTGTCTTAGTTAGGGTCTCTATGGCTGTGAACAGACATCATGGCCACAGCAACTCTCATAAAGGAAAACATTCAACTCGGGCTGGCTTACAGTTCAGAGGTTCAGTCCATTATCATCATCCATGGCGGGAAGCATGGCAGCATGCAAGCAGACATGGTGCTGGAGACGTAGCTGAGTTCTATATCTGGATCCACAGGCAGCAAGAAGAGAGAATGAAACTGGCCCTGGCTTAAGTTTCTGAAGCCTCAAAGCCAGCCTCCTGCCCAGCCCCCTGTGACACACTTCCTCCAACAAGGCCACATCTACTTCAACAAGGCCCACCTCCATTTATGCTCCTCCCTGTGAGTCTGTGGGGGCCATTTTCATCCAAACCACCACATTTACTATGTGCTGATTGAGCAGCTACAGTGTGTGAGGCCCATTTGCTATGATAAACAAGTGCTAACAGGATGCGCCTTGCATTCTCTGCATAAAGCACATTAGAGAAAGGGACAGGTGTGTGCAGATTTGATCCTTGTGATCACAGAAACTCTTCTTGTCACTACCCTTCAGTATAACACTGACAACCCAGGGAGATTATTATCCAATGACAGGAAATGCACAGGTGAAGGAGTCAGTGCTTGTTTGCTGAATTTGTTTGCAAAACACAACAGCTTGTTGCACAGAAACACAGTGTGGTATTCCTCCGTGACTTCTGCTTCAGTTCCTCCTCTCAGGCTCCTGCCCGACTCCTTCAGTGATGGACTGTGATGTGAAGGTGTAGGCCAAATGAGCCCTTTCCTTCCTAAGTTGCTTTTGGTCATGAGCTTTAAAATGGCAAATAGCTTGGGTGTGGTGACACACATCTGTAATCTCAGCTAGTCAGGAGGCTAAGGCAGGAGGATCGCAAGTTCAAGGCCTGTCTGAGTAACTTAGTAAGGTTTTTTTTCAGAACAAAAAAAAATCTCAAAAGATCAGGATGTAGCTCTGTGGCAAAGTATTTATGTAGCATACACAGGACCTGAGGTACGTCCTTAGTACCACAAATTAATAATAATAACAGCTACTCCAAAGGAATACTTAAAAAGTAAATACAAGTATTGGGAATGTGAATGAGGGTGAGGAAGAGAAGTAACAACATAGGAGATCATAGCAAAAGACTATTATAAGCAAGATTATAACAATGCAATTTGGGGAAATTAGGTGAGACTGCAGTTTGATGCATCTGTGGAAACAGAATCAAGAGAAAGACCTGCATAATCAGTAAGTCCAAGAGCATGGAACCTGTGGTTGGAACACTTCCCACAAGGGAAGCAGCACAGATGACTTAAAAGGTGAAGCCTAGCTCTCAGAGAACACAGGGCGAGCATGACAGTGGGGAAGCACACTGAGTTGTTCTGTGAAACCTGAATCACTTTCATAACAAAACAAGAAAAAAAAAAAAAAAAAAAAAAAAAAAAGACAGGAAAGCAGAAAGATTCCAGGCCCGTCTCACCCAGCAACATACATACAAAAGCCACAAACAACATTTTAGCAAGCAGAACCCACCAAGCGTCAAGAATTATACATCAGGCTGAGTTGGAGTTTTCCTAGAAATGCAAACTTGGTTTAATATAACAAAAATCCATAATTACAGCTCTTCACGTTAACAGACTCAAAGAGTATATTTTTTATGCAACTATCTCAGTAAACACAGAAAATTCAATATTTATGTACAATAAAAACTTTTAATGGGCCAAAGAAAGTTGGTGACTTCCCAAGAAGACCTCTGTCAACACCAGGCAGTGGTGGTACATGCCTTTAATCCCAGCATTCAGAAGGCAGAGTTTGAGGCCCACAGGGTCTGTAGAGCAAGTTCCAGGACAGCCAGGGCTACACAGTAAAACCCTGTCTCGAAAAACAGATAAAAGAGACTCTATCAACAAGGTGGAATAAGCAGATAGTAACGTAAACATTTTAAGTGTGAACATGGCAGTAAATAAAGTGAAGTGTCAAGCTGTCTCTGCTGTTTTTCTGCCATGTCCAGAGACCCAGCGTGCACAGCAAAGAGAGGAAAATGACTAGGTCTGGAAAGAAAACAGTTAAACATTTATAGGTGAGGGGTTCACATTTATAAAATTCCTGAATAAGGGATTCAGCAGATGGTTCAGTAGGTAAAAGCAGGTCCTGCAAAAGCAGGAGGGTCTGAGTCCAAATCTCCAGGACCCATGTGAGTTTCTGGCGTGTGGCCTTGTATGCTTGGAACCCCAGCACTATAGAGGGCAGAGGCAGAAATGTTACTAGGATGTACTGGCTGCCAGACTAGTGCCAAGTTCATGAGAGACCCTGTAGCAAAGGGAAAAGACAGAGAATGATTGACTTTCTCTGTTCTGAAGCTGCCCACTCTATGTGTGCATCAACACCCCACAGCAACGTTCCATACACAGACCAGTTTAAAAAACAGAGCAATCTATAGGAACTTGCTGGAATGCAGACACCTTAGTCACATGCGAGTATAAGTAAGATGTAAACTTCAACCTTCCAAGTCTGCTCATTTCAGAAAAACTCTTAACTGGATGTTTTAGAAAAACAAAGAACCAATTGTTGAGGGCTCAGCAGTAAATCAGACACCCATTTCACCTCCTCCAAGGCTCAGGGACCAGATGCTTGCCTGACTCCCATGCTGTGGTCCCCTTACTATTAGCTGCCATGTAACCCCATTCCTCCACATTACCATGTCCCTTTTCCCAATGTCCAACTTCAATAGACAGTCAATTCTGTGAAGGCAGGAGCAGGGTAACAGTCACAGAATCATCAGGCCTGGTAAATGCTAGTGCAATGGCCTGAATTCAGACAATCTTAATACCCAAGATGGTGGTAGAAGTTGGAACCCTAAGGCAGTAACTGGATCAGAGAGATGGCACTCTCTCCAATGGGACACTAGGTATTTAATATCTAGGAGAAGGAAGAAAGAAGAAAAGGGTCAGGAAAAATCCCTCTTTGCACTAGAGAGAAGTGTGGTGGTGTGCGGGAACTGGGGATATAATTTGCTCTCCAGGTAAACATCACCATTTTTTTTTTTTTTTTTTTTTTTTTTTTTTTTTTTTGTTGTTGGAACATCTCTTTCAAAACCTGTAAGCAGCTTTCCAATAGCAGACTCGATGGGCTCATCTTTGGGAATGGTCGTACCTGCCTTCTGCGTTACTGCTGAAGACAATATCAGCAGATCCAGATGGAGGGCTGGTAATGTAGCTCTCCCTGTAAAAGCGTTTGCCTCCCAAACTTGACTGGAGTTCAACTCCCAGATCCCATGGTAGAAGGAGAGAACTGACTCTCTCAAGTTGTTCTCTGACTTCCAAATGTACACTGTAGCATGCACATGTCTACACACACACACAATAATAATAATAATAATAATAATAATAATAATAATAATAATAAATCATTTTGAGACAAAAATAAAGCTGTTAAATCCCTACATGAAACTTCTCAGTCTTGGGTGACTGCAGTTTGGCATGATTACAGAGCAGAGATTTTATATAATTAGTGGAGGTTGTTGGCACAATAGAAGGATTATAGAATGCTGAAAGGAAAATTCCTGTGACCAATTACACTTAGCAAAATTAGTTTGAGCAAGAAAAACCAAACAAAAGTAAGCAAAAGAAAAACGCAAAAGCCAAAAAATGGTTCAAGAATCGGGCTGCTTCCAAAACTGGAGCAGATTCTGAGAGCTCCGACCAACAGCGTAATCTGACATTTATAGAAAATGGAACTGTGAGAGACAATTTAATTGGTTACAGCTTAATTAGATAATTGGCTACAGAGCCTCCTGCAATGAACTAAATAAAGGCCAGCTACTGTGATTAAATTCCATATTGGCTTGGCTGTTGGGCCTAGTCCAAATCAATGTCTCCTATAAAGTTTTATTTGACAGGAATATGGGATCGAAGGACCTGGATTCTGATCATGGTTCCACAAATCTGTGGATGAACAAGGGCTTCCAGCCATTGTTATAAATGGATGTATCCTAGACACCTTTAGTTATGAGGGTTTAAAAAAAAAAAAAGTTCATTTGACTCATTTGAAAGTGGTTTGCAGACTCTGAAGCAGTACATAAATAATAGTTTGGATAACATGGAAGATTCTGGTTTATGGGAGATGTGATTACTCGCTTTTAAAACTGTGGGGAATTGGTAGGCAATAAAGAGTAACACAGAGAGGACTTAGCTCCAGGGCAGCAACAGTGTCAATAGACCAGGGCCCCCAGAGTTTCTGGGGACTGGACCACCAACCAAAGAGTATACATGGAGGGCCACCAATGTGGCAGAGGATGGCCTTGTTGGACATCAGTGGGAGGAATGACCCTTAAGCCTGAGGGTGTTCTACATCCCAGTGTAGGGGAATGCCAGGGTGGGAAAACGGGAGTGGGTGGGTGGAGGGGGGGCTGGGATAGGGGGTTTCCCGACCTGGAAAAGGGAAAACAACTGAAATGTAAATAAAGAAAATATCCATTAAAAAAAAAAAAGAATAACACAGAGGCTGGAGGGATGGCTCAGTGGTTAGGAGCACTCCTGTTCTTATAGAAGACCCAGGTTCAGTTCCCAGCACCCACATGGTGGCTCACAGCCATCTGCAATTACAGGTCTAAAGAATCTGGCACCCTCTTCTGGTCTTGAGTACCAGGCACACACGTAATGCACATACATGCAGTCCAAACACCCACACGCATAAAGTAAAATGAATATGTAAAGAAATAGAAACTATAGTGTGACAGATACCTTCGTGAATATTCTAGGCAAAGAACGAGTTGTATTTCAGTAGATGACGTTATTACAATGGGAACATCCAACATAATTTTGTCTAAACTTGAAATATAAATAAAAGGTGGTTATGGGCATGTCACCCCCGTTGCTAGAGTGCCCGCCAGCAAGAAAAGCACTGCGTGGAAGCAGGTGGAGGGTGGAATACCAGCCCCTGGGAGGAGGAGTCTGGAGCATCAGAATGTTAGCATTCCTTCTAGGCTCCGCCCCACAGTTACCTGGCAACACTTACTATAACCGGGGGTTGTTTGCCCCTCCTCTCTCTCCTACTTTCTCATTCTCCTACTCGTTTACTCACTTACCCTCTCTGTCCCGTCTCTCCCCATTCCCCTCCCTGCTCTCTCTCCACACCCTAGCCTGTCTCTCTCTCTCTCTCTCTCTCTCTCTCTCTCTCTCTCTCTCTCTCTCCACCCCCACCCCCATGTACCTTAGAGGGAAGGGATGTCTCAGCATGGGCCCAAAGAGGCACCCCTTCCACCTCACTATACCGTGCCTCTACCAGCCCAGACTTGGTGAGACCCTGTCTTAAAACACACAAAGAGAGCACTGGAATTTTGTTTTTTGTTTTTTTTTTGGGGGGGGGGTGTTTTGTTTTAAATTATTCCATGTGGGTTGCTCAGAGGCCCTTGGATTCAAGTCTGTTCTAAATTGGCAGGCACGTAAATGTGGGTAGCTTTAAAAAACATGTTGGGAAGCACTGACTGCTCTTCCAGAGGTCCTGAGTTCAATTCACCAGCAACCAGCTGGTGGATCACAACCATCTGTAATGGGATCTGATGCCCTCTTCTGGTGTTTCTGAAGAGAGTGACAGTGTACATTAAATATATATATATATATATATATATATATATATATATATATATATATATATTATTAAAAAACATATTGGGGTTCACTTCTCTATAGTTTCATAGGACATTGGGTCAGAAAGCTAAGGAGAATTATCTGAAAAGCTGAGAGCAAATCAAACTTTACTAAGTTTACCTCTGCTTCAATGTGTCTGCTGCCAGCTCTCTGGTGACATCTACAGGCCGACAAGAGAAACAGAAAGGAACCTTCAGAGAAACAACTCCAAAGAGTCTAGAGACAACCTCGGATTTGAAGCCAGGTCTTAAGTACATGAGGATCACCATCCATCAGTAAGACTGGGACAGAGCTGGTTGTGCTGAATCTCTGAGAAACTTCTGGCTGCTGCTGCTGCTACCACTGCTGCTGCTTGCCCATGGCCATTTGAGGAAAAGCCAGGTTCAGCAAAACCTCCAGTGCATGGCTGTCAGAGGTGGAAAGGGTACTAGAAGTCGCTTAGTCAACCTCCTTGTTTTATAGGTGGGAAAGCTGCAAACAGAGAGGACTGAGAAAGCACATTCAATGTTTCATTTCCTAAGCTTTATGGTTTGTCTGGAATGTAGAACCATGAGTGCCCAGGAAGGCTTTCAAAGAGCGTCAGAATATGAATCCCCCACATATGTTACTTTGACATAAGGTCTGTTTCAAGCTGAAACCAATTAAGGAGAAACATACATGAGACATCTTTCTACCTTTCCCCTAGAGTGGGATAGAACTTCGTAAAGTAGCCCCCTCCCTTCCTTCTCTAACAATAGGGACTAAATTATCACACAAGATGACCTAAGACCCTTCACAGCCTGGACACCACACTAGGATATTCCATGCAATGAAGAAGTCTATATGCTAATTAGCTTCCCACATATTTGTATTTCCACCTTGCAGTGCCCCCAGTGCTGTCTGTTGACTGTTGATGATCTCTTTAAGTCTGAGTTATTGCTACGCTTCGTCTTTGAGAATCTGTTTACCTCTGGGTTTCTTCTAACAAGTACAGGAGACATACATGTTAGTATACATCTGTTTGTTTACCTTTTGTAAATCTGTCTTTTGTTATAAGAGACCTAAACAAGAAAGAAGGATAAAGAGAACTCTTCCTCCTCCTTTTTCTTCTTCTGCTGCACTTTCTGGCTCATATGTTTAATGGTTGGCCCAGATCTGCGCTGCTAGACAAGAGAGTACATGTGAGGTCCAAGTTCCAAAGCCAGGAACAGAAGAGGGTTATAAATAGCCAGAGGATAAAGAGAATCCAAGGAATCATCAGCAGATGGGGAAACTGTAATTATAGGCACACTGGCCACCAGGCAGACACCTGGGTACACACAGTCATACAGGTAGACGGGCACACAGGTCACAAAGTGGGCACACACACCTACACAGGCTGGCTGACAAACACAACCATTCACCTCCGACATCAAGGGTGCATTTATAGAGAATCACACAAAAGTGGTGTCTGCTATGAACAGGTTTATAAAAGGTCACACATTTATAAAAGGTCACAGGTTTATAAAAAGTTACACATTGCTTACTTTGGGGATCCTCAGACATTCAGTGTCAGCCATTGCTTTGTCCCCCAGGTGTCTACCATTGGCTATCTCAAACCACATCAGAAAGCCATATCAGTGCCATGTTGTCCAAACACAAACTGGCCCATATCAGTTTGGCCTCCTCTTATATGGCCCCCTCTTCCCTTCTGTGAACACCATATCTTTGGCTCTTTGACAGAATAGTTTGTGAGTCAGAAGCCATCAAAGGTTAATTTGATAGCCAGAAGTGTTGGCTATGAAAATGACAGTTTGTACAATGCCTAATTGTTTTCTTATTTTTGGATGTGCTGTTGACTAAGGAAGTAATCCATTTTAGATGCTGTGGAAGGTGCTTCTGGCTTCCAAACAAACTTCATAATTTCCAGATGGTAGTGGCTCAGTGTAGACTGCTGGGAAGAGGGGTGGAGGGCTTGGGGCTTCCAGATAACAGTGGGTCCTTCTTACTATTGCCTCTGGCTGCAGTAATAGAGAGAAGCAGCCCCCAGACTGTTCCTGCCTGCCACCCACCAAGTGATGGTGGGGCTCCTTCAAGCCTGACCCTTTTCACTCCCCAGAAGATTGACTTTGGCCCCGTGGACAGCCTGCAGTCCACAGTGGTATAGTTACTGTAAAAGTCATGTGTAGTGGTACAAGCCTTTAATCCCAGCACGCAGGAGACAGAAGCAGGCAGATCACTGAGAGCTGCAGGCCAGCTCTGGACCTGCCTGGGCTACATAGTCTTCAAACAGGAAACAAACAGTTCCTCCCAGTAATCATGCTGTGGGGAAAACGACTAACACTATTGATTTTTAACTCGAAGACTGAACTCTAATAGGTGTAATTGATACAAGGTTTTGAATGAATTACCTTGAAAAAAGAGCAGCTGACGCCACATTTTACAGCTCAGGGACTTGGAATGGATTATCTCCAAACCACAATTAATTGTCAGAATACAGAAAATAAGTACAGACTCCTGGAATTCACAAACATTACCATTTAAAGAACTGGATAAGGTATGGGAGCTTAGAATGCAAAAGTGATGCTTGCGTGTGCAATCTGGCACAGGGCAGTGGAAAAGCCTCTGGACTGGGGAAGCAGAAGATAAGAGCTTTCTCCTGGAGTCAGCCTCTGGCCGGATGTGTGTGTCCTTGGGCAAGCCTCATAGCCTCTGCGGAACTCACATTTCTGTGTTTGTAAGAGGGAGGGCTAGAGTTAGATGATATCTCTGTTTTCTTCCAGAGCCAGTATTTTATTACCTCAAAACCTCTTCACCTACTGACACGATGGCTCAGCAGCTAAAAGTGCTTGCCACACAAGCCTAATGACCTGAATTTAATTCCTGTAACCTACATGGTGATCGGAGAAAACTGACTGACAAAAGTTGTCCTCTGAGCAATACATTCATTCTGTGGCACACACAAACACACACATACACTCGCTCACACACATACACTCACTCACACTCATACAAACACACACAAACATATACTCATACTCTCACATGCACACACACACACAATACTCACACACAGAAACACACAAACATACACTCACACTGACACACAAACATACACTTTCACACATACACACATGGACACATTCACACTCAAGCACACATACACATACTCACACATATACACACATGCACACACTTACACTCAAACACACACATAAACACACACATATACACAGGCACACACACTCAAACACATGCACATAAACACACATATACATATACACTCACTCAAACACACACGAACACACACACATAAACACACATGCACTCACACACATGCACACATGCACATACTCACACTCACACACACATAAACACACACAAGTGCATACATACTCACATATACACAAAATACAAAAAAAATACACAAACATGAACAACAACAACAATAAAATAGTAAAAAGAAAAACCAAACACCCTGCTCGGCCAAAATCAGTATAGTAGAAAAATCTGCTACTATAAGCAAGACGTCTTTTGTCCTGTATGTCACACTTATGGCCATCTGTCCTGTCCAGTGTATGTGAGAGAGCCATTTATACAGCTAGCTGACTGTCACCTGGCCTGAGTCTCACTCAGCTTTGTCTCCTCAGTAAACAGCTCAGGTTTGGGCACATGTCGAGACCCTCTTTACGCTGAGTGGAATGAGTGAATGGACCTCTCAGTTGTTAGCCATGGTTTAAAAACATGGTTTCCTTGATTTTCTTGACTTCCTGCCACCATCCTGTTTCCTCTTCAAAGCCAAATCCCAAATGAGATAATCTGCCCACTCCATTTCCTTCTTCCTGTTCCCTGACCAGCAGATTCCAATTCATCTTCTGTTCAGGACTACCGAACAAACCAAAACTCTCTCGAGACTTCTGTGTTGGTAAACCAAACAACTCCCCTAGGGACACGGGCTGGGGGTTAAGCTCCATCAATTAATACTGAACAATGTCCATTGTGTTAAGGATTATTGAATATTTTAAAAATATTTTTCTAGAAGTATCTTCGATGCTTTTCTTTGAATGAAACTATCAAAAGTACAACTATCATTTATGCCTGGAAGCCTTGAACAGGAATTGCTCTGAAAGAATTAGCCTCCATCTCTGAGGGACATTGTCACCAGGGCTGTTGGAAATGACTTCCAACAGGCCTTGCACTATCGACAGCCTTAACTAGTGTGACAGAAACCTTTAGCCTAAGCAAAACAAACTTGGAGCAAATTTACATTATTCTGCAGGGGATGGCTCTGGACCTTGCAAGGGCTGGAGGTTGGAGACCATTCTCCTTATGACTTATCCTAAAATCTTGTGAGTCACAGACAGGAGGAAAGTTTGGAGGGTGTGTTGTGGTTGGTGTTCCAGTCACCACATTTGGACACACACTGTCACTCCATACCACGCTCCTGGCTGTCTAACTGGGTTGCTGAGTTCACTTTCTGAGTCAACCTAGAGGCAGTCCCTTGTGCTGCTTCGTGGTGTGGCAACATTTCTTTGCCCACTTGTAATTTTGTCATAAGTAGGACAGGCTTAATACTGGTATCATAACAGGGAGACAGTAGATGGTCGAGCTGCAGAAGTGACAGCAGCTCCTGCCTCAGGGGTAGTGTTACTTAAAATTTGGGGGAGTCCCAGTGGAGTTGTCACTGTTGAAAGAGAAATCAGTGTCCCTTTATGAGATTCTTAGTCCCATTAATAAAGAAGTTGAAGAACAAACCCAGAAGAAAGCTCAAGAGTAATTTAATCAGAGTTAAAACACACACACACACACACACACACACACACACACACACACACACAGGCATCTCTTGACAGCTGCTTGGAATAAGAGAAGGAGGAGAAGGAAGAGGAGGAGGAAGAGGAGGAGGAGGAGAAGGAGGAGGAGGAGGAAGAAAATCTCATGCTGTTTGCCTTAAGCCAATATGAAAGTTAGCCACACGATGGACAGACAAGCAGCTACACAGCAGGGTGGGGCACACTAGAGAAAGTGAAGCCTGGTGTGTTAAGGAAAACTGCCTAGGCTCTGGATAGCCTCCAAAACATAGATGAGAAGACAGAAAATGGGACATAACAGAACCCTATGGCAGTCCTGGAACAATGGCACAGAGGGCAGGAATTTGTGGGAGGAGGGTTGCAGATGGTCTTATTAAAGGAAAAATGATTCTTCCTTTCTCTTCAGCATTGGTTAAGGTAGATCCAATCTCCTGGCGGGTGGCCAGGTGACTGACCAACTGAACACGGAGGAGACAATGGCATGTCTTCACACACAAGTAGACTCCATTCCTTACTGATGGCCACAGCAGTAGTACCAGAAGGTAGCTAGGGGTAGACGGAGTGGGGAGCAGAGGGGACAAATGTAGGTGATTGGGACAACAAAGGCTGTGGACAGACAGAATGAGAAAGGTAGCCCAAGACTACAGAAGTCAGAGGCTTTAAAAATCCAAATCAACACAGATTACCAGTCCTGGGTTCTGCCAAGCCTTGAAGACAAAGGCTCCTGACACCCAAGGTTAGGAGCTGAGCCTGGCTAGCACCTACTCCAATTGACTGCCGCTGCATTGCCAAGTGCCAGGCACTGGTAACCAAAGCCCAGATTAAGGAGCCTCTTGACTGAGTGCCTGAACCTAAGTCTCTAACGCTCAAGGAGATAAGCATCAAAGCTTTTCAGTCCTATCCATAAGCCTTAGGCACTCAAGGGCCCGGTGCTACCAAAGCTACTCATTGCTTAGTGACATCATCCATGTAGGACAAAGGGCCCTGGCCAGATCACCAGTAATGAAGCCACTGTTAAACTGTGTTGTCCATCTTCCCCTGTGTGGTGTGCTCATGGAGCCTTTGTTAGTAACTGGTTTCCTTCCAATCACCTGACTAATCCCTAGCATCTTTTGCTGTCCCTACTCCCTACTATGAGCTTCTGAAACACTTCAAAGTCCAGCTCTGTGAACACTTGTTCTGTAGAGTCGGATGAATGAACAACAGCCATACTTATCATTCTGAGTTTATTGAATATACGGCAAGCTAAAATAAAATAGGAGAGAGAGAGACGAGAGAGAGAGAGAGAGAGAGAGAGAGAGAGAGAGAGAGAGAGAGAGAGAGAGAGAGATCATTAAATCAGATACTTAAAACATCCATCAGAAATCAACCATGGATGTCCTTTGTGGTAGTTTGAATAGGTTTGGCTCCCATAGACTCATATGTTTGAATACTTGACCCACAGAGAATAGCACTTTTAGGAGGTGTGGCCTTGTTGGAATACATATGGCTTTGTTGGAGGAACTGTGTCACTGTGGGGGTGGGCTTTGAGGTCTCTTATTCTTAGGCTCCTCCTAGTGTGTTGTAAGAGTCTCTTCCTGGCTGCCTTTCAATCAAGATGTAGAACTCTCAACTCTTCCAGGACCATGTCTGCCTGCAGGCTGCCACACTCCCTGCCATAATGATAATGGACTGAATCTCTGAAACTGTAAGCCAGCCCTAATGAAATGTTTTCCTTTTTAAGAGTTGCCTTGGTCATGGTGTCTCTTTACAGCAATAAAAACCTAAGAGATCTTGTTAAGCTAGTCAGCTGGGGTTCCTGATAAAGAATGCCCCAGGCTGAGTGTCCCCATGAAAGAAGAAATGGAATCAGAGATCTCTTTACCAGATCAAGTGCTCAGAGCACCCAGCAGAAACCCAATTGGAAAGCCGAGGTAGTTAGCTGGAGCTCCCATCTGAGCCTTGTCCTCATGGCTGAAACACATTGTTTGTTTCTCTCACATTTGCCTCTCAAGAGAAACAATGGTAATCTGTGGCTCACCTTTCTCACTGTTTTTAAGGACATGACACTTTTACTCTTGGGATGTTTTGCTCTCCTCTTTCCTCCCTGTCAAAAGTGGGAAGACTCTCTGTTAATGGTGCCAGCCCTTCTCTTAGATAAAGGACCTTGATGGACACTTGAAATATGTGCTTGGGTCTGAAATGGGGCAGAGGCAACCCTACTTCGAGAGCCAGCTTCTCAGGAGCTCAGGCAGCCTGTGGTACCTTGTTGCTGTTCCCTCTGTTGGGAACGATGCTGCGATCCTCACATGAGATGAAAGCTGGAAGTAGTGTTACACTTTAGACTCACTCAGTAGAGAGGAAAGCAGAGCTCACCTTAAGCCTCAGTTCTGCTCTGTGTTGCCACCACTACCACTACTATTGCTTCATGTGGTTATCTTCTTCTTGTTGTTGTTGTTTTAATTTTGAGGCAAGTTTCAATCTCTTTGCAGTCTAGACTGGCCTAGAACTCACAGTGATCCTGCCTGAGCCTCTCAGGGACTGAGATTACAGGTGTGAGCCAGACCCTTAGCTTCATGCTTTTGTATGAAGAAGTAACTTGTGAAGGTGGAGTCACATGGCTTACTCATCTCTTTAAAGCACACCTCTTAATACTGGAATAAAAGAAGTTTCACCGTGAGTTTGGGAGGACACGGTCTCCCAGCTTCACAATCTCTTCTTCTTTTTCTTTTTCTTTTTCTTTTTCTTTTTCTTTTTCTTTTTCTTTTTCTTTTCCTTTTCCTTTTCTTTTTCTGTTTTTGTTTTTGTTTTTGTTTTTGAGACAGGGTTTCTCTGTTAGCCCTGGCTATCCTGGAACTCACTCTGTAGACCAGGCTGGCCTCAAACTCAGAAATCCACCTGCCTCTGCACCACCACTGCCCAGCATTTCTTTTTCTTTTTATTTGATTAACTTTTTATTGATTTTTTTGTGAATTTCTCATCATTCACCCCAATTCCATTCATCTCCCCATCCCTTCATATACATCTCTTCTTCCCCACTGCAACTTCCTGCCAAAAAGAAAATAAAAATAGAAATAAAAGAACCAATAAAAACAAACAAAACAATCCAAATAAAAACATAAAACAAAACCAAAATCTCACAGCTGTGCTGTGTCCCAGTGTGTCCCACAGTATGCCTGCTTGTCCACACTTCTTTACTTGCAAATGTTCATTGCAATGAATCATTGATCTGGTTCCAAGCCTCTGGCTTCTGCTGCATTATCAATACCAGATCTTCACTGGGACTCCTCTCAGATCTCTTTCTTCATGGAGATCCTGCAGCTTTGCATCTGCAGGACCTGCCCCTTCACGTGCCCCAGGAGTTCACAGATGGGATGCAAGTCGGAGTGTAGTCTTTTCTATTGAGTCCAGCCAGTGCTTCCTGTATGTGTGTGGGTGTAGGGCCATGCATGGAGATGGGCATCCTACCAGAAGCCACAAACCCAGAACTTTCCGCACAACCACCAGCAAAGCCAGAAAGCTCCTCTGCTTTGTGATCCTCTACCCCATTCATGCTGGGATATTTACCGGCTCAGGTCTCCTTGCAATATGAAGTCTGGGTTGCTCCTCAGATACACAGCCTTGGGCTTGCTCATATTCTTCCTGGGAAGAGAGCTATCTTTGCAAGGTTCTTTTTGGCTGTCTCTCCCTGACCACGCCCATCCGCCAGTCTCCACTAATTCTGTATATCACTCTATAGTTTTCTACAAATGTCCTGGGGTAGAAACCTTATTACATGTTCTGATCCAACAAGGTGGGCCATTTATAAGGGTAACTTTTGAAGCCAGTGGCTCATCCTAACCATGATGATAATAATAATCCTTCCCTGGTTCTCTCTGTTAAACTAACTAACTAAGCTAACACACTCTGTTAGTTACAACCCAGACCTCTTGCTGCTGAGGCTTTAGCCCACTCATACTCTGATTTGAATTAGGTTGGGTCCTCTGAGGAAAAGCCTGGAGCTTTATCTCTCTCCCCTTAATGAAATCTCTAAGCCCCAACCCTGGAGCTTCAGGTGTGGAAGTGGCCTGCTTCTCTTGTGAGTAGCCCTTTGCTTTAAGCAAAGGACAGGCCTCTTTGGCCTTTCTCCCATAGTAAAACCTCCTCCCTACAAACAAGCTGGGCTACAGAAAGAGCCTTCATATTTGGTGTGGATTCTTAACCCTTAATGTGGAGTCTTACCCCCTTTAGGTGGATGCTGGCTAATGGGGAGAACATCTGGTTTTTCTACTGGACTCACCTGGACTTCAACATGTGGCTGAGAAGGTGGGATACAAACTTGTGCAGCCTGCTCACCACTGTTGAGTGTGGAGTTTCTGACACAGTGAACTGGGGGTGGAGAGAATGGGAATCATGGTTCAAAGCCACAGACTCCCACTGTTCTAGCCAAGTTTTACTGCTTTTTCTTGAATAAGTTTTTTTTTTCCTTATTTGCTGTATGGCCTTAGGATAATTTCCGGAGCGAATGTTCTGAATTTTGCTCCCAATTTCCTCAGTCTATTTGCTTGGTTGGAGACAGAGGCACTCCCTGCCTGTCACTCAGTAAGTGGAAACCACAGTGTTTGTTGTTTTAAGGTAATAAGCGTGTGGCCATTTGTTTTATGGCATAGAGAAATAATGCACAGAGAACTAGAACCTGCACAGAATTGAAGAAACACTGAGACAAGAAAGTGTTGCAATAAATTGATAAGTAGTTAAGTTGAAAGTGAGGATACCTACAACCAACAGGACTGTGGACGCAGCTCGTGGGTTGTCCAGTGCACACAACAGTGGTAGCACAGCCTCAGAGGTGGAAGCAAGAGACAACCCGAAGTTTAAGGTCATCTGCTACATAGTGAGTTTGGGCTGCTACAAAAGATTTTGTCTCAAAAAGAAAAAAAAAAACCACCCGTCTTATTTTGAACATGAAATATTTTAAAATAATAATTTTAGCAGGAGGAGCAGTCAGTATTGAAAACACTGCCACCTCTTAAGAATAGACAGCAATTGCAGGCAAAATGCATTGCATTTGTTGCATTACTTTTGCTATGATAAAATACCAGACAGAAACAACTTAGGAAAGGAAATGTTTATATTGGCTCCTGGTTTCAGAGGCTCATAAGTTCATTGTGGCAGGAAAAGCAAAGCAAAACATTTCAGTCCTTGGTGGTGGCATGTGCATAGCATCTTATTCATATAGCCACTGACCAGTGGGCAGAGAAAATAGGCTAGAACCTGAAGCAGATAAAACCTTCACTGGCATGCCAGTAGTGACCTTCATCCAGCTAGACACTGTTATGTAAAGAGGTGGTTCTCAACCTTCTTGATGCTGCAACCTTTTAATACAATTCCTCCTATTGTGGGGACCCTCAACCATAAAATTATTTTACTTGCTACTTTATAACTGTAAATTTGCCATCATAATGAATCCTAATGTAAATATCTGATATGCAGAGTATTTGATATGTGACCCCTGTGGGGGTCATGACCTACAGGTTGACCCACTGGTGTGAATGCTATAGCTTCCTAGGTATGAAGAAAACTCTTAAAACACTGATTTTTCATCCCAGAGGATCTGTATCCTTATATAATGAAAAATGCATTTAGCCCAACTTTAAAAGTCTCTATAGTGGGGGTGAAGAGGTGAGGGCTCATGAGTCCAGAGCACTTATTTCTCTTATGGAGGATGGGAGTTCAGTTCCCGACACCCACGGCAGATGTGTCACAGCTGTTTGTGACTTTAACTTCAGGGGATTCAATACCTTCTTTTTGCTTCTCTGTGCATTTGTGTACACACACACACAGAATCTTAGTTAGGGTTTTACTGCTGTGAACAGACACTATGACCAAGGCAAGTCTTATAAAGAACAACATTTAATTGGGGTTAGCTTACAGGTTCAGAAGTTCAGTTCATTACCATCAAGGTGGGAGCATGGCAGCATCCAGGCAGGCATGGTGCAGGCAGAGCTGAGAGTTCTACAGTGTCACCTGAAGACTGTTAAGAGAAGACTGGCTTCCAGGCAGCTAGGATGAGGGTCTTATAGCCCACACCCTCAGTGACACACCTACTTCAACAAGGCCACACCTTCTAATAGTGCCACTCCCTGGGTGAAGCATATTTAAACCATCACACACACACACACACACACACACACACACACACACACCATTTAAAATATAACATTTTTTAAATCCCCATTGTCTCACCAGTACCAACACTGTTCAAAAGTCCAAAGTTCCAAGAGTTTGCTGAGTCTTGAGGCAATCTCTCAGCTGTAAGCCCCTGAAAATTAATAAAACAGGAAGCTACATAATTCCATTGTGCAATGGCCCAGAGCAACATCCTGACTCCAAAAGGAAAGTGAAGGACAATAGCAAAGAAACTCTGGGCTGAGGCAAAATTTAAACCCATCGTGGAAGAAATTAGATTCTGTAGCCACAGCCCAGTATCTAAGCATGTGTTGGCATCCTCTGAACTCCAACAGGTTGGAGTAGCCCTGCAACACAAAGCACATGTGGCCTGCTTCTTGAGCCAACTCTACTCTGTGCCTTCGGCTTTCCTCAGCATATATCCTGTATTCCTGAATCTCCAACATCCTAGGTCTCGATTACAACTTGGAGTCACCCTAAAAAAAATTCCTACCTACCCTACTGAGGGGCTCAGTGCAAACAATTGAGCCTCACTGCACATCACAGGGCCACGCAGGCTTTGCTTCTTAAATCTTGATGCAAGTTGCCATGACCAGAGGAGCCTTACGCCTTACATACCACTCGACAGCAAAGCAGTGGCAGGTGAATACTGAGCTATGCTGCCACTCAACCCAACAGCCAGCCTTCTTTCTCTCTTTCTCTCTTTTCTCTCTTCTCTTTCTCTCTTTTCCTCTTTCCCTCTTTCTCTTTCTTTCTTTCTTTCTTTCTTTCTTTCTTTCTTTCTTTCTTTCTTGAAATTTTATTTTATTTATTTTCTTGACCTGCAACTCACTGTGTAAACCAGGCTGGCCCCAAACTCTCAGAGATTTGCCTGCCTCTCCCTTCCAAGCACTGGGATTAAAAGCATGTGCCACCAGGCTGGGCACAGGGCCTCTTTTATAATAGCTTCAGCCAGTGGCCTCCAAGTGCCTAGGTGAAAGAAAGACTGAAAAACACTTTTTCAGGTCCTTTTCGTCTCAATGTCCTGGGCTTCCTCTTTTCAGACACTCTCCTTTGTTTTCCTTTCATTTTTTTTCTTTCCTTTTCTTTGTATTGTTGAAGATTAAACCCAAAGGTTTAAATGCTCTAGGCAAATACTCTACCACCCAGATACTCTCTTCTCCAGAGATCTTTCAAATGCATTAACATTTTGACACCTTGTATACCTCCAGGACCTTCCCTATGCCCTGATGCCATGTGTAGGATCTCTTAAACAGTTCTAATCCTAATGACAGTCACCTTATACCCGAAGCTTTAAGTGTGCCCATGCTTCTTACCAAACTGCATGCCTTTATATCTTTGCTCACTGTAAACCTGGCTAAATGCAAGCAGCAGTAACAATGCCACAGCCATGATGTCCACTGTCTTGTTATGCTATGGCAGATTAATGAATTCATTACTTTCTAATTCAGCTCACTCAAAATTTATAGGCATGGGCAAAATGTAGTCCTATTTATTTATATTTTTGCCAGAATGTAATACAAATGCCCTCTAACTCAACTCCTGATAAATTCCTTATTTGTATCTCAGCCTCATGAAAAGCTTTACTCCCTATACTCCCAGCGGTAATCTGGCCATCTGAACCTCCACAAGATGGTACCTTAAGTTCTGCTTAAAATAGTCTAAGACTTCTCTTATTTCTCCTGAAGTCCAGTCCCAAGGCCAAAGGACCAAATTGTTGGGTTTCTGCAGCAGTGACACCACTCCTGGGCACTATTTTCTGCATTCATTTCTGTTCTCATCACTGTGACAAAATGCCAGACAGAAACACCTCAAGAGAAGAAAGATTGTCTGTGCTCAATCTCCACAGAGGGAAAAGCAAAGCAGGGTGTTTGGTCCATGGCAGTGAGAGCACGTGTCAGCAGATCACTAACACGGCTGTAGATGAAGAGGCAGAGAAAATAGGCCAGAGACAAAAGCAAGTATAACTTCAAAAGCATACCCATAGTGGCCTACTTCTGTTAGCCAGAGCCTACCTCCCCTGTGACCCACAGACTTCAAAACAGCATCACAAGGCTAGGAACAAGGCAATCAAAACATGAACCCACAGGAGACACTTTAGACTCAAACCATGAAATACATTTTAGAAGGTAAACCAAGCCAAGTTAAGTGAGCCAAATTATACATTTTGGAAGAAGCCAAGACTTAATTCTTGCAATACATAAAATATCAAAACACTAAATGGATATTCACTTTACAAAAATATTCAAAAAATATTTCTTCAATTAGATAGACACCTTGGTGTGTTTACATTGTCATATTTAAATAGTTGCAATGAAACTTTATGAAATAGAGGAATTTCTCCAGAAGGAGAGATATGAGTATATACACTGACATTTAGCCATGAATGCAGATTAAGCACATCTAAAATCATAATATATTGAATGGGGAAGTAGGATTTACATAACAATTTCCAAGAATACTGTGAATTATGGGATACTCATGGTCTTTTATAGTATGATTTGAGACTAAATCCCAGGATGCTCTCTGTTCGCTTAATATCTCTCTGGGAAATTCTACACTTACAGAACACTGCAGCTGCACTGGACATCATCCAGCTTCAACTAACATCTCTGTAATTCTTTCTACATCTAATAAAGTCTCTGGAGGCTTCTTACTGTGATTAAATGCTAGCAGAGACCTTGCCAAAGCCACTTAGCAGAGAACTGGCACAGCAGGTTTCCAGTAACAAGTGGCCACAGGCAGTCAGCACAAAGAGCAGAATCAAGTTCTATGGAAAATACACTGCATTTGAAAAAGAAAGTTGGCACCCTTTGTGGTGTGACCACTCCTGTGGTTAAGGCACCCCCCATGCAGTGCTCACTAAAGGTACATAGAACGCCACCGGATACCTCCTTTTCCATCTCTAATTCTATGTCACTCCTCCAAAGAATTCTAAGGGGTTTTTATTTTCTCTTCCTTCTTTCCTTTTTGCAAGGGGAATCAAGTCATCCAATCTTCCCGCAAACTATCTGGAGTAGGACAATCAATGGGGCAAAACAAAATATCTTCCCCAACAAATAGTGTCTTTTCTTCAGGACTTTGTGTAGACTATAACATGCTTGGAAACAGATCATAATTCTGGAAAGATCTACTCTAGTGTTTAGAGTGGAGAGGTAAGATTAGATCCTGAACAAGCCAGAATCCACAGTCTGGTATTCCATGGCTCTTTCCTGAAATTTTCTTTGTGTTTGAGAAGGTGCACCTGCCTTGCGGTCAGAATATCCCCGGAATTTTGCAGGTATGAAGGCTTTGGTTGTGGATTACAGTTGGCCAAACCAAACAGCACCTAGGAATCAGGACAGTTGGCACAGTTTTGGTAACCAGTCAGTCCACATCAAGGTTAACAACAACAACAATAGCAACAGCAACAGAAGCAGCAGCAGCAACAACAAGAAGAAGATTTGTGTTGATCCATTTTTTTGTTGTTCTCACAAAGCATCCTAACCTGGATAGTTTGGTTTCGTAGGCTCATGGTTCAGGAGGCTCAAGAGCATGGAATAAACTCCTCTTAGCTCTGGTATGAGATCACAGACATTCACATCCCAGTGGTGGCAGCTCAGACAAGAGTGGCAAATGGCACATGCAGAAGAGACATTCTGGAGAGGTGCAAAGTTCCCTTATGGAAATCGATTCCTGCAGGAACTAATCCAGTTCCCAGAGGCATGCATTAACCCTTTCTGGGGGTGGTGCCTCAAGAGCTAGTCACTTTCTGGGTTAGTTACTCTTCTATTACTTAAACAAAACACTGTGACTGAAGCAATTTATAGAAGGAAGGGCTTATTTTGGACTTGATAAGAGGCCATCGCCATCAAAGTATAGAAGCATTACAGTGCACTGGAGCACGGCAGCAAGAAGAGCTGAGAGCTCACATCTCCAGCCACAGCCAGCAGCTAGCACAATATGGCTTTGGAAACCTCAAAACCTACCCTGAGTGACATACTTCCCTAAGGAAGGCCACATCTCCTAAACCTACTCAAACAGTATCACCAAGTGTTCAAATGTCTAAAACTATGAAAGACACCTCATTTAAATCACCACACCTTTCCACGGTGAGATTATATCATTTTAGCACTGTAAAGCTTGGGGGTGGGGGGTGGGGTACCAGACTCTTGGCACATAAACCTTTGATAGACACAATTAAATCATACCAAACTACAGCAAGAGTCTAACTCTGACAGAATCAGGAAGTCCAGATCAACTGTATATGTGTGAATCTAGAGGTGTTCAGGGGAACACAGGCTTGGGGTCTAAAAACCCAAGTAATGAGATTACCAAGGGACACACAAGGCAAAGGCAGTGGGGTGAAAAGAAACACACCAGGAGCAACTTGTTCCAACTGAGCCATCTCATCTTAGGCAAGCTCAGGAGAGCTTTAGTTCTTTGCCATTAATATTTACCGAGGAGCAATAAAGCTCTTAGATTAAGATTATTAAAGTAGCCGGGCAGTGGTGGCACACGCCTTTAATCCCAGCACTTGGGAGGCAGAGGCAGGTGGTTCTGAGTTCGAGGCCAGCCTGGTCTACAGAGTGAGTTCCAGGACAGCCAGGACTACACAGAGAAACCCTGTCTCAAAAAAACCAAAAAAAAAAAAAAAAAAAAAAAAAAAAAAAATAAGGTGAGGCCTCGAGAGATGGCTCCTGAGACAGAGTGCTTGCAACGCAAGCATGGACACCAGAGTTCAGATGCCCTGGGAAGACATGGCAGCTGCCGGTGATGCCAGCACTAGGAAGACAGAGACAGGGGCTTTCAGGAAAAGCTGCATGACTAGACTAGCCAGAATTGGTGCTCTCTGGGTTCAGCAGGAGACCCTGCCTCCACAAATAAAGTTAAAAGCCATTGAATAAAATTTGACCACACACACAGATGCATGCATACACTCTCCCCAAACATGTGCATGCACACATATGAGAGGACATACATATATGCACACACAAGAAAATTAAGAAATAAAATCAGGATAATGAGATACTCAGGGCTACAAGTAGTAGACTGGACATGTACGTTGTTTCATTGACTTCACAAACCCTAGTGAAACAAGAATAAAGCATATTATTCCTAGGTATACAGTTACAAGAATGAGGCAGTGTGGGTGGGGCAGAAGCAGCATTTCTGAAAATGGAGGTGACATATAAGTGTCATAGGACCTGGCAGACATGAGTAAAAGCTGAGCCTGGGGTTAAAAGGCCAAAAGGGTCTCCCCAAAATGGGATTCAGATATGGCTGCTTTGGGAAGTGAGAGTGAATGCATAGCCAACACTAAGGGGTTGGATGAGAATGCGTGTGCTTGAGCACCCGCATCTGTGAGTGCGTACATGGAGGCCTGAAGCAGATGTGCCTGTCCTGCTCCATCACTCACCACCATTTCTTTCTGGCAGAAAATAGACAACTACATCAGTGGGTCAGAAGAGACAGCCACATCAAAGGAACAAAAGTAACACAGCCTTTTCCACAGTGGGTGCTGGAGTCAGTGGACAGCCACATGCTGAGAGAAAAATTAACACGGATACTTATTCAGGCTTACACCCTTTACAAAAAGTAACCCTACATGGACCACAAACTCCATTGTAAGATGGAGAATTATGAAACTCATGTGAACAGTGAGTGTTCTTGGAGGGGCAGTGACTTTCAGATCCTGATGTTTATTCGAAGGAGTTGACATCTAACATCTGCACAGAAATCTGCACATGGATATTTACAGCAGCCTTAGTCACAATGCCAGAACATGGAAGCAGCCAAAATGCCCATGGGTGGTTGGATGAACACACAACCAGCACACAATGGCTGTTATTCATCAGTGAAGATGCACGAGCCATGAAGCCGTGACAAGACATCAAGGAACCTTAAATGCACATCACTCGGTAAACAAAGCCATCTGAAAAGACTGTGTGGCTTTCAGTATATGACATTCTGGAAAACGCAAAAGTATGAAGACAGTAAAAACATTAATGGTGGGCAAGAATCCGGGATGGGAGAAGGGTGGGAAGTTAGAGTGAAAAAAACTTGGAGACATGGAAAGTTTGTGCTCGAGAATGACATGACACACTCATTATACATTCGTTCAGATCCCTGGACTGTGTGAGGTCAAAGGTGCACTGATGCAGCAGTGTGGGCTGTGACAGCTGTGGCCCTCTGATGGAGGATACTGGCAGTGTCTGGACCTATGTGTGTATGGGGTAGGAAGTGCGTAGAAACTGTACTTGCTGCAAAATCTTTTTGTGAACCCAAAACTGCTTGAAGGTAATAAGTTGTTCCTTCTTCCCTCCATGAAATTATTTTTTTAAGTATTTACTAGGGCTGGAGAGATGGCTCAGAGGATAGGTAAGAACACTTACTGTTCTTAGTAAGGTTTGGACTTAGGTTTGGTTCCCAACACCCTCTGTGACTCATAACTGACTAAAACTCCAATTTTAAAACTAAAGTTCCAGGGGGATCCAGCGCCATCTTTTGACTTTGTTGGGTACTGCACCCATATAGTGCATATGTATACATGTAGGCAAATCACTCATACACAAGATAAAAATAAACACACAAAATCTCTTTAAATGTATCTAGTGTGTGTGTGTGTGTGTGTGTGTGTGTGTGTGTGTGTGTAAAGTGTGTGTACATGTGGGTGTAAGGGTGTGAATGTGTGTATTAAAGGATAACCTCAGGTCTTGGTCCTTGATTTCTACTCTCTTTTTTCTAAGATTTACTTATGTGGTTGCTGGGAATTAAATTTGAGTTCTCTGAAAGAGCAACCTATGCTCTTAACCATGAGCCCTCTCTAGCCCCTCCACCTTGTTTTTGAGATGGGGCCTGTCCTGTTGTTCAGTGCTGGAATGTGTTCTCTGGGCTAGCTCCAATCTTGTAGGAGAATCTTTTATCTCTGCTTCCCACCTCACCCGTAGGTGCACGGAGAGTAGAGGCATGCACTACAGCATTCAGCATCTTCCGTGGGTTCCAGGGGACAAACTCAGATCACTGGGCTTTGGTGGCAAATGCTTTTATCTATGATCCATCTTGCATTATGGTAGCACGGTCTGTTGTTTTTATAATCCAAGACCTGCAGCTGGCAGCTCAGGTTCTAGTCATCGGCATGGTCCACAAGGTTTCTCATATCCTTGTTTCCCAACTGTCCTGGCTTGCTGAATTAAAGCAGCTTAAGTTGAAGTAACTTTGATATCACATCCTTCAATGATTAACTCTTTTCTCTGGGCTTGAGAAACAGAATAATAAGCAACACCCATCCTCATCTGAATCCTGGAGATGCCTATTTTGTTCAATAAATTTCAGATCTCACCAAGAGAGTCAGAATAACGGCGTTAATGGAGAAGTGGGCACCCACAGAACTCATCTAGCAATGGAGAAGTCCTACCTGACTGTGTTCTGTGTATGACAACAGTTGTACCAACAGCAGCCAATTCCTTTCCATTTCTCCAACATTTGTCAACCAGAGCCTTTTCTTTCCTTTCCTAGGAGACTGAACTCTATATACCTATATGACTGAAGTCTGCCTACCCACAAGCATCTCCTACTGGCCAGTTTATGATCAGTTCCTAAACTGCATTCCTTCTTGGGCTGGAGAGACAGCTCAGAGATGCAATAAAGAATCAAGAATAGAATGTGCCCCTTCCTCATAGAATAGTAAGGAAAGGCTTCATAGTAAGGAATACAATGAGCTTTCATAGTTGCATAAGAAGAGAAATAGGCTTAGGACAGATTTGTGATCAACTGAAAACATTCATTCTAGGTCAGGTCCAAGGATGAAGCCACAGGTGTGCACTATGATAAAGCAAGGCCGTGTGAAACTGTTGCTTTGAACTTATAATGAGCTCATAGAATGAAACACTGCTTTGAACTTAGTATGAACATCCTTCCGTAACTCCCTTTTGTATAACATTTTATCTGTGAGGTAATTTTTTAAAGAACTTTTGTCTAAGAAAGTATAAAAAGGCCAAAGAGAAGAAATAAAGTGTGGCTTTGGGGCTCTGCTCCATCCACCAAATGTGTGTGTATGTGTGTGTATGTCTGTCTATATGTATGTATATACATACATGTGTAGGTATGTGTGTATATAAGAATGCATGAACACTTGTGGAATTGATCTAACAGGTGGTCAGGCCCAGCTAAAGTGTGTGTGTGTGTGTGTGTGTGTGTGTGTGTGTGTGTGTGCCTGATTTTCCTTTTTCCTTCCTTTTCTTTTCTCTCTGGCTCATGAAGAATTAAGGAACTCTGAGCCTCTTGCTTGGCCAGTGAGGGGTCCTTTAGCCAAAGAGAAGAAAGCCCAGGTAACCAAGCTTTTTTCCTAATCTCCTGCTGCTCTCAGCAGGAGTTAAATTACTGGATGCCATCTGCTTTTGGCCACAGACTAGCAAAGAGCTAAAGAATCTAGAAATTGACAAAGGTAAGCAGCTTTGTCTATGATCACCAATGCCATACCTCCCATCAGCTGCTTTCTTCAGGACCTGGATGCCTGGGCTGGCCCCTGGCACACCTCCTCCAACAAGGCCACACCTCCTAATCCTTCCCTAACTGTTTGTTCTACCAACAGGGAAACAAACATTCAAGTATGAGTCTGTGGGATTGGTTGAAACCACCACACCATCTTTTAATACCTTAGCATGAAGTTTTCTGAGGACATTCAAGTGACACTTTAGTGGCTTGAGCCACTTCACAGTGCTTGAGGAATCCTTATCCCAAAGTGGCAAAAAGACATGATGCTGAGAAGGTGACTTTCTAGACAAGGAGTCAAAACAACTACAGGCTTTGGCAATTTTTAAAACTCTGCTTTGAACGGCTCCCTGATTTTACCATCTTCCTCAAGAAAAGGGCCAAAGATTTTCCTGAGAATATATGATTTATTTTTCTTCAAATAGGATTGTGCTGGTCAGGGTTGTTAGAAGACCAGAACTGATAGGTGAATATATATATTGACCATTGGCTCTTCTAATCCTTCTAACCTCTCTCCTGTGATGTTCCCTGATCTTTAGGTTCAGGAGTTGTGGGATAGATATGCCCTGTGGCTGGGATTCCCCATGACCAGTTTTCATTTATTCAGAACAATTGTGATATTCTATAATGGTTTCTATGTGTTGTAAAGAGAAGTTTCTTTGATGAGGCATGAAAGCTATACGTAATTGTGGGTATAAGAATAACTTTTAGAATATAGTTTAAGAAGTATATTGGTTTAGGAAAATGGTGGTATAAGGTTTCCTCTAAGATTCATGATCTCACTAGAATCAGGAAGTTAGGTTTCCAGTACTAGGCATATTTTTCCTTCCTGTTGAATGGGCCATAAGTCCAATTAGATGGCTGTTGGCTACTACCAAGACATGATTACCACCATTGCATCCTTAGGAATATCTTGCCACACTAGCCATTGTTGTGGTGTCACAGCTAGTCCCTGGGAGGATGCTTTTAGGTCAGCTCTCTCAGGCTCTCTGGGCCTTTATTTGGATCACTGAGGGAGGGTGTGTCTTACTCTGGGGAAGATCTTTCCCATCATTCAATCTTTCCTTGATGGTCTCACAGGCCTGCCCAGAGGCATGTCTCTTAGTTGATTCCAGACATATCAAAGTGATGATCAAGATTAGACACCACAAGTATGTTTGGTGGAAATATTGCTTCTCTGCCAGAACAATGTCAAATACAGAGCAGTAGGCAAAAGAACTTCTACCACCTGTAAACCCCCACCCACCGTACACATTCCAAGTGGGAAGTGCATAGTCAAAAAATACAAACCACCAAAACTTATTTCCTGTCATTCATTGGATTCATTCACCATTGGATATTGAGAACTGATACTTTTTTTTTCCAGCTGAGTTAGAGAGAAGAGCATTGAGGAGCAGAAATGACGTCAGGACACTGAGACTGTGGCCAGCACTGGGGCCAGCCTGGAGTCTTACACAATCATAGCAGATGAACTCTCTCAGCTTTGTTAGGTATGCAGTGGGCATCTTCCCTTGGGGAGGGTTTGAATTCCCTGTCACATTGTGGACTGGACCACAATGGAATCAGGAACTCATCAATTATAGGTATCTGAGATCATAGCACATTTTCTAAAGTGCTTCTTGTTTTTTAAGTAAGCCCTGTGTTCCCAGAAGCAGCAAATTCCACTTCTTACTGGAAGCTGTATGGACACTTTTAGGTTGATCCAGGGCTGTCCCTTCCAAGCAGGTGGCTCTAAAGGCCTTCCTATGCCTCTCCTTCCGGAGGCTGTAGCTGCCTGGCTGTAGCTGAAGGTTGTAGATGCCTGGTTGCTGGCCCAGTGCTTTTAATGCCTTGGAGCTTCCTGGGTGATGGAAAGACACATCAATTATTCTTACAGGTTCTTTACCAGAAAGACAGAGGAATGAATCCACTCCCCATCCTTGGAGACACAGAGAAGCAAAGATTGAGTTAATAATTTACCATAGCTATATAATGAAACCTCCATAAGCATCCCTAAAAAGATGGGATTCAGGAGGCTTCCAGATTGTTAAGTATGTCCATGTGTCTAGAGAGTGGTGAACCCTGGTGCTCAGGGACAGATATTCCTGCTTTGGGTATCTTTCTGAACCTTTTCTGTCTTTTTTCATATGGATAAAATGTCCTTTGTAATAATTGACAATAGTAAGTCAACTATTTCCTTAGTTCTATGAATAGATCTAGAAAATGCCTGAACCCATGGGGGTGGGGGTCACAAATTTATAGCGAAGGTGAACAGAAGTTATGGGTAACCTGGGGTCCTAGAACTTGCAATTGTCTGCTAACATGAAGGGCTGTGTTATGGGACTGTGCCCTTAGCTGTGGGATGTTGGCTAATTTTGATTACTGTCCTCATTGCATTAAACTGAACACTCAAATGGTATCAGGGACTTGGCTGGCATCTCTTCTAAGAGGTGAGTCCTGTCGAACTAGACACCAACCTTGAGACATCATCCAAATTTTGTTAGTTTTCAAAGGGAGGCCTCATCTCCAATATCATTATAGTAGGCTCTAGGGAATTCAAGTGTGGATTTTTTCCTGGAGCATGGGGGTGAATGTAGGTACACAGCTCAGCTGCAGCAGATGGCAAACGTGGGCTCAGGGACTGTGGTAAAACATTAAAACTTCACCTCAGTGACTATTTCCAGACTAGCTGCTAATCCAGACAGGAAGGGCATTTGGTGTTGAGAGTGTGTGTCTATGCTGGAGAGATGAGAAAAGCCATGAGCTCTCCAGGCACGGCCACACTCTTAGTCTTTACCAGAGCCCAGGGACCCAGTGAGGCAAACTCCGGGAAAAGACATTTGGGGTCAGATCACAAAGATGGAAATTTTTTGCCCTGAGGTTTACAAGTTCCCTTGAGGATTTGGGGCATGACAGGATAAAGTTTCTAGACAAAAAGACTAAGCAGACTTCAAGGTGAAAAGAAGGGAGGAGGGGCCTGTAGTGGATGGTAAGCTGGGAGGTTTACAGTGCTCTGAGTGGAGTGCTTAGAAGGCTGGTAGTCTATTCAGAGAAAGGGAGAGACTTAAAAGTGCAGGAGAAAGAGAGGTCAGAACAGAGATGGGGTAATAAAAGTGTCCTAGCTAGGATCTCGGTAGCTGTGATCAAACACTATGACCAAAAACCAAACAAACAAAAAGGCCCAACTTGGGGAGAAAAGGGCTTATTTTGTTTACAGTTCCAATCAACAGCTCATTATCAAAAGCAGTGAGGGCTGGAACTTAAGCAGGGCAAGTGAAAGATATAGAAAACTTATGAAAAATATAGAAAGTTTTTATGACCCCTAGACCTGAGCAAAAGAATGCAGGTTCACTAGTCCCAAGGAAGCGGAACTGAATGTAAGATTTCAGGTCTTCACTGCCCCGGGATACATTCTGGGAAGAGTACATTATCCCTGAGTCAGAGGACACTTGCTGGATTAACATTACTCAGACCTCAGGGAAGAGAACCCACCTGTGGGTGGGGAAGGCCCAAAGTGGGAAGACACATTCCTGACCACAAAGAAAGATGCAAGTCATCTTGGGTGGTCCCAGGAACTGGCTGACCGCAAGATAAATGGTTGGCCAAGGTTACATCTTTACAAAAGATAAGTGTATAAGATGTTTTCCGCATGACCCTGACTAAATTTGGGTTGGGACCTTTTAAGACTTTCTACTGTTTTTATGTTATATTTCCTTGGTAACCTCCCCACCCCCACCCCAGTTTGTGGTTCTGCCCTATATAAGCCCTTCACTCCCAGCCAACTGGGTCGACACTCCTCTGCCCCTGCATGGGTCACGAGTCTCGGCCTCAGTTGACTGACTGTGAAATATACCTCTTGCTGTTGCTTCAAGAATGGTGTCTTGTGAGTTACTGGGGAGGCCGCCAATTTCTGAGGCTTGAGGGAGGTTCTCCTTTCGTGGGGGGAGGGGGGGGAAGTCTTACACAAGAACCTGGCAGGAGCTGATGCAAAGACACCAGAGGAGTCCTGCTTACTGGCTTGCTCATCATGGCCTGCTCAGCCTGTTTTCGTACACAACCCAGTACCACATACCAGGGATGACCCCCCCCCACACACACACACAATGGACTGGGCCTTCTCCCATACATCACTAATTAAGAAAATGCCTTACAATTGGATCTTATGGAAGCATTTTCTTGGTGGCATTCCCTCCCCTCAAATGACTTTAGCTTGTGTCAAGCTGACATAACTCTATCTGGGATAAAAGGGAATCTCCAGTTCAGGCCCTGGCACACTAAGGGCAGCACACTAAGCCGGAGGCTCTGTTGCCTTCACCTTGGGACCTAAATGTGGGCTGCCAAGCCAGATGAGGGTAGAGTGCTGCCCATACCCCCCCTAATCTCCCAAAGCTCTCAGAGATCACAGTAGGAGTGGGGCTGCTCCCTACCCAAGTCAGGCTTGGACCTACTCAAACCAATAGAGACTCAACCCACATCATGATAAACCCAGTTAGGCTTCTGGTTTCCACAACAGAGAACTAACTTCTCAGAAATCATGTGGCCTACAGCCTGCTAATCTAAATACTGAGGCAAGGCTCTTCCAGCTTGCCTTGGAATTTGAATTGGTGCTCATTAACATTTGCCTGTCTTCAATTAGGTCCACATATGCAAATTAGGTGCATTTCCTCTCTTGTTCCCTTTCCTCCCCTCTTCCCTTTCTCAGTTATAAAAGCTAGCCAACCATTTCGATGTCAATAAATGAGTTGTCTTCCCACACAGTCTCCTGTGTCTTTACACCCACCATACTCATGGCCATCCAGGACCCTGCTTCTTAGCATCTCTGTATCCTCAGTTGGGGACAGGGGACCCACATCTAAAGATCTCAGGATGCCAGAACTTGTGGCATGTCCAGGACCATGCTGAACTGACTAGAAATACAGAAGCAACAAGATAATTTTTTTTTTCTTCTTTCCTAAACAGCCTCACCAACCTTCTAGCCAATCAGCAGCAAGGACACAAACTCAAAGAGAATTGGAACTCCGCAGCCATAAAGAAAAGAGGAGGGGGACAACACTCTAGAAAGAAAGAGAAGCATTAAAACTCTCAAAGTAAGCCTTAGAAAACCAAATGATCCTAAAATGGTGTGGGTGTGTGACTTAGTTGTTTGCATAAAGCCTTGGGTTCCAGCCTCAGCATGGCATAAAGGGGGCTTGGCAGTCTCATCACTCAGGAGGAAGAGGCAAGAAGATCACAGTTCAAGATCATCCTTGGCTACATAGCAAGTTCAAGAAGGACAAACTGGTCTGTCAGAAGCACTATCTCAAAAAACAAACAAGTAGGCATGCAAAAGTGCCAGTGTTACTTTGAAGCCAACCTGCTAGAGTCAAAGTAGAGTTGGTTCTTTAGTTGAAACAGTGGGATGAGAGCTTTGCATACTGAAAGAAACAGCTGATCCAGGTGGAGCTGCTCTCTGTAACAACTGACTAGCAGGCAAGGTTTTGAAATTAATGGATGCATTTCACAGACGATAGCAATAAACTTGTGATGATCGAGTGTTTCTGGAGGTAATCTCTGGGGGTTCTTTTACAGGTCCAAGACTAGAAACAGAGCAGGATAGTTGTAGCTGCTAGGCAAGGGCCTTTATTTTCACTGATTTTTTTTTTTTTTTAGCCTCGGTTTACACTGTGCTAATAATTTTATCTCCCTAGAGAGTCTTTTCACAAGCAGTTAAGAAGATTTTGGGGGTCTGGCTTTAGGCAGAATTTTATTATTTACTAAGAAAAGAACACAGAAGACTTGTAAAAACCTAAGACTTAATAAAAAAAAACATAGAACATTATAGATATTTAATGAAGGCAAAGTGTATAATACCACGTTTACACTCACAAAAAACTATTAAGACAGGGCTGAAGAGTTAAGAGTGTTTGCTGCTCTTGGAGAGCACCTGAGACCTGGTACACAGACTGGGTAGCTCACAAGTGTCTATAACTCTAGTTCCAGAGAATCTGACATCCACTTCTGGCACTTGAACACACACACACACACACACACACACACACACACACACACACACACACACTGACATGGTGGTACACACCTTTAATCTCAGTACTTAGGAGGCAGAAACAGGTGAATCTCTGAATCTGGGGCTAGCCTAGTCTATATTGTGAGTTCTAGGCCAGCCAGGGCTATGTACCTCAATCAATCAATCAATCAAATCAAATCAATCAATCAATCAATCGAGAGGCAGGAGGCAGGGGAGGTGAGAGAAAACACTGTGTATCTATACTTGAAAGAGAGTGATCTAAAATGGGAAGATTCTGGGAGTGGAAGTAAGAGCATGCATGTGTGCATGCGTGCTTGCATGTGATGGAAGAGATTTTGAGCATATTTGTTTAAGAGGAATACTATGTTCAACGTATATTTCTGTAAATTATTAGCCCTGATCTCAGGCATGTTGCTTATATTATTTGACTCTTTTCTTTCTCAGTTTTCTCATTTGAAAAAAATGAAGTCTATCATGTGATTTTTCAGAAAAACAACAACCTGGGAGTCATATAATAAAGACATTAGAGCAGACTCAGGATGAGAATAACACGTTTTTCTTCCTATGAGGAGTCTAGATTTAAAATCACATATACATGATTACAGAGAAATGGGGTTGATCATAGCAATTCATATGAAAGACTTGTGAGGATTAGATCCATTAATACATGTAAAGCAAGAGTATCCATGTCAGACACATCATACATGCTAAATAAGTGCTTGTTATTACTGTTATCATTTTGTTTTTTAAGACCTTTAGAGGAGGTGAAGATGACGGAGAGGGGGGTGATTTGGCAGTGGTGCGGGAGAGAATGAGAGGACTCCAGAGCATCTGGATTGACTGGGTGCCCTAGGCAAGAGGAGGGTCCTTTTTTGTGGCCAATGAAACAGGCTAAAGAACATTACAGATGCGGATGGATTTGACTCTGAAGGGTGGACATAGGGCAGGAGTCTGT
Organism: Arvicanthis niloticus; assembly: GCF_011762505.2. NCBI lineage: Eukaryota > Metazoa > Chordata > Mammalia > Rodentia > Muridae > Arvicanthis > Arvicanthis niloticus. The sequence continues at coordinate 53,592,692 of NC_047660.1, read as the reverse complement.
GAGTGATCTCCATTTTATCTGAGTAGCTGAAACTGTTGGGGAGCAGACCTGGGTGGGACAGAGTTCCTTATCATCCTCCAGGATGGCCTCTCCCCAGCATGGATTTCCAACAGTTGCTTAATTACTATAGGGCAAAGAATGAACAATAAATTTATTTTGCTTGAATGATGTCAGAGAGTTCTAAACCCAGAAAAAAAATTCCCCACACTTAGAACACTTAGAAAAGAAATCACGGTGCTGGAGAAATGGCTCAGCAGCTGAGAGCACTGGTCTAGAGGATTCTTCCCAGCCTGGTCTACATATCAGGTTCCAGGTCAGCCAGGGCTATATACTATAGATAGAGAGAGAGAGAGAGAGAGAGAGAGAGAGAGAGAGAGAGAGAGAGAGAGAGAGAGGAGAGAGGAAAATATGTAAGTGAAAACATTTGAGAAACCAAATCATAGAAATAAAATAGGTATTAGTGCCGATGAAATTGGTGTCACTAGACAAGTGTGTGTGTTAATATATATAAACAGGTGACTTCATATGAGTTGTGCCAGTGTGTGACACTGTCTTTGTAAAGAAGCTGTCTCTATCTGGGCTCAGACTGTGGTTGAATTTCTCCAAAGGTTTGAAGAGGTCACAACGCAGCAATGTTCGGGAGGCATCTCAGTGTTTCTGGTATTATGTTGCATCTTTTCTTTTCTTTTTTTAAGGTATCACATGTCTTTGAACCACATAAGAGGTATGGGAATGTCTTCCTGTTCTCCTAAACTTAATTAATTTCTCTTTTAGTGAACATGGTGGATTATGTTATGCAGTGGGCACTCAAGCCCGGATACCGGACACACAGTAGGTGCTCTGAAAATAGTTGTTAAGTAGAATGTGGTAATTCCAAGAATTAACAAAACTGGGCCAGTGAGAAGTCTCAACAAGGGTAAGACCTTGGTGCCAGAGCCTGACCTTTTGATTTCGGATCTCAGGAATCTAAGGGGGGGGAAGGAAGGAACCGGTTTCTGCAGTTGTCCTCTGACATCTCCACTGGGTGGCAGAAGCACGCACATGCACACTCATATACACACGAGTAATAATTTTTAAAGTTAGGAAAATTTCTCAGCCCCAAATGACGAAACTCTACACATTTTTAGTTAGTGTTTTAAGATCACATAAATCTGCAATAAAACCTTTTGCCTAATTGCATATTCTGAGCAGTGTTTGTAATTTAGGTTGATTTGTCTTCAAAACAGACACATATTTTGTTTTTCCGTCAGCATCTGTCTGACACTTGCTATACCTTTCTAGCCATTGCTCTGGAAGGCTTCTCCTCTTAGGTCTAAATCAAACCTGGAAGCCCAAGTAAACCTGGGCGGCCTGCGCGAACGTATGAGTTTTGACCCTAGCGCCGCCCCGTAGTCTTCTGGCGGGACCTTTGAAACCGCGCGCGCCCTAAACGCTGCGGCGGCGGTTACAGAGTTGGCGGGAGCTGTTCCTGCACCTTTCGGACTAGGTGTCCAGACAGCTTTGAGCCAGCTCATTAATTTCACCTTTTTACCCGAGGGTACGACTGTGGTAAGGGAAAGCCTAGCTGACACGAAGGTCGACAGTGGATGGGGGTGAGGGGTGGAGCATCGAGGACCTGAGGGGAGGGGTCGCGGACGGGAGGGAGATTGCCTCTACCGTAGGGAGGATCCAGGACCTGGAGATCTGCGGGGAAGAACAGCAAACTAAGGGTACACAGCGGCTAGGGGAGGACTGAAGAAGGACCTAGGGAAGACAGTGGAGGGAGAAGAATAGGGGAACTCCTTGGAACCATCGCGCACCTCCAAGTCCCTGACCCTGAGCTCCTTGATCTTGGAGAGTTTGGGGGTTCAGGGAGAAAGTCGCCTCCTTCTCCGTGAAGGAGGCGGGGAAGCACTTATCAGCCAATGCCTCTGCTTTTAAGGTGAGGCCACAGTGAAAAGGTGGCCTGTGGTAGGGAAATGACACATTGGGTACAGTCTGTGCCCAGTATGCATGCAGCCCTGGAATCCATCTTCAGGACCTAAAAACCTGGGAGCAGTAATGAGTGCCTGTGGCCCCAGTGCTAGGGAATGGAGACCGAAAAAAGGACAGGGAATGTGGCTGTGCGTAGAATTTTATACACGGAAATACTGGTATTACTTTAAAAAAAATATTTACATGCATATATGAAAATTCATAGTGACACTCAATCATGTAGAGTTAGCATATGCTAAAAGATACTTCTGAAAAGTCAGGCAGTGTTAAAACATTATTATAAAGTTATGGGTGGGGGACGCTGGAGCGTTGATTGGTTAGAGCCCGCAGTGCTTTTGCAGAGGCCCTGAGCTGGTTGCCAGCACCCATGTGGAGTGTCTCACAAACAACTACATGTAATTCTAGAGGAGTCCTTCACTTCCGGCTCTTACACTGTTGTGCATATACCACTCACCCCCTGACACGCTCACACACACACACACACACACACACACACACACGATGGAAAGTCTATGATGGAAAATCAAATCATAAAAGCAGTTATCAGGGTAACCAAGCATGGCACACATGTGTGGCCTCAGTGCCTGGGGATTGAAGCAGGAGGATGTCATGTTGGATATCAGCTTAGTATACACAGCCAGTTGAAGGCAGTCAGTTGAAGTAATGGTGAGACCTAGACTCAACACACAAAACAAACAGGGCTTAGAAAGCCCATCATAGATGCGCCAGCTCTATCAAATGTGCACTTTGAACCCTGAGCCTATCAAATGTGCCCTTTGACCCCTAAGCCTAAAGGTGATATAGTTTAAAGAAAGTATAGTTTGTTTGTTTGTTTTTAATAATTAATGCCTATGGAATGTGTAAGCAGATCTAAGACAGAATAGACTAAGGCTCAATCTCAGCCAGGAAAGAAAAATCCCATTAGACAACTGAGCTGGGTGGGACATAGGATATCTGGGTACAAATAAAGTGGAAAGTAAGGCATTTTTGAGTGTCCAGAATTTAAGGGAATGTTGAAATGTTTAAACCTAGGTACTTTAATCTCTTAAAAACACACTGTGTGTTTTGTATCCAGTCCTCAAGCTGTAGTGGTGCCAAGCATTTTGCATGTGGTTCGAATTCTACAGGCTGTTTCCCCCCCCCCCCTCTATTTCCTGAATGGAAATCCCAGGTGCTGGGATTAAAGGCATGGGCCACCATGCCCGGCCTTTCTCTGGTTTCTTTCACCAGGCTCCTTTGTGTTGTACATAGCAAGTTTATTCCTTTTTGCTCAGCATTCAGCATTTAATGGGTACTTCTGTTGTCTGTCTGGGCTGTTAGAAATATTGCTGCTTGTATGCACGGTTTTCTGTTTTTGTTTTGTTTGCAGCAGGGTCTCACTGTTGCCCAGCTTGGTCTTAGCCTCCCAAGTGCTGCTATTACAGGTGTGCATATAGGGTTGTCTTAAAGGATAATGAGATATGTTTGTAACTTTTGGGAAGTATGATAGGGAGACAGTATTTACCTTTTGGTTTTGTCACTGGGGATTGTTCTGTGCATGGCAGCCCGACACTCTGCCCGTGAGCCACATTCCTAGTTCCTGCTCACTTTCAGGAAAAAGGTAGTATTTTTTAAATCAAAGTTATATATTTAAAAGTTTTAAGAATTGTATTTGTTTCTATATATATTGTATATGTGTGTGGGCAGATGTATGCCACATAGTATCTATGATGGTCAAAAGACAACTTGTGGGAGTTGGTTCTCTCTTTCTACTACATGAGACTAGGAATTGAACCTAAGTTGACAGGCTTGGCAGCAAGTGCCTTTACCTTCTGAACTGTGTCTCTGACCTTTAAGTATATATTTTATAGTTAAAACTACAACCCCATAATCACTGATACTATGATCATGAATAATTGTATCTCTGGGTTTTAATTTTACCTTTGTAAATAAAATTGGACTAAGTATTTGCTGAGGTCATTTTCAGGTCTCAAATTGTCTGTTTCTTTGATAAATGATGTTATGGGAAGCTCCTCACAAAGGAGAGTATTTTCAATAGGTACAGTATAACTTAGCTTGTTTTCATTACAGGACCTAACGTGATTGCTACAATGGAAGGAATCAATACTTTTAAGACGCCAAACAAGTTATCTGAAAAAAGGAAATCTGGTAAGATTGCAAAAGACCTTTTCTTGTTGCTGTTTCTATTATAAACATTTTAGTGTTTGTTCTTTTGTCAATGTCTATTGCAGTGTTGGTCATTATAACAGTGCTAACTATAATGGAGATTCTACTAACACAGGCCAGACTTTCTGTCTACTCACTAATGGTCATTCTGGATTTTAGGACCTGCCTAGTAATGGTCTTCTGGCTTGAACTAGAGGATAATAGGAGTTGTATTCCTTGTAGATGGCATCCAGGAATTGAGCATCGGGCTTGCACAGTACTTTTACCTGTGGAGGTATCTTGAAGATTGTTCAAGATGTCTTTAGTTGGTCATATGTAGATTAATAGACACACTGCCTTTTTTTTTCCACTTCAGTCTCTATGACTTTTTAAAAAACTTAATAAGGTATTATTACAACTGGCTCAGCACATTTTTGAACAAGGTGCTAGTAGACACATTAGTGTTGTTCCCAATGTATCTACTAAATACAGCTGTTTACAGATGCCCTTATTATACTCCAGTCCTTCTGCTTCCTCTGAGTCTGGGATTACAATTTGTGCTCCCACACCTAGTCCATGAGGATCTTTAAGAATGTCTATAGATAGTATCTTTCTGAGCTGTATATCTTTTTATTTGTTCTTGTGTCACTCCTGTCATTTGATGGTATGTTTCCATTGATTTATTTTTCTTCTGGCACGAGCCATGGTTTTTGCTTCTTTCATACTGGTAGTTTTTGATTAGGAGGTAGATATTTTATGTCATTGAGTGCTGGATTTTGTCACTCTACAAAGTGGTGAAAGTGGTCTTTGGAGTGTAAGAGTAGAAAATTTTAAATTGGCCAGTGTCTCAGAATAACATGGGACTGTGAACTTGTGAACTCCTGGGGAAGGGCCCCAGGCAAGAACATACAAAATATTTCTGAAAACTGCAGCTGTGTGTGTGCCAGATAATAGACATGACCCTAGTTGCTAACGGACCATATTCTGACCACCTAGGAGCCATCAATCAAGGGCGCTCCCGCCTAGAAAGTCCCTACTCCCCAGTGCTCCTCCCAGCCTGTGGTTTTTACCTTTATAAGCTTGTGTGATTTTATGCTGGGGGTGGGGGGGTCTTCTCCTTTCCTCCTTTGAGAGGTATGAGACCAGCCCCAGCGCGATGGTTCCTGAATAAAGCCTCTTGCTGTTTTGCATCAAGTGCTGACTTCAGTGGTCATTGGGGCGAGCGCTGGTCCTCAGGACTCGAGCAAGGGTCTCCCTCTTCGGGGTTCTTACAGGAGCACTCTACTGAGCTCCAAAGCTCATATGACAGAATGGTGATAAGCCTGCTACTAATGAGGCTGGCTTTTAAACTTTCTTATAGACTTTGCTTGGGCTAAAAGTTAGCTGTAGCACTGAGTTGCTACCCTTTAGAGGGCTTTACTCAACAGTCTGCTGCAGGACCACCTGGTCTGGCTAATGGTAAAGTGATCTTATTCCTAGACTCTTTTCATTTCCAGTTATTTAGCCTATTGTTTTCCTGGCTTTGGGGATGTTAAACTAGACATGTGTAGTTAAGTACTTGGCCAAGAACTCTGGATCTTTTCAGTCCTCCCTTTTCTTTCTTTTAGCTCCCTCATGTTTTGATCCATAGCCTCCAGCTACCTAGTTGTCCTTGACCTCTACTTTGTCTCTGTGGTGTGACTATTGGGCTGTTTTCTCTGTGTTCAAGCCTGGGACTGCCTTTCAGTGCTATAGGGTAACAACAGAGTTTACTGTTATCTTTGCTCAGAGGTCTCAGCTCTGTTCTGCCTCTTGTCATATATCTGAAAATTATTATATTTTGTCAAGTTTTGCATTTCACAGAGAGAGCAGCTCCAAGAATACTCAGTTATTCCTGACTGGAAGCAGAACTATTTTATCTTTAATAATTATAGAATGCTCTAAATTATATTTAGATGTTTTGTTTTTGTTTTTACAGATGCCAAAACAAATTCTAGTATTCAAGCATGTTTACATGGTGTGTGTGTCTGTGTGTGTGTGTGTGTGTGTGTGTGTGTGTGGTCTCATTGGGCATGTGCCATAGGGTTAGGAAACTAAAAGGCAGGGGTATACATAGTTCCAGACATGCACAGCTTGTGGCCCACAGGTCATATGCACCCCAATATAGCTATGTGTCAGAAGCCAGGACCCTCGCCTCTCACCCTCATTCCCTACCTCTCCCCACCTGCACAACAGTTACGCCCCCTGCAGCTTCATCCCTCTAGCAACCACAAGGTCCGGCTTGATAGTTATAGATAGACTTATAGATTTAAAGCAGTATACCGTATCTTTTGAGAAAAGCAGTTAGACCGCCATTGTTTCAGGGCACAGGCCGAGAAGATTCTGTACTTTCCCACCACCTGGATCTCTCTTACCCCTCCCTTTGCAAACTGTATTATAAAAAAGAGCTCTGCACCCAAATATATGACTCTTGACAAGCATTTGCTTCCTTGAGTCCATTCTCTCTCTCACCCATTCTTCTTTCAGGTTACGGTCCTTCTCGTGCCCACAAAATAACTAGGCCTGCTGGTCGGGTCAGCTATGAATGTGGCTCAGCACAGAATCATAAAAGTACTTAAAACATTATAAGGTTTTCCTCCAATTTTATGATTTTGTAACTAGAGTGAAATTTTGAGCTTGTTCTTTGTAGATGTCAACCTGTCATAGTGTCACAAAGTTGATGATCCTGGTAGACTCTGAGGACCACATTAGGTCTTCCTTATGCTTGCTTGTTGGTGATCTTTTTCTCTTGATATATTTTTATTTGTGTGTGTTTGTGTGTATGCAGGCTTGCATGCATATGCCACATGCATGTGGGTGCCCTTGGAGACCAGAAGGGGGCATTGGATTCCCTGGAAATTGGAGTTACAGATGGTTATAAACTGCCTGATATGTGTGCTAGGAATCAAATTCTAGGTCTATGTAAGAGCAGCAAGTGCTCTTGACCACCGAGTCATCTTACCAACCTCAGTATTCTTTATTTTTAAGTAGCCTTTTAAGAATGTAGAAATGGGCCAGGGAGATGGCTCAACAGGTTGACCCTGTGATCTGCCCCAATAGAACCAAGTTCACAAAGCTGTCCTCTGACTTCCACATGTGTGCCATAGCACAGTAGTGGTGGTGGAATAGAAGAGGAAGTGGAGGGCAGGGATTGGAAAGTAGATTTACATACACAGACATACAGATATACCATGTATACACACAATTGAATGGAGCTTTGAGATTCTTAGCTTGTAAGCCATAAAAAACAAGCCATTTACATTAGTGTTACTGTGTGCGTTGCAGAAGTCATCTTAGTCAAAGGGTACTCGCATACTCTTTTAAAAAAACCTTTATCATTACTAATCTTATAGGGCTTTAAGACTGTTAAGATGATTTTGTACTGCTCTTTCAAATGCTAAGTTTTTGCTTTTGCTTTTTAGTATTATGTTCAACTCCATGTGTAAATATCCCTGCCTCTCCATTTATGCAGAAGCTTGGCTTTGGGACTGGGGTCAGTGTTTACCTAATGAAAAGGTGAGTGCAAGATTCCCTGCTTGGGGGACTATAGGTCCCTTGTGCTTGGATTGGGGAAGTTCATCATCATATCTGAAGGCTACATTCCAGTTCTTAGAATCTTGATAACGGCCGGAGCTCTGCCCCTAATACTTTATTTCTAGATCCTCCTGGTAGATTATTTAAAGGGAAGTATCTTAATCCATTTTCCTCTGGCTCTATAAGAAGGCAACGTGGTAGAAAGATCTTAGAACACAGCTTTGAGTGTGGTGAACAGATGTAGAATTGTTCTGTGTGGAGTTGAAATAGCCGTTAGTGAAGAAGAGCATGCTAGGGATGGGGAACCATTGGCAGTTACTGGCTCTAGGGAAGAGAGAGTCAGCTCTCTTTAGGGATGCAGGCACTGAGAGGATACCCATGCTCAAGTAGGAAGTCCTATAACCAAGCACTAAGTGGACTCAGTGCTCTTAAAAATAAAGAACACATGAAGTTAGGAGGAAAAAGTAGTGGTGGTGGAACAGAAGAGGAACTGGAGGGGAGGAAGCAGAAAGTAGATTCGATCAAAACATATATGTTTGAAATTTCAAATAATGAAAGAATAAAATACTTTTATATAGAAATTATCTTTAAATTTCTTTAATATTAATTATAGCATGTCATAACTCATCTCTGATACATATAGATAAATGTTGATTAAGTAGTAAGCTGACATGCCAGGATAGAAATGTTAGAAAACAGTGTAGCAGTTCTGAGGTTTAATTGTACTTTGATAAGTTCCTAACCCCCATCCTTATTTTTGTCCTTTAATCCCTTCTCAGAGCATAGATATCAGGTGCTGTTTAGGGTATCTGATTAAATCTTGACACTGATTTAGTCAAAGCAGAAATGTAACAGGTGTTGATGAGCTAAAGAATTTTATATACTTTTAAAAATCTATTTCTATGGAGCAAAATTTGTGTTTTATTCATTTTGTATCTTTAAGTTTATATATGTATATTTTAGATCTCCTAGAGGGTTGTCTCATTCTCCTTGGGCTGTGAAAAAGATAAATCCTTTATGTGATGATCAGTATCGAACTGTGTATCAGAAGAGACTAACTGATGAAGCTAAGATTTTAAAAAACCTTAATCACCCAAACATTATAGGTAAGTCTACATGTACTTTGTGGTAGTATGTGGGAGAGCAATGTTCTATGTAGCTACTGGTTTTGGTAATAATGTTGGGTCTACATGTTGTTGGGAAGCAAGTTCATGTGACTTATCTGAAGTAAAAATTCACATAAGGTCCTGGAGAGATGGATCAGCAGGTAAGAGGACCTGTCATGCTTGCAGAGGACTTGGGTTCAGTTCTTGGCACCCACATGGTGATTCACAACCATCCATGGGCATTATAGTGTCTTGGTGTCTACTGGCAACAGGCGTGCATGTGATGCATATATAAACATGCAGACAAAATATTCATAAAATAAATATTAAAAATTCACATATCTTTCGAGGTCAGCCTGGTCTACAGAGTGAGTTCCAGGACAGCCAGGGCTATACAGAGAAACACTGTCTTGAAAAACAAACAAAAAAAATTCACATATTTTAGATTTGTATTTAACCTTCATGGAGTTGAGTTGGAAGTAGTTGTTTTAGTGATAGTACTGTAAAGATTTCAGGAATGTAGAATGGTCCTCATGTAGACCATTCATATTCATTTAGATTGGTTCTTGCATTGTTTTCACTTTGCATTTTTTGGTACTAATAGAGTTGGTGGCATCATTCTGTACAGAAGCTTAGTAAAAGTATTTTGATCTGTGCTGCTAGACACACTTGAAGGCATTTGAATTATGCCTGTGGGACTGTAAATAGTAGCTGCTTCACTGTGCTAGTCCTGGTCCATGTTACATTAATGAAGAGTTTAATAGAAAAATGTCATGTTTTCTTAAGGGTATCGTGCTTTTACTGAAGCCAGTGATGGTAGTCTGTGCCTTGCTATGGAGTATGGAGGTGAAAAGTCTCTGAATGACCTAATAGAAGAGAGGAACAAAGACAGTGGAAGTCCTTTTCCTGCAGCTGTAATTCTCAGAGTTGCTTTGCACATGGCGAGAGGGCTAAAGGTAACTATGTCACTGTATTTTAAACAGCTTTGGTGAACTATGAAGAAATTAAACGTGTTGTACCTATGTTGCTGTGTTTTTGGATAGATAGAAGAAAAGAAACAGGCAGAGGCAAGGTGGATCTTTGAGTTTTGAGGAAAGGGCTCAGTGAGATATACTCTGTCTTAGAAAAACGAAGAAAAACAAAGAAGAAATGATATTAATTAAAGACAAATAAGTCTAGTTTACAAGGGAATTCAAGTCATTGTTTTATTGAAAGAATTTTTATTATTTTTTCTGCTCATGTATTTGATTGCTTTTCCCAATTTTAGTATCTGCATCAAGAAAAGAAGCTACTTCATGGAGACATAAAGTCTTCAAATGTTGTAATTAAAGGTGATTTTGAAACAATTAAAATCTGTGATGTAGGAGTTTCTCTGCCACTGGATGAAAATATGACTGGTAAGTAGCACTGTTTTAAATTTGTACAATTTTTGCATTGTAAAACATACTAAACCCACATGGTTTAAATGCACTATTTTTGAAAAGTATACAATACAGTGTGTTTTCAGTGTTTTGTCTCCTCTGAGTTCCCAGCTTCTTCCCTTCCCTTCTTGGTAGTGTTGTCTGTATATTTTTTGTCTTACCTTGATTTGTTTTAAATACGTCAGTTTAGGATGGCCTCGGGCTCCCAGGCCTCCCAGTCTTCAGCCTGTGCCCACACTGGCTCTAATAGCATGAATTTTAACTGAGTAACTGTGGGCAAGACACACCCACTAAACTAGAGCTTCCCCAGCTTCTGGGCTTTCTCATCTAATCATGCCAATCAGTAGGGACTAATAAATCTTCCCTTTTCCCTTCAAATGTTTCTTTCCTCTACTTGTAATTTTATTGAAAGCCTCAAAATAGAATTTTGAAGATAAACTTTGATTAAATAAACTGCTTGTTTTTCTCTCCTATTGTTTGGAAGTGAATTATATAAGCATTTTGTTTTCAATTCTATCCTTATTTGTGTAAAAATGGAGATTATAGTAATGAAATACTGAAAAATTAATACACTTTAAAACTATCCAGTGAATTTGACTTATCTTAGTTACAGAATGGAGTTTTTAAACATGTAAAGCAAATTTTGCCTTAAGGAAGATATCATAGGTATAATACTTTACTAGAAAAAGGAATTAAATTAGAGACTACTAACAAAATATCTAGGAGAACCTTGAGTATTTGGAAGTTTAGCAATGTAAATTTATATAATTATAGGAGAGTATTCACAGAGAATTGATTCATAAGTGATAGTTTCCCAGGAAAACTAGTAGCCATTAGTGATTATGTTAAAAAAAAGACAAAACTCACCCCCACTGGCTACATTTCCTTGTCAGCCAGGAAAGGAAGAGCAGAACAGAGTCCATGAAAGGAATAAGAAAGACAGGAACAGAAGTCAAGAAAAACAAACCCTGAAAAATGTTAATAATAATAAAGCCAAAAGCTGGAAAAATAAAAATTTTCTATAAGATTGAGAAAAGAGAGAATATAACCAATGTTAGGCATGAAGAGGGTCTCAGCTGCATGTTCTACACATTTGTAAGGACTTACAGCTATATTTCACCAAGTTGTGAGCATAGATGAAAATGATAATTTCCTAGAAAAATATAATTATCAAAATTGACATAAGAACTAGGAAGTCCAAAAATCTCTTGTCTAGTAAAGAAACATTCCTACAAATAATCTTACATGGTTGATTTTAGGAAAGTGATACTAAAATGACTGAAGTTATCAATTATATTTATATATATTAGTAAAATAGGAAAATTAAAACTTAAAAATCCCACTTATATCTGTTAAAACCCCAAGATATTTAAAAATATAAGAATAAAAAAATCCACTAAGTATAAGCCTGGAAGTCATAAAGCATCACTCAGATGGAACTAGATGGAGAAAGATCTGTGTATTAGAAAACTGATACTATTGAGATGTTCATTTTTTGCAGATTGATCTAAGAGTCTCTTCCTTTCCTAATCACTTTTTGCCACGTTGTTGTTGTTTTCCTATTGCAACTGACAAAATGACTTTAGACTGTACAGGGACTATGAGTGGCATGTGCTATTATTCCTGGGCAGACTTTAAAGACCAGTGTGTTCTTATCCCTTCTGGTTCTCCTGACAGCAATCCTGGAAGCACTTAAATGTCATTTGGTTCTCAACCTGTGACTTTGTTGCTTGCAGAAAACCCAAGGTGTTTTGAAATGGTCTGCAGTGTCACACAACTTGCAAGTCTTTGAAGCCAAGCAAGGTGTACTAGCTTGCCTGGAACTTTGACATCTATATTTTTGTCTTAATTGAGACAGGGTTTCTTTGTGTAGCTCTGGTGGCCTTGAGAGATCCACCTGCCTCTGCCTCCTGAGTGTGGGAATTAAAGGCTTGAGCCACCACTGCCTGAACTTGTTTTCTTACATTCCTACCAACTGATGAGATTTTTTTAATACTTGCCAGTCTGATAAGGGACAGATTCTTTATAGTGAGGTTAAATATAGTGATTAACCTCTGAACTCCTCATACAAATGGGTTTTGCTTGTGTAGTTTTGTTGGTTGCTCTTCATGACTATTCTACTTGTATTTTCAGTGACTGATCCTGAGGCCTGTTATATTGGTACTGAGCCATGGAAACCCAAGGAAGCGTTGGAGGAAAATGGCATTATTACTGACAAGGCAGATATGTTTGCTTTTGGCCTTACTCTGTGGGAAATGATGACTTTATGTATTCCACACATCAATCTTCCAGATGATGATGATGAAGGTAAATACAAATAGGTTTCAACATAAGTCTGAATCTTTCCAGATTAGTACATAAAATTGTCTTTCCACTAAATTAAATTTAAACAGTTAAGATTATAGCAATACTGTGATTAATTGGCTAGATTTAATCCTATATAAATGAGATAGAGATTGATAATATGAAGGGTCTTTCTCCACTCATGGGTTCTCACTTTTTTCTTAATTCTACATTGGGTGGGTGGAGTATCTAATTGAACAGTGTCCTTAACTTTTTGCTGGAGAGAAAATAGCTAAACTCTGTGGCAGGAAGAGTTGAACAGACTGCTTGTGGTCTAGGGGAATGCATACTGGATAACCTCTTGTTACAGGAGGGTAAACCATTGAGCTATTCCATGACCTACATGATTTTACTTGTTTTCATCTCTCACTTCATGTGCAGATGCAACCTTTGATGAGAGTGACTTTGATGATGAAGCATACTATGCAGCTCTGGGGACAAGGCCATCCATCAACATGGAAGAACTGGATGAATCCTACCAGAAGGTCATTGAACTCTTCTGTGTGTGTACTAATGAGGATCCTAAAGATCGGCCATCTGCTGCACACATTGTTGAAGCTTTGGAACTAGATGGTCAATGTTGTGGTGGTCTAAGCTCAAAGCATAGCTTGTATGGGAACTGTTAATTAGATGTATTTAGTTAATATAACTTATAGTACCTAGACACTAGAAGTAGCTTATTTTAGGACCATTGTACAGTTAATATTTGCTTAAATTTCTGACATGTTATTTCTTATATATGCACTTATTGTACTGGATAGTCTATGAAGTTTAAAAAACTCCAGGTATCTAGATGCTGCCTCTGATTTAAACACTAGAGACCCCTGTCTAAGATGACTTAGAATCAAGGGACCATTGCTTTGTTAAAGATCTATTTAGATATTCTTGCTTTTTTAATGAGTTACTAAAAATTTCACTATATATATGGTACACAGTTAATCTGTCTGCTCATAGTGTCCACCCTTTATCTGCCTATGTGCCCTGGAGTTGAGAAGAGCATGCATGGTTCAGAAGCATAGCTCCTGGGGTATTTCAGACCCTACTGTCTTGCCTCTCTCCACATCTTAGTGTCTTTGTTTTTACTGACTGTATCCTAAGTCTTTTAATGTTAATATAAGAATAAACAAAATACAGTTTAGTACCAAGCACCTCAGCATTATCTCCTGCTTTTGTTGATGGATGTATAAAGTGAGATTGTGTCAGTTGTTTGAATCACAGCTCCCTGCAATTACCAGAATTAACTAAAATGGTGAAACCAGGTGGTGTACTCTGACTTGGCAACAGATAGGAAGCATTATCCTCTAGAATTTCCTGGTAGGCTCCTCTTAGGAGTAGACCAAACAACAGCTCACTAATTAGTATATTGTCCATCAAAACAGTAGGGAAGTGACATCAAATTGATAGTTTACTAATGGAAAATTTGTGTAAGTGCACGCTGAGACTCAGTAGTCTTAACTGCTCCTTCTCTGATGGGTAATTTTAAGTAGGTTTGCCCAAGTGATAGTTCCTACTTATTGGCCATAAAGCAGGAATTGGCTCAAACATATAAACTGGCACTTTCACTGAGAGACTTATTCCTAGCAGTTCCTATAGACACCCCATTTTCCATATATCACTTTACATCACTGTACCTGTCACAATAAACCAGTACTGAAATGAAATTCAACCCCATACTTTATTCAGATTTACTGTTCACAGTGACTTTTTCTGTTCCAAGATCCCACTCAAATGCCACACTGGGGGAATGTCATGACCCCTTGACTAGGTTTCAGATTTTTGTTTTTCATTGTTTTTGAGTTTTAGGGTATGGTGGATTAGGTATTTTGTACAATGTCCACTGGGACTTTTCTGATGTTTAGTTCATGTTCACATCGAATTATATTTGAAAAAGGTACATACCCTTCTGATATAGCAAACCAAATATCAACACAGTAACATGGCTGTTGCTGTTGTTGGCAGGGTACCTGCTAATGCAATACTCATTTTCCTCCTTTCCACTGCTATACTCCTTAGGATATGTGGACTTACTGTTGTCCATAATAAATTTTTTACTATGGACTCAAATCACTTCATGTGGTACTTGCAGAAGCCTGGCTACCTGACTTGGATCCTTGGAAGGTAGGAGAGAAGTGACTCCCAAGGGTTGTTCTCTAAACCTCCTTGGAGGCACCTTGAAATGCATTCATGCACACTCACATACACTAGTAACAATCATAAAAACAATTGTATTTGATTTCTCCCAAGCCACTGAACAATGAAATGTTAATAAAATTTATAATAGAAGAAAACAACAGAGTGGATCAGCATGGCCAAGAGAAACGAAACCATGGAGGCCATAATGAAAGAGATACAGAGGCTGAGGCTAGAAAAGCACCTAAGTGGAAAAGAAAAGTGCCAAAGACAAGCTCAACCAAGTGGAGGAGCAGCAGATGCACCTCCTGAAATGCACGACCAAGTGGAGGAGCAGCAGATCACCTCCTGAAACGCATCGCCGACCTGACAGACATGGAGAAGACACTTGAGCAGGTGAAGAGCAGCTGATGTACCTCCAGAAGAAACTGAAACACATGGAGGAAGAACAGAACAGGGGCTCTGAGGTCCTGAAGAAGCAACAACAGGCAGAGAAGAAAGTCCCCCAGCATCTGGAGCACCGACTTCTCCTCCAGAGGTCTGTAATCAGAACAGATTCCCTTTTCTGGTGTTTCAGAAGACACTGATGACAGTGTACACATATAAATAAAATAAATAAAGGAAGAAAAAAAAGCAAAAAAAAAAAAAAAATTAAAACATTTAACCAGATTTTCTGCAGAAAATAGCATTAAAATGTTTGCATAATTATAATTTTAACACTTCCTCACTATTTTAGAAGTATTACAAATTAGATTAAAGATGAACCAATTTTACAACAAACAGTAATACAAAAAAGAAAAAATTTTTCCTTTATGTCTCATGCCAGGTATCAGTTAAATGACCTTTAAGAATTAAAGCAACCTGAATTTTCTGCTTTACAAATGAGTATCCAAATTCAGAAAATCTGAGTGCACTTAGGTGTACAAAGTATTCCATAAAATCATTATGTTCTTCGGCTCATTAGTCTGATTCATAACTTCAATTACCAGCATTTTCATGTAATAAAAAAAATCAGATAACAGTGCCAACCAATACTCTTTATTATTTTATAATAAGCATGCTTTTGATTCATTTTCTAAGGGATTATGGAATTATTTTATATAAGTTGATATGAGATAATAATTCCTGCTATCTTATTACAAATCAGAAACTCAAAATACTTTAAGTATTTTCAACTTAGCTGCTACAGTATGCTTTGTAAAGTAGGACTGCTACATAAGGAATTCAGGAATTATGATCATCGCTACATAAGGAATTCAGGAATTATCTCATGGCCTGTGTTTAGATTTGCCTCTACTGATGGAGCACGAGACAACCATGGTCTAAAAGCGTGTTCATGTGTTCCTTATAAAGTGGCCCAGTTTTTGCAAAAGCCACTTTGCTGTGAAGCTTTTCAGAATTAAGAATTCAGAGTGTATTCAAAGATTTTTTTCTTTGAATCCCAAACAATTCTCAACAAATTATCTAACACATGAAGAAAGCAACTAGTATGTATATATGTACAGTCTTATGATTTTCATTCTGATACTAATTAGTTTCTATCTAGCTGAACTTTTCCACATACCAGATTTGTGGTTGCAATTGGCTTTAGCTATGAAAATTATATACAAGGAAATTGGGGGTGTTGCAGTACTTGGTTGCAAATAATTTGCCATCTGGTGTTGGGTCAGAAAATGCAATTTCATTAGTGCTGAGGAAACAGCCAAACATGAAGCAATTCCTACAGGAAAAAAAAAAAAAGGGGGAAATATCATTTATCAACTAAAATTTTGGATTTCAATTAAACATTAATACAACAATACAAGCAACTGCCTTAAAACTACTATTATTTGATAACAAAATGCCTTAGATTTAAAGATAAGAAACTCAAAGGTCCCACAGAGTGAAAGGAATAAGAAAACCAAGAAACATAACCACTATACAATATGATCCTGCATTAAAAACAAAAACTAGTGAAGGGTATTTGAAGTAAGTGAGGAAAATGAAACCTGGACTACCAACAAGATAAAGATGATGCTGATAGTAAGTTTCTTGAACTTGACCATTCTGTGGTCATTTAAGAAAAATAAATGGGGGGTGTGTGTGTGAGGAGGGAGATAGAAGAAATGGCTTACTGATTAGTAGTACATATGTACTTGTGGTAATTTGAAAGAGAATGGCTCTATAGGTTCATATATTTGAATACTCAGTCCCTAGTTGGTAGAATTATTTGGGAAGGATGAGGAAGTGTGGCCTTGTTAGACAAGGAGTGTCAGTTTTGATATTTCAAAAGCCCATGCCATTTCCAGTTAGCTTTCTCTGACTCATGCTTGTGGATGAGATGTGAGCTTTCATGTACTGCTCTAGGACTGTGCCTTCCGGCCTGCTTACTGATTCTTATAGACAGTAACTTTCTAGAACCATGAGCTCCCAAATTAAATGCTTGTTTTTATAAGTTGCCTTGGTCATACTGTTTTGTCACAGTAATGTCTGTAACTGAAATAATACTGCTCTCACAGAGGACTAGAGTTTGGTTCCCAGTACTCATATTTGGCTCACAACTACCTGTAATTCCAGCTCCAAATCTGATATTCTCTTCTGGCCTTCAAACACTGCACCCACATGGCTTATACCCATACAGACATGTATACAAACACAGACATAAATAAAAACAAAGACAAAATGAGGGGGCATAGTAGTACATATTTGCAATTCTAGCAATTAAAGTAGAAGGCCAGTCAAGGCTAATACTAAGACCCTATCGCAACCATAAACCTCATCTTTAAAAAATCAACTAAAGAAAGAAAGGAAGAAAGAAAGAAAGAAAGGAAAGAAGGAAGGAAGGAAGGAAGGAAGGAAGGAAGGAAGGAAGGAAGGAAGGAATGAATGAATGAATTACACTTAAGCTTGCTATGGAATGTATATCTGGTATTTCCTTCTAGTGTTAACGTCTGCCTTAGTCTGACTTTGACAATATTTATAAAGAAATGTTTTAGCAAGATTCTGTTTTGCCTGTGAGCCAAGGAAGGTTCTGGGAAAGCTAACAAGTCATTGTTCAAGGTCTAAAGTTATTCTGTCTCCTTACCTGACAGTGTCAACAAGTCGTCTTGCAATGCGCTTTCTTCTTTTTAGTTTGAAGACCCATATTCTACTTATTCCACAAATAGCAGGTTCTGGTACATCTGAACACCGCCAAGCTCTAGAACATTCTTTAGTAGCACTTGGTTCTGACAGGACACGAAAGGCCTGCAATAACAAACAGAAGTGTCTAAAGCTAAAAAAACACACAGACAAGTTGACTTTTAAAAAGCAAACAAAAAATCCAAACTTTAAACAAAACCTGTGTATAGTTAATCTACAAAAAATATTTTGTTACTCCTTAAATCCTATTTATTTATACATCAGTGTTCTTTCTGCATGTATGTATATGCACTTGTGTACTTGATGTCTGCAGAAGTCAGAGAGGGTACTGGATCTCCAAGAACTGGAGTAACTAATGGTCATGAACCACAGGTTAAAATTAAACTAGAAACCTTCAGCACAGGAAAGGACACAATATGGGGAAAGACAACTTTGAAGAAAATATCTACAAATTACATATGTCAGAAGGCTACAGTCCAAAATATACAAGGAACTCACTGAATAGCAAGAAAATAACCCAAATTTTAAAATGGAACAATGGTCCAGCAAGATGGTTCAATAGGAAAAGCACTTACTGTACAACACTGACCTAAATTTCCTCCCAGATCTCACAGTGGAAGGAGAGAACCCACACATGCCACTCTCATAACATCACATACACAATAATAATACAAAGTGGGACAAGGGCCTGACTACACCTTCTGAAAAAGGATGTACAAGTGTCTCAGGGGTGTTTGAAGAAATGTTCACTATTATCATAGACAGGAATAAGAAAGTATCTCAGCACGTTGAAATGATTATTATGTAAAAGTAAAAAGTCTTGGGCAAAGTAGAGAACAAAGGGAATCCATGTGTACAGCTGGTGGGTGTGTAGTGGTCAGTAGTGGGAAGTCTCTCATACACACCAAAGTTAAAGTAACAAAAACCATGACTCAGTGCACCCACTTCAGGGTATGTCTCCAAAAGAAATGAGAAGTTAAAGATGTCTATGTTCACTGCAGCTTCACACACAAAATCTAGGGCATAAAATTAACTTAAGTGTCCATCAATGAATGAAATTAAACAGCGGAGGAAGCTCTATTCAACTATAAAATGAAATCTTGTCATCTGGGGCAAACGGATGGACCCACAGTACATGCCAATCAGCCATCACAAAATGGCAGGTCTTGCACAATCTAACAAATACAGAATCTGAAACTTGTCAATGTTTCATTTAGATATAATAAATCCTACCTAAGGCCTCCATATGTTTATTGTTTAATTGTATATATGCATCTATTTGCATCTATAGGGTTATAGTTAAGCTGTAGGTAAGCCACACCTGGTGGCACGGGCTTGAAACATGTACATGAGACAGAGAGAAGATCACAACTTCAAGGCCCACAGAATCAACTTGCAGAGAATTTCTTTCAAAAAGCACAACCTGCTGTTTTAATCTATGATGACATTATGAGTTAACTAAATCAAGACAGTTAATATTTTTATCATCATACATATTTTCCTATGAGGAAAACATTAAAGGTATAATTTCAATATTCTTCTTTCTTCTTCCTCCTCTTCCTCCATTATTGTTGTTTTTATTATTATTATTATTATTATTATTATTATTATTATTATTATTATTATTATTATTTTGAGACAGGATTTCCCTGTATAGCCTTGGCTACTCTGGAACTTGATATGTAGACAACGCTAGCCTGAAACTCAGAGATCTACCTGCCTTTGCTTCCCAAGTGCTGGAATCAAAGGTGTGTACCACCACTGCCTGGCTAACAACTTTCATGTACACACGTACACACACACGTACACACACACGTACACACACACACACACACACACACACAAACACACACACACAAAACCTGGGATCAAACTTTGAAACCTGTGGATGCTACCCAAATGTTCTACTGTTCCTTTGGGTTCTTTTGTTGTTAGTAAAAGTGGTTCCTTGGCATTCTTTCCCAGCACCAACTTTATTAAGGTATGACTGACAAATACTTAACACATTATTTGCTCTTTACTGATAATGCACACAAACTGCTTTTCTCTAACTTTTAGTAAGAAAACTGTTTTCTAGCCAGGCGCACACACCTTTAATCCTAGCACTTGGGAGGCAGAGGCAGGCGGATTTCTGAGTTCGAGGCTAGCCTGGTCTACAGAGTGAGTTCCAGGACAGTCAGGACTACACAGAGAAACCCTGTCTCAAAAAACCAAAAAACCAAAAAAAAAAAAGAAAAAAAAAAAAAAAAAAAAAAAAAAAAAAAAAAAAAAAAGAAAAGAAAAACTGTTTTCTAGAACACTGCTAAAGTAGATTGTAGGTGGGCATACAGACACACACCTTTAGTCCCAGACTTGGGAGGCAGAGGCAGGAAGACCTGAGTTCTAAGCTACCAGAGCTACAGACACTGCCTTTATAATAAATTAAATAAATAAATATTTTAAGTGAGAAATGAGTAATGATTATTTTGTTAAATATATCTGCTGAGCTGTGATGTAGTAACTTAGGTCTACAGATTCTTACATAAAAAAAAATCACTACATTTTTATACTCCCAGATAGGGAAATGGCTACACAAAAACAGACTTACTCTGTTTATGTTTATATTATAGACAAAATACTAAACGCAATGTAAGTGAACGAATTTAATTACAGTCAAAGACATTTAATAACATAAAAGGCACACAACACACCTGTTTGATGGGTTCTGCAATTAAACATCCAACTACTCTCTTTTCATCTATAAAGAGGAAGGTTTTGGTTTTGTTTGGATACATGGGAACAACCTGCTGGAAACCCAATTCCAGATCCACAAGTTCTTGGACATCTTCTACCTAAAAACGTTAAAAACCAGAAGGTGAATTTCTTTTAAAAATCACAACAAAAACTAAGTATGAAACATGATCACCAATCATTTAGCCTTTATCATCTCTATTTTCTAAAATTATATTCTCTCAAACTTATTTTAGAATTGATGCATACACCTGGTACTTAGGGAAAAAAATACTTTTAAAAGACACTCAGAATCCTAGCAGAGAGGAGGAGTCGGAGCCCCAGGCAGACTTGCTTTAGATTTGTATCATTCCTGTTGGCGACATTCAACTTAGGAAACAGAAGCAACACCAACAGAGAACAAACATCTGAGCCAGTATGAACACTTAAGCCCATGTAACAAGGAAGGCTGTTGGTACACTAGGAAAGCAGTTTACATTTCACTGATGCTTTTCTTAAGAGAGGAGAAAAACAATCCCATACATACCTTTTTGATAGCATAACTTGGATCATGTGGCAGGACCAACACGATCTTCCCATCCCAAAACTCTGCTACTACCCGTTCTCTTTTCCAGCCCTGAGAAAGCAGAAAACATTGTTAATTTATAAAGAGAACACATAAAATACTTTAGTTAGAACATGGCAGATGGTCAAGCAATGAATGACAAAAAATGCAAGATGGAGGTTCTGGCCTTGACTACCTATGGTGTAAACCAGTGGTTCTCAACCTATGGGTCAAGATCCTTTTCACAGAGGTCACAAGACCATCAGAAAGATCAGATACTTACATTCCAATCTGTAGCAGTAGCAAAATTACAATGAGGAAGTAGCAACAAAAAAAAAAACCTGTTGGGGGTTGCTCTGGTGCTGTTATGTACTCATATGCTAAATTCTGTACCACAAGATCCTGGTGGCCAAGTGCAAGTGAATTCTCACGTGCACCAACTTTTGTTGTGCAAAGTTTGCTCCTCAACAAAGTTAATTAGTTAATAAAGGCCTGTGATTGGGCAGTAGGGAGAGAAATATAGGACTTGAGAATGGAGTGAGGGGTGTGAGGCAAAACAAGAGAAAGAGAGAAAAGAAAGGGAGGAAGCCATCATCAGCACCTGGCCAGGAGAATCAGCAATAATGAGAGACACAAGGCTGGGATGTAAGTTAGAACAGCTCCAAACCTGCCAATCTAGGCTCACAGCTTGTAAATAAATACCACTCTGTATCTTTTATATGGCCTAACTAGAATTTATAATTTTTCTTACAATACTTTTGGTTTGGGGGTCACAATAACATGAGAAACCATATTAAAGAGTCACAGTGACTATTCTCTCCGCAGTGAATGGTACCCACTGCTGTTCAAAGGCTGAGAACAAGGTACTGATGAGCATTTAGCTCACTTATACCAATCCCTCCAAGGCTCAGACAACATCGCAGAGGAGAAAATATGAGAATGGAGGAAGAAGCTGGGGAGCTGTGAAGTGCCATCTTCTGGGTATGACTCAGCAACTATATTTCTGAACTCATAGCAGTTGTAGCCTGCACTGGACCTGAAGAAGACCTGCTAAACTATCTGATGTAGG
This sequence comes from Arvicanthis niloticus, assembly GCF_011762505.2. Lineage (NCBI taxonomy): Eukaryota > Metazoa > Chordata > Mammalia > Rodentia > Muridae > Arvicanthis > Arvicanthis niloticus. The sequence goes on along the minus strand of NC_047660.1, from coordinate 53,570,558 downwards.
CAGCTAGGCAGTAAGCCGAGTTCCAAGAAGTAGAAGAATATAAAGAGAAGATACAAATGGACTGGAGAGAGAGAGAGAGAGAGAGAGAGAGAGAGAGAGCCAGAGAGAGAGAGAGAATATCCTGCGGCTTGCATGCAAAATTTTTCCCTTCATGAATTCTACATAGGTTGTGAAATGTCTCCCACAAGTTAATGTATTTGAATACTTGTTCCCCTGCATATTCCCTTATAGCTCTGGGATTCCTATGCAGCCACATCTGGTGTAGCTAGCACTCTTATTCTCTAAACCTTTTCTACAGCCTGTTATGTTTGTTTTCTTAAGACAGTGTCTCACTCTTATAGCCCAAATTGACTGACTTGAAACTCATTATGTACCCAAGACTGAATCTGAACTCACAATGACCCTTATGCCTCAACCTCTTCCTAAATGCTGGGATCACAGGTGGGAGCTAACATGTACAGCTAGCTTCTACCACAAGCAATGAAATATTTATGGATATATAGATCTTTCAACAATTATGGTACAAATGCCTTCTTTCATACAGTTATACCTTCAGAACAAACTGAAAGACTTCTTGACTCACCACATATTTAATTCCTTCCAGAAATCTGTGGTGATATTGGAGATGTTGTATTTCATCTTCAGGGTTGGAAGCAGTATAGATCATGCCACAAGATTTACACATAGTTGTCCCAAAATGTTTCTGACCTGCGTCCTACAATTGAAGAACAACAAGCAAGCAAACAAAATCATAAACCCAAAGAACTGGGTCAATAATAGACGTTCTTTAGGAAGGGCTCACATAAAAGACCAAGAAAAAGAAAAGGCTTCATTTCAAACAAAAGGGATAACATTCTGTATTATTCATAGTGGTTTTTGCCTTAAGTCATCTGGAGTGTTAAATTCTTTATCTGTAGTTATTAAATTCTTTGCCTCAAGAGTTGATACAGCTCTATGAATTCCACTCTCATAAAACATTGTTTTTAATGTCATTGAAAATACTAGATTCTGAATTATTATTTAAGACAGTGATTGGCAGTTTTTCTATGAAAAGGTAGAATACTTTAGGCTTTTCATACCACGTGTGATCTGCCACTGTTGTATTTGAATACTTGGTGCATGGTTGGTAGCTGTTTTAGGAGATTATGGAACCTTAAGGAGGAGCAGCCTCCCAGGAGGAAATCCGTTATTGGGGGGCAGGCTCTGAAAGCTTATAGACTACTTCTTGCTGTTGTCTCTGCTTCCTGTTGAGGCTAAAAATGTGACTGACCAACTTTCCACTCAATGGCTGCCCATTATGTTTTCCTTATTATGATGCCTTCCCTTCTGGAACCAGAAGCCAAAATAAACTTCCTTCTATAAGTCATGGTAGTTTATGTACCAATAAAAAGTTAACTAATATAGTTATATATTCTTCTCTTTGCTTCAAAACTTCTAAAGCCTGGCTTGGAGGCACAGGCTTATAATTACAGCTGCCTCAGAGGTGGAGGTAGGAGGATTTAGAGTTCAAGGCCAGCTTGGACAACTCAGTGAGATTCTTCCTCGAAGCTAAAAGCCTCTGGAGTACAACGTAGCTTAGCGGCAGAGCCTTACCTATCCGTGAATGAGACCATCAGGCTCAAGTCCTACAACCATAAACAAAACCACATAAAAAAACATTAACTACACTTTTCAACTCACAGATTATAGAACTGAATCCAGTCTACAGCCACGGTTTGCTAAACTTAGTTCTAATTTAATGTTGCTATTTCCACTGCATCTTTTGTTGATCAAGAATTTTCTTACCTGAAAACAGGCCAAATACTAGCACTGCCCAAAACTATGAGCTCCAAAGTACTGTCTAGCTTTGAATGCTACCACAACAAAACTGGCGATTACAAACTTGGAAATCTATAAGCCAAGATAACCATTCTAAAAGGCTGACTGCACGTGCTGTGTGTAAATTTACTCACAATGATGAACTGGTCTTTTCCTCCTTTATTTGTATCTCTGGAATTAATATTTTTCTGTACATTTGTCTGTTTCAAGAAGTTAGTACATGTAGTGGATCCCACAGAAGACTGTTCTTCAGGTGGAGACCTGGAAAGAGAAAGTTAGTAAATATGGAACAGTGAAAAACCCTAGAGGCCCCAGAAATAATCACGTACTCAAAGGAACGTAATGAGTAAATTCAGAGTAAATTAAGACTCAAATCCAGATCTGACTTAAAGCCAAAGAACTTTCCTCTGTAGTATTAGACACACATATAAAGAATTGCTCTGGAAGTTAACGGCACTTTAAAAATTGACTTTTCTTTCTTAGGACAATATCTACCCACTTAAGTATAAAGAAATTCCTAAGCAGATATTAATGTTGAATCTTACAACCCAAGGCAGGCATAGTCACCAGCATATAAGGATCCAGCAACATGTTACTTGGGCACTTAAGTGAGAAATCCTGACTCAAAGTACAGTGGCAGCTCCTTAGAATATCACCCAGGGTGACCTCTGGCTTCCATAGGCTTGTGTATGTATGAACACAAGTGCCCACATCAATGTATACACACATACATACATACATACATACACACATACACACACACATACACACACACACACAAACACACACGGGTAGGGGTCGGAGGGACTAGGTTCAAAATTTCTTTTCTGAATACCTAATCATTTAACAACAAATGGGTGAAGAAAAAAAATCAATGTTTTTTTTTTTTTTAGCAAAATGTTCAGACAAAACTTAGACCTTCTACTTGTCACATTCTCTACCTACACACACCACTTCCCCATTATATTATGTGTTGGCAGCCGACTCCTAGCAGAAAGCGGCTATCATCTTTGCAGCCATCTCGAACCATATACCCTGAACAAGAGACTTGCTTTTCAACAGCCTACAAGAGCTGAGCACACTCTGATAAACATCTTGTTTATTCCACATAATCTTGTTTGGCTATTTAGTGCCCCCAGATGCAAGGCGCACGTGGTAAAGTGTCTTCAGCTGTATTCCCCTGCTTGTCCACAGAGGCAAGGCACATGGTAAAGTGTATATATGCCCATGATTTAAGGAAACTTGAGACTTGATCAGACCCTCTGTCTTGTTTCCATTCTTCGAGTCTCTTCCGTTCCTACTCTCTCTCTTGCTAGACCCTGACCCGCAGACCAGAGCAGCAGCTCAGGCCTGGACACAGTGGCCCCCAAGCCAGGCAGTGTGGGCCTCGACAAGGATGAGTGTCAGTTATGACTTAGAACAGCACTAAACTACTATTACTTCTCTGGTCACAATTTCTCCCTTCTGTAAAATGGAACCTACTAGTACCTATATCATGAGTATAAATGTTCATTAAAATTTAGTTATTGTTAATATATTGTCAACTATGGGAGGAAATAAAACCCAATGGGCTTTTGATTCAAATGTGAATTCTATTTCTGGCCCCAGCACTAACTGTGCAATGGTGGCTAAATTCCTCAGTTTCCTCAGATGAATGATTACAATTATAACAATACTAATCATGTTTACCTTCTAGATTGTCTGAGGATCTTTAAGTGAAATAATAAACTAATTACTACAGGCTAGGTACTATGTAATAATGTAACAATTATTTTACTCAAGTCCACGAAGATCTATTCCATTTGTATAAAAAGAGACACTAATCTCATCTTCTATTCTCAATATTATTATTTCCCCTTAGTGGTAAAGAAAAAAAAAGATAGCATTATATGAGAGAAAAAGAAACCTATATAATTAATAAAATTAGAACATTAAAGCAAAAATAATTCCTACCTTTTTGTGTTCACTGAAGAAACACTGAAGATGGGATAGATAGACTCTGGAGAAACTGTTAGGGGGAAATGCAGCAGAAGGTTGCATTATTGAATAAAATCTGAGCTCTGACTCATAAGACTCTGAAGGTTAATAAGAACAAAAAATTTACACTGCTTGACTTCAAGAGTCAACCATAACTAAGACAGTACAAACTACCAGAAAGAGACAGATAGGTCAATGGAACAAAAGAGATCAGAAACTGACCAAAACAAATAAAGCAATGATTTTGGTAGAGACAAAGATAGTCTTTAGGGCACCCAGTCAAAATGGATCACCAATCAAAATGTAAATGATGTGGTATGGTGTTGGTGCTGATGCATGCCTTTGAGAGGGCATGCCTAGCACTTGAAAAGCAGGTGGATCTCAGAGAGTTCAAGGGCAGCCTGGTTTACAAAAGAAACCCTGTCTTAAAAGGGAAAAAAAAAAAAAAAAGATAAATACTGGATTAGAAATGTCAGTGTGTACTGGTGCTAAAGCATGAAGAGGAAGACTCATAGGAACAACTCCCCATGCTCTACAGTCATGTTTGGAGAGAGGGCCTTGGAGCAAGGGCACTCTAGTAACAATTATACTCAGACACTGCCCAGATCTTAACTTCCAATAAAAGGAGTCAAGGTTCTATGGAGAAATTGCTGGTTTTAGGGCTAGAGCAAGGGAAATAACGAATGAGTCCAAAGCATAAGAAACTAAGATAGTGCTCAAAAAACAAAGATGAGACATGCCAAAGGGAATTAAGCTGAAACAACCCTCATGATCAAAACAGAATCATTCCAACAATAAAAATCTATTGGATTTAAATGCAAAAAATAAGCATTCACTTATCCATAGTGACACATACCCATGAGGTCATTGGTTTAAGTGAGGGAATAAAGAGATAAATGTGAGAGGGTCTAACTCCCTAGAGAGCATAGTAGGGTTAAGATGCCTCAGCAGGCAAATTTCCTGAGGTGGAAGACTGATCAACCCATAGAATATAAAAACAAAAACAGCAAGATGTAGAGTTTGGTGCCTGTAATCCCAGTACTCCTATGGAGTTAGAGAGAATCATCAGAAACCACAGGCTAGTAGTGGGAATACAGAAAACACAAACAAGAGACCCTGACTAAACACAGTAGAAACAAGAAAAGCCACTCCAGAAAGTTGTCCTCTGACCTCCACACATGAACCTCGCCATAAGAGAGCTTGGGAAATAGAAATAGTCAGAGATTACCTAAGGCTAAATGTTTCCTTTGTCTGAAGTTTTAACCTAAAAGCCCCTTTCCAACTTTTCAAAACATACTGCTTTACCATAGACTACAATTCCCCAGAGATAAACAGACATTAATAATAGGCACAATAATTTTTAAGAAGGCCTAGAAAATATTAGTATATGTAAAAGCTCATATGATATCACAATGAAGCACTGTTACAAACTGCTAGGGTAATTAATGCAAGTTTTCTTACTTACTTGTCTTGTTCTCATCAAGTGAATTCTCTGAAGGAAAATTATGTTTATCAAGTTTACATTCCTTCGAAGAAACTACTGCACCTGAGGAATTCTAACAATAATAAACAGGTTAACAGAAATAAAGAAAATCCCTAATCCTTAGTTGTATTTCCTTCAAGTGAACAAATCTCAACACATCATGTGTAATACTTCATAACATGACTTGTCAAGTTTTCAATCTATTTGAAAATTTCCTCTGCATTCATTGAATATGGTTCATCTTTTAAACATCAGAGAACAGACATAGAAACTGCAATACTTGTAAAAATGCATGCTTCAAGGGTTGGAGAGATAGCACAGTGGTTAAGAGAGCTCTAGCTGCAATTCTAGACAGGTTTCGTTCTCTGCACCTACTTAATGGTTCAACTGTCTGTAGCTCCAGTTCCAGGGAATCCAGTTCCCTCTTTTGGTACTCATACACACATGCACATACTTATCGACAGGCAAAACACTCATACACATTAAAGCTAATAATAAATCTTTTAAAAAAAATGTATGCTTACAGATGGAGATGGTATAAAGAAAATATATACCATTCTTTTCATTATAATGAAATTAACTTTTAAAAGCTAGCAAAAATGGAAAAAAAAATCAAACTTTCTCTTAAACTAGTAAGGGAAACAAATTCTCATCATAAACTTAAGACTGGTAGTTTAGGTTGGTAACACTCCTGCTGTGCAGAATAAGGACCCAAGTTGGACCCCAGCATCAGTTTGTGCTTGCAATCCCTGGGCCAGGGAAGAAAAGGCAGGCAGCACAGTTGAATCCTGGGCTAATGAAGAGCCCCTGTCTCAAAAAAAAAAAATCCAAGGTCGATAAATAGCACCTGAGAAACACTTGCCCACTGACCTCTCTCTGCAGTGAATAATAGAAACCACATTCTGAAAGTCATTAGAGGAAGTTTTGTCCATAACAGTTTCTACAATTTAATAGTAGCAGAGAAACTACATTCTTCCTGCTAACATTCCAGAACATACCACCTAAAGCCAAAGAAGAAACCACATTTTTTTTCTACCCATCTTTAACTTTATACTTTCTGGTTTTATAAAGGTGGCTTTCCAAACTATAAAGAAAATCAAATTTCATTCACTTATGTGATCTACATACTTATATACACATAATTTATATCTAAGCATAATTAAATGGCCAGTCGTTCTTAAATGATACATTTAGCTTTACCTTTTTCAGTTTCTCTTCATTTTTACTTCTTGCATCCTGTAGCTCAACATTCGATTTCCCATCCACTAACAAGGACTTTGGTACTTGCTTTGCCTCTGGAGCATCTTCAGTGACCTCTGGTTCATTTTTCTGCAAAAGTATTGGTAATGGCTTATCTTCCAGACGTGACTTTTTAGGAGAGCTTCTTTTCCTAACAAAAAACGCTGCTCCACCTTGAAGTGTAACTTGTGGTTTTATTTTCCGGCTTAGAACCCGAGGAGGAGAATTTGGATGATTTTCTGCTGGAAAACAACTGTTTTCTTTGTCCACAACCGGCTTATAGGTCACTTGATTTGGCTTGGAATTTTTCAGGCTTCTTGATATGGACTTGATGTGCTTATAATTTGATTGATATTTAGCAGTTAAACTCTTCTGGGGTTTTTTATTCTTCTTAGTACAGACTGGTTTTTTCTGAATATTTTCTGTCACACTGGGAAAAGGTTTATCTCCATTTTTAGTTGCTAGACAAATAGATCTGCACTCTCTTATCAACTTCCTCTCGAGTGGATTGAGGTAGTGCTTATCTTTATTGTAGAAAGATACAGTAGACACAGCTGGTTTAAATAATGAGCCGTAGTTTGCAAATGACAACCTATTATTTTCAGTTGTTTTGAGTGGACTTGAAGTGAAATGGCATTGGTGGGAGCAAGACTCGTCTTCCTTTTGAAAACTGCTTTGACAATTATGTTTCTTATTAGGCGATGCAACAAGATTTTCAGTAAATTTTAATTTGCTTGATGAAATATCTGTTAATAGGCTACAAAATGAAAAGAAGAAAATTCCTTGGTAAGTTTGTGGATCTTTTTCAAAATTTACTTACATCCACTAGTAAATTTCTCCTACTTGTCATAAAAATAATACATCCCATTTGACACATTATCAGAATCCTCAAATTCTGTCTTTATTAAATCATTTAAATATATTTCTAATATATATATATATATCATTCATAAGCTGGGCAGGGTGGCACACACCTTTAATCCCAGCACTCTGGAGGCAGAGGAAGGAGGAACTCTGAGTTGGAGGCCAGGCCAGCATGATTTATATGAGATTCAGGACAACAAAAATTAGATAGAGTCCCTGTCTCAAAAACAAACAGATAACACTCATAAAAGCAAACAGTGTTTACAAAGAAACTTTGATATACAAGTAAGTGTATTTCAAAATCGATTTCTCTGTCTAGGCTATATAAAAATGATCCCATACTAGGTCCGGGCATGGTGCTACTTACCTTTAATCCCAACAACTCAGGAGGCAAAGGCAAGAAGATCTCATTTAGCTCGAGGCCAACCTGGTATTAAATAGTTAAGACTGTTACAATAAACAAAACAAAATGCCAAAGGGCTGGAGGGATAGCTTAGCTGTTAAAAGCAATGGCTGTTCTTCCAGAGGACCCGGATCTTATTCCCTGCACATGGTCCCTCACAAACAGTCTAACTTCAGTCTCTGTATGGGCATTGCACATATGTGGTAAACAGACATAAATGCAGACAAAACACTCACATGCATCAAATAACTTTTTTAAAAAGACATATAAATTATTCTACATGTATTTTTCCCAATTTGCTACTAAAATACCCTATGATAAATTTTCTGTAATAGATTATCTTCTATAAGAAAATCTAGTCTCTGGCAAGACTGGAGTTTTCTTTCTTAAAGAGTTCATATGTATAGGTTAAGACTTACTTATCATCATTGTCAGCATTCAGTGTATGTCGCTTCCTCTTCCTTGGAGTAAAAGTTGCCATCATCTTAACTAAATTCCTAAAGGCAATAAATATGTCAGTTATAATAATCAAAGTCATCAAGTGGATAGAAAATGCACTATGTCAAAAACTGTATTTTAAAAATCTGGATTCCAAATAAGTGATTGCAAATAAATACCCAAGGGAAAATTTCTTTTTGAGATAGTGCTTCACATAGTAGAGGTTAGCCTCAAATTCAAGCTCATTCACTCTGTTGTCAAGGATAAACTTGAACTTTTGAGCTTTCCAGCACTGGAATCACAGGCTAAGCCACCAGGTCTGGCTCCAAGAAACAGATTAAGAAAAACAGCAACGACCAAACACACACACACACACACACACACACACACACACACACACACACACACACACTATAACCCCAAAGAATGCCCCCCCCCAAAAAAAACCAAAACCTAGTCAGGTGTGAGGGTGCTAATGGGAGGCCAAGGCAAAGTGATCCTGAGTTTGAGGACAGCCTGGGATATAGGGGCCTCAAAAAAAAAAAAAAAAAAAAAAAAAAGTAAAGCAGTAAACTATTTATCAGAGAGTTAAACAGTGATAAAGGAAGGGAAGGAGGGTAGCTTGGGGAAATACTGTGCTACAGTAGATGAGAGCAGGGAAACCTAGGGCTGCTGTTCTAGCTGAAAGGTGAGCCTACTAAGGAGGCCAGGAGGACCCTAGTTAGGGGTACACTTTAATTAATCACTTCAAGATTTAGCACTCCTGGTAGGCCTTCTTTGGCACTGCCCTCCTTACACACTGCCCGCGGATGGATGCTTTTGTCCCCATGTCAACGCTATGCCATGTCTCCTCCATATTCCACTTAGCACACTTTCTGACTAACCAACCATCTTCACAGCTTGCACGTTCAGTGAAGGCACAGCCTGTTCGGACCTTACTGGAAATCTGAGCTGGTAGGGTGAGAAGGACAGTCCTCCTCACAGGTCCCAGTTGGGCTCGCTTGCAGGAGCTCCCTTATTTTTGAACGACCCTGACCTCACTAGGCAGCTCCTGAGGAGACACAGCAGGCAAGCCTCGTCCCTTAGGGAGATAATTCTAGAATGTTCTTTCCTTCCTTTTCCCTTCCTTCGGAAAGGATATGTCAGTCCCGCAGAAAACCACAAGCGCGACCTCTAAGCCAAACAGAAAGTCTACGGGCAACAGAGAAGACCTCTCCAGGCTGCGTTAGAGAGAAGCTGGCACACGGAGCACGAGCCCCGCGTGAGAAGCAGGTGGCGTGCCACATTCAAGGCCCTTACCCCGTAATATTACCTTCGTTCCTCAGGCTCCCTCTGGACCCGCGTCCACGTCTACGGGGGAACCCACGGAAAGACCTCTGCACCTCAGCAAGCGTACAACTCTGCTCACAGGAGCCGGCGCTCTGCCCGTGTGTTCAAATAAACGCGCGCTACTAGAGACTAACGCTGCTGCGTTCTGATTCGTCGCTGCTCGGCGCTCCCTAGAGCCTGCGCCGTGATTGGCTTCCCGTTAGTCCTTGCCCCGCCCTCCGGCGAGAAGGTCCCCAAGATTCTCCCGCCCTTGAAAGGCAAAGCTGGTGGGGGGCGGGGGGAGGAGGTAATGGGGGGGGGGAGGAATGGGTGGAGGAAAAAGGAAGCCACACCTCCTAAAATCCTGCAACAACTTCTGTCTTCAGACTGCCGCCCTATGAAAGTGCATTCTGGGAATTGTAGTTTGTGGATCAGCTGACTGCGAAGTCAAAATCTGAGGCAGTTTGGTGTAAACGCCTAACATAAAGTGATATCTCCAAGACATTGGAGGCTCTTATTTTTCATATTTGAAGCCCTATTGTTGGTTTTGCGTTTTTAGAAAAAACAGTAAAATTTTAGGTTTCCATTTTACTACTTTATTATTCAAATTATAGTGTGAATGTTCGCTAAATTCTGTTAGATACTTTATATATATTTTAAAGATTTTATTTTTTGACTATGTGCATGTCTGTGAGTATTTGTATGTGAGTGCAGATACCAGCATAGGTCGGAGGAGTTGGATTCCCTGGATCAAGTTTTAAACAGTTATAGGCCACCAAATGTGGGTGCTAGGAATTGAACTCAGGTCCTCTACAAGAGTACGTTAATAGCTGAGCCCAATCTCTTGAGCTGGATGCTTTACATATTTTATTTCACGTACTCCTCACACAATCTATGAACTTTGTATTATCATTCCTCCTTTACAGAAAATGAAAATGAAGGCCTGAACACAATTGCTATTTATAAGGAAGGCCTGTGACAGTCCAACCCAGCACTGCTTATATCAAGTATCTTTTGGCAAGCAGAAATGTTCTTAAAACACTCACAGGCTTTTAAGGAATTATCAGTGTCTAGTAGTCTTGGACACATGTTTAGTTCTAAATAAGTATGAATGATGCCCTTCTTCATAGAACAAAGCTGGCCAGAATGAATTGACAAATGACTAACAGATACTGTTGGCTATTTTCAGGCATCACAAATGGGTCAGTTTCTGTGTTACAAGCCAGAATAAAGGTTTCCATTAGGCAATGGTAGAAGAGTATGTTTTGTTGAGGGAGATGTCTTTGAAACTGAGGCCTCACTACTCCGAACTCTGTTACAACTCTGTCTCCTGAGTTCTAGAATCCTGACTGTAATAGTGTCCAGACCTTAACAGAACTGACTCCATGATGAAAGTGTCAGTCAGGCTATAAAACTCAGCACATAGACAGTACCACTTGCCAATATGAAAACAAAGGCCTAGTCCATCAGAGTCCATAGTTCTGGGAAAGTCTCTAAAATGTACTAACCTTGCTTTTTGGCTTCTGTAGTTCTTGTTAACTGAAGAATGTCAAACCAGAACGTGTGTGTGTGTGTGTTTAAAAGCTTCCCCTGAGAAAGACTGAGAAAATATTATACTGGAATCCCAAACAGCCAGTGTAGTATCTGCCCAGCTAAAAGAGACTTTCTGTCAGCTTAAACCCATGTTGGAGCAGTCTTCTCTAGAGGATACTCCATAACATTGACCAGCACCAGGAGACCCAGAATAATAGTCGGTTTTGTAAAGTAAAAGAACCAGAACAATAGGAGAAAGTGGTTAGTAAGAGGCTATGGCTAGTTTCTTCTTTTGAAAGAATTAAAGCCAAAGAGGGGACTTTTTTTTTTTTTTAAATCATGCAGGTTCTACTTGACTAGAATTTCCTGTTTTATGAAAGACTAGGCTCTCCATGGATGGTAAAACTCCTTTTTCTGTAGCACTTTTGTTTGGTCTGACTTTTGGGGCTTGTTGGAGGTATACAGCCCAAAATGGACTGTCATAATTCTTCTTTATCAGAAGTAAGAGAAACTACCAAGTCAAACCTAGGTGCTGTGGGAGCAGTTCGTAAATTTATAGCAAGAGGTTCTGAACTTCAGAAGTTTGGTATTTGTTCAGTCTTATAGGTAATAAGGGGAAGACATTAGAGTTAAAGGAACGACAGCCCGAGTCCGAACCCTAATAAGCATAGTGCCGATGGGAAGTAACAGTGACAATTCCTTAGAGAACCTTCTGCCCTTGATGCAATTTAGTTGTGGCAGGGCAAGACAGTGCAGCATTTCTTCAATCTTGTATTCTTGCTGAGGCTGTCTCAGGTTTAAATAGGACTTGATGGAAATTACCCAGCTCTATTCTGACTAGTTTGGTCAATGCAACAAAAACAAACAAAAAATACAACAAAACCCTCACCTATGTCAAGTAGCGGGAGAATGAGCTTATTTAAAATTGGTTCTTACTGAGTGCTTTCTGAGGAAATGGGTAGAAGGACCCTTAACCATGCATGAAAAAGGCAATTTCTGCATTCATGGAGCCCATATTGAGTTGAATGGGAAGACAACTAAAAAGCAATGACCAACCCTCGTGACCACTTAGTAGAGACTCTGAAAATAAAGCCCGCCCATGGCATTTTTCCTTTATGGCTTCAAACAAGATGTGTTTTTTCAGCTAATTTCCTTCCGCTTGAAAGGAATCCTCAAAATCCCCGGGACACTCGCCCTTCCGCCAACACCCTTCCTTTCGCCAGGACTAAAAATGGCGCCGACAGGACGGCGTTGTGACGTGACCACACGTCCGCCGGAAGTGTCCGGAGGAGAGCCTGGAAGCCGGCTCAACCTCGCGCCGGTGGTATCTCGAGCTTCGGGTTTTGAGCAGGAGTCGCCACTCTTCTACCAGGATCATGGTGTTCTACTTCACCAGCAGCAGTGGTGAGTGACGCCGGGGCCCTGCCCGCAGCTGCCTCCAAAGCCGGCATTCCCCAGCCGCTGCTGTGCTTGGACTTAGTCCTGAGCCGCGTCCTCCCGCGGGCGCCTCTCCCAGAGCCTTCTGGTTCTCTGCTTGGCGTCCCCTCGGCTGCCTGGTCGTCCTCTGGTCCTGGTGGTCGCGGTGGGAATGCGCCCTACTTTCCTTATATCCGGTAATCATTCTCATCCCCACTTGACAGACCCGCCAACGCTTCCTGGACTTGGGCAGTGTGTGGGTTCCTGCACAGCCCGCCCCCCGCTTCCCCGTCGCAAGCCTTTGCCCTACCATTCTGCCCGCAGCTTGGAGCGATACTTGACCGGTGAGACAGGTGCCAGCAGTAGTCTCCTCCAGGAAGAGTACCTTGCCCTTTTATGAAGGGCGAGCCTGGGATGCCATGTAAAGCTATAGAAGGTCTAAAATATTAGTACAACTCCTCCCTGGGCAGAGTTGGTGTTCCAGTTAACATCTGGTAATGCCGAGTTGGTTTTGGAAGGCCAGAAAGTGCTGTTTTGGTTTCCAGGAAATGCCGTGTCAATTTGGTTTCTCTGCCCATATTGTTCCTTTTATCCAGAATCAATTTCTAATTTTAAATTCTCACCCCATTAAGATGGTGCTTGACTTTTCGAAGACACTGTGTAAGACCCAATTTCCTCATCAAGATTAAATACACATTTTTCTGGACCCCCTTAACATTCTTTTAGGACTGCTCTCATGTGGCTTTAAAAGCTGCCTGCTTGAGCTACAGGGCAGGTCTCTTGAGAGGCAGTCTGTCTTGTCTCCTTAGCATAGTGCCCTACTTACATAGTTGGCTGCTGTGTTGATTTTTCCTCCCCCTTCTTGAGACAGTGAATGGCTCCGGTGGCTTCAAATGTAGACTCTCCTGCCCGAAGGCTCTCTAACGTTGGCATTACTTTCTAGGTCCCCCAATCTGGAGTTAGTGTTTGGTGGTTTTGTCTCTTGGTATTTTTTTAGTTTGTTTATTTTTGAGACTGGATCTCATTATGTAGCTTTTGCTGGCTTAGAACTCACTGTATAGGTCATGCTGGCTTTGAACTCACAAGAGATCTGCCATCCTCTGCTCTGCCTCCCCAAAGCCAAGATTAAAGGCATGCAGTACCTAACCTTTCATGATTCTTTTGATTGAAGCATTATTTTGTGAAGTGTCCCTCAGTGTGAGGGTGTTTCTTGGTTTGTTTTTTTTTTTTAATACTCATGCTATTTCTAAAAATTATTTTATGTCTGTAGGTATTTTGCCTACATGCACATTTACACACTATTTGTATGCATAGTACCTATCAAGACCAGAAGAGGGTGATGGATCCTGGAACTGGAGTGACAGACAATTGTTTTGTTTAGTATTCCTGAAGTCTGGGTTTGATCTCTAGTACCACATAAACTGAGTGTGGAATTCATTCCTGGAATCCTGTGATTCATGAGGTGAGGGCAGAAAGCCCCTGGCCTTCTAAATGTATGGTCTCTTAACTTTTGTTTGGTTTTTGTCTTTTGAGTCAGAGTCTTCAGATAGATCAGACTGCTCTGAGCCTGCCTGTGTAGCTAAGGACAGCGTGAACTCCAGACCCTTCTCCCTCTCAAATGCTGGGATTATAGGGATACAACACCATCACTGCCCTCTGTGTGTTCTGCTCAGTGGTACAGACTTGCCAGCCAACCCTATTTCTATCTACCAGGCATTATGCTTTGTAGACTAAAGACCAAGTCACAAACTTAGCTCCATTTAGGGTCCACCAAGTTTTGGTAGGGTGTGCTTGGCAGCCTAGGACCTTTTAGTCCTAATCTTGTACTTTAGAATCAAGATTAAGGGAAGCTTTCTAAACAACAAAAATGCTCATTGCTTCAATGTAAAGACTAGGATTTAGTTTGTTTGAGATAGCTGGCGGGGGTTAGAGCCAGTGTTTGGAGACGTTTGAGAACTGTGGCTCCCCTGAGTGGAACACCACATCCACTAGTGTAGTACAATGAAAAGCAATGTGAGCCAGATTCCGCTACACAAAATAACAGCTAGCTAAGTATAGGAGTACATTATATTCATTACATATACTACGCACATGAATGCACAGACATACACACACACACACACACACACACACACACACACACACACACACGGTTATATAGTTTTTTTGAGACAGGGTTGCTGTGTAGCTCTGGCTGTCCTGGATCTCTCTCTGTAGACCAGGCTGACCTCAAACTCAGAGATCCACTTACCTCTGCCTCAGAGGTGCAGGAATCTGTTTTTAAATGTTTGCAGTAGAGATTGTTGTTTGTTTGTTGCTATTGTCATTATCATTGAAGAAGGCACAGGTATAGAACTGAGCTGGAAATTGCCATTAAACTTTATCCCTAAAGGGAAATAAAAAATCAAAAGAGCTATTGCCTTGAAAAGGAGGAAAGTAACATTCATCAGTAATAATTGCTAAACATCTTCTTTGGGGACAAAATACTATTTTAAGCTCAGTAAGACTTGTGCAGTCTTTATAGTTTAATCTTGGCCTGCTGCTATCAGTCAATTTAAAGGATACAACTTCATTCTTAACGCAGAGTGTGCTCAAGAGCAGATAGGTGTGTCCCATGGCCCTGCTTTGCATCCCCACTAATTGTCTTTTTATTTTTGTTTTATTTTAGTTAATTCATCTACTTACACTATTTACATGGGAAAGGATAAATATGAAAGTAAGTTTACAAAAGCATTTGATTTTGAAATTTGAGGCGGGTAAGTGCTGTGTTCCTGTGCCCTGTTTGCTGGGTTTATGGGTTTGTTACCGATTTCTTTAATTCCTTTTGAAAATTAGACTTGACAAACAGTTGCCCACATTTTCGAAGATAGTGTTTTGATATATGCACACATTGTGTGGTGATCAAGTTGAAATCCATAGCATATCTGTCACCTCAAACACTTATTATTCCTTTGCAGTTGGAGTACTTAAATCCTGTCTTCTAGTCACTTCGGCATAGACTTTGATAACTGTGTTACTCTGCAACAGAATTCCAGAAATGCTCCTAACAGATCATTGTTTTACCAATTGACTAGTCTCTCCCAGAGTTCCCCAGCCACAAGTAGCCTCTACTTCTATGAGGTTTGACTTCCT
Source organism: Arvicanthis niloticus (assembly GCF_011762505.2). Classification (NCBI taxonomy): domain Eukaryota; kingdom Metazoa; phylum Chordata; class Mammalia; order Rodentia; family Muridae; genus Arvicanthis; species Arvicanthis niloticus. Next base: position 53,554,947 of record NC_047660.1, on the reverse strand, counting down.
GTTTCTCCTCTGTTTGTCCTGTTCAAGTGGGCCTGGCATGTAGCTTAGTTGAAGTGTGTGTCCCTTGTATGTCTGTAATCCTGGCATTATAGGGGATGGTGGAACTGAGGGCCTCATGAAGGCCGGACACAAATGCTATAACTAAGCTATATGCCAGATCTAGTTGAACCCTTTTTTTTTTTTTTTTTTTTTTTTTTACTTCTGAGACAAGATTGCGCTCTATAGCTCAGAGGCTTAGAATTTATAGCCATCTTCCTGCCTCAGCCTCTGGAGAGCTGAGCTTACAAATATGGACCACTCTTACTAGCTCAAGTTGACTTTCTTGGTGGTCAAGAGAACATGGAGTTTTGCAACACTGATCCTCACAGTGAAAGTGAGAGAGGCAGAACCTCAGAAGGAGCTGGAGAGAAAGAGTGTCATTCCTCAAGATTGGAAAATACAGGTATTGTGAGAGTTAAGAGAAGACGGCTGTGAAGTCATGCCAGAATCAGCCCCCCAGCAAACAAGCTGCAATTACACAACCTTTTCAGACCTCTGAGTTCTTAGACATAAGAGGCTCATGGGCTATAGCTACTGCAGAGGGTTGTCTAGATTAGGGAAAAGGACCTGTATGCAGTGTGTCTTAGGGTTTTACTGCTGTGAACAGACACCATGACCCAAGGCAACTCTTTTAAAGGACAACATTTAATTGGGCTGCCTTACAGGTTCAGAGGTTCAGTCCATTATCATCAAGGCAGGAACATGGCAGCATCCAGGCAGGCATGGTGCAGGAGGAGCTGAGAGTTCTACATCTTCATTTGAAGGCTGCTAGTGGAATACTAGTTTCCAGGCAGCTAGGACTAGGGTATTAAATCCCATGCCCACAGTGACACACCTACTTCAAATAAGGCCAAAACTCCTAACAGCCCCACTTTCCCGGGCCAAGCATATACAAACGTTCATATTCTACTCTCTGACCCCCATAGGCTTGTTCAAACAGTCTATGGGGGCCATATCTAGCCATAGCATATTTTAAAAAGTACATTTAGTCCAAGTTCCAAAGCCCCCCACAGTCTATAGCAGTATCAACAGTGTCAAAAGTCCAAAGTCTCTTCCGAGATTCATCTAATCACATAACTGTAATCCTTGAGTCAAGGAAACCAACTGGGCAAACTCCAAACTCTGCATCTCCATGTCTGATGTCAAAGCAGTTTTCAGATCTCCAGCTCCTTTTTCATCCTTGTTAATTATAGCAAACTTCTTTTCCTGGCTGGTTCCACTCCCTGTTAGCAGCTTTCCTCAGCAGATATCCTATGGCTCTGGCATCTCGAAATCTTGGGGTCTCCAAGGCAACTTCAGTGTTACAGCTTCTTGTTTTAACGTCTGGGATCCACACATGATCTTCTGGGCTCCTCCAAAGGGCTGAGGTCACTTCCCCAGCTCTGCCCTCTGTAGCATTCTAAGCTCAGGTTGATCCACCCCACTGCCACTGCTGTTCTTGGTGATCATCCTGTGGTACTGGTATCTCCAATACACTGGGGTCTTCTGCTGCAACTAGGCTTCACCAATAGCCTCTCATAGGCTCTCTTTCATGGTACCAAGCCTCAGATCCTTTGCATGACCCTTTCAGTCCTGGGCCATCAACTGCACCTGAGGCTATACCTTCATCAATGGCCTTCCAAGGCCTCTCACAGTGCCAGGCCTCAGCTGTTATTCATGATGCCTTCAAAACCAGTACCACCTGGGTGATTGTTACCCATTATCAAGTACATCGGCAGCAAAAGAGATAACTTGGGTGTCTCTGGAACACTGCTTCTTTTGTGCTCTCAAAAAAACACTTCCCAGAAGATTTCAGCTCAGTGATGCTGGTCTCTTTTTAATCACCATTAATTTCTTAGCTTCAGCTAACCAGCATCAATTGTCCCAGTAGTCCCTTCTATTTTTCACTCTAAAGCCAGAGCCACATGGTTGAAGCTGCTGTGTTCTACTGCTTACTGGGGCTGGAACATGGCCCCCTTATTCTATTATATTATCGCCAACTCCCTGACTGCCTAAGTTTGTCTTTCCTGGAAAGTGCTCTGTAGATTGGCCTTGAACTCAGAGATCTTCATGGCTTTGTTTCCTGTAATGCTGGGATTAAATTTGTGTACCACCATGACTGGATTTAAGCTTTTCTTCACCTAGAACACACTTTATCCCAGGCTGGCCTTGTACTCAGAGATCTGTTTGGTTTTGTCTTCTGGAATTAAGGTGTATACTACCATGCTTGGATCTAAACTTAGCTGGATGGGATCTTGCCCCCAAATCCCTTAATCTGTTATCTCCTAGAACATAGGGTTCAGCTCCATTTCATTTCCTGATGCCCCTTTAATGCTTGAACCATATATTTTATGTTTTTTCCTTTCTAAGCTTCCTATATTTGTTCAAAACGCTCTTCATGAGACTTAATCAGAAAAAAAATCTCTCCTGGGCTTTTTTTTTTTTTTTTTTTTTTTTTTTTTTTTTGGTTTTTTGAGGCAGGGTTTCTCTGTGTAGCCCTTGGCTGTCCTGGAACTCACTCTGTAGACCAGGCTGGCCTCAAACTCAGAAATCCGCCTGCCTCTGCCTCCCAAGTGCTGGGATTAAAGGCGTGCGCCACCACCGCCTGGCTCTCCTGGGCTTTTTTGAGAGTTCCTTTGTCAGTGCAATTAATATAAATCTCTTTACCTTAGGAATCTCAGCAACAAATATTTTTATTAGGATAGCCCATTAAGCCCCATTTAAAGCATTCTACTGCTTTTCAAATTCAAAGTCCCAAAATCCACATTCTTCTAGACAAAAGCATGGTCAAGCCTATTACAGTAATACCCCAGTCCCTGGTACCAACTTTTATGCCTTAGGGTTTTACTGCTGTGAACAGACACCATGACCAAGGACATCTATTTGGGTTGGCTTACAGGTTCAGAGGTTCAGTCCATCATCATCAAGGTGGGAGCATGGCAGCATCTAGGCCAGCATGGTGCAGCCAGAGAGCTGAGAGCTCCACGTCTTCATCTGAAGGCTGCTAGTGGAATACTGGCTTCCAGGCAGCTAGGACTAGGGTATTAAAGCCCATACCCACAGTGACACACCCACCCCAACAAGGCCACACTCCCCATCTGTGCCACTCCTGGGCCAAGAATATGCAAACTATCACACAGTGCCTACCCCATAGAAGCATGCCTTAGCTGGTAGGTAAAATCCCTGGAGCTTCTTAAACTCTCAGATACCACTCCCTACCTTGCTTCTCTGGGAACATTCCCTGGGGTCACTCTGAGAGCTGGTGGTCACACTGTTGTCTGTGAATAATCTTTTGGTACTCCTTGTCTGCTTTTCCAGTTTCTTTCTAAAACTATCAGTATCTAGTTTGGTGCAGCTTGACATTGACAACAGTTAGAATTTCTTAGTTTATATTCATTAAAAGAAGCACACATACCATTCTTCAATAAGAGATACTTGACAATAATGAAATGAGGCCAAAATGGGTGCTCTAAAGCAGAACTGTTAAGATCAAGACTGTGTGAAGTGAGAAACAACAGATTACAGCAAAATAAAGTAGCTCATGCTTTGAATCAGTCTTTCATTGTAATGAGTGTATGGCATTGACTAAGGTGTGACCTAATGGTAAGTCATCCATATTAATATTTAAGTTTTAGTTTCTCCTTGTAGCCCATAATATCACTGGTTCCAGAGGAAAGGAGGCTGTCTGCTGTTCTACACTGAACAGCAAGCCACTGCTACAAGAGCCATAGTTACTTAGAGTGGATATGAAAGCAGATCGGCTGCCAGATGTGGTTTTCTTTCTACTACATCAGAGTTGGAGGAGTGTGACTACAGCCACTGGGAAGCACTTATAGCCAGGCTGCTTCATGAGTGGTGCAGGTTTTTACTATATAACTGGGGCGTGGGGGAGCTTTACATATTTCTTAAAGGCTTGCACTGTTCTGGTTCACATGGGTGGATTAGCGATGATTCTGACATTCCCGCCTTTCTCTTTTCCTTCTGTGGTTGTCTCCTCTTTACAGAGGGCTTACGTATGTGGAGGCCTCATTCCAGCCTGTCTTAGGAAGACGTAGGTGGAGGTTTTGCTGCATTCTGGCATCCAGACACTAAAAGCATGTGTTGACTTTGTCGTGAACCTGAAACTGCTCTGAAATATAAAACATATTTTAAAATGTGGACAAAATGCAGTCGTTACTACATTATGCACTCGCACATGCTGTAGGGAGATGGTGAATGTGGTTTGAGGCACTGAGTTGAGAAGCCTTCACATTTGTGGTAGAATTTATTTGTAGAGACACACACCTAGATGCAGGGTCCATTTGGGAGTCTGGATGTCTAGAGCCCTCTGGTGTTTTGTGTCATTGTATTGTACATGTGGAACATTTATTTGTTCATCAGAGTTGAGTGGGTTGTCAGCCCCTCCAAATTAGCCTTATACGAAAGGAAGCTGCATTTTAAAGCCTCCTTTTGGAAATATTCGTGGTATCACCCATTTATTTCCAGTAGCCCGGCAGTTTCCAAGTAAGCGCCACACTGGATGCAACATAAGTGGAATTTGTAAGTAGTCTATTTGCTCAACTCTTGGCAGATCTGTTCTCTTCCTAGCCAGCAGGTGGCCTCAGCCATTCATAGCACACTAAAAAATGTTTTACTATTAGTATTTTCTTTTACTTTTTTTGGTGATTTGTTCAGCTTCCCACATCTCATAGTAAATTTCTGATGTCTAGCAGAAAGCTCCTGGTGTCAGCTGTTGCCAACAGTGTCCTCTCCCAAGGCTTGTGTGTAGCTTAGCCAGTAGTAGGCTGTCCTTTCTTAGGTACATTTAAAACCATCACATAGGAATCACATGCTTTCTCGAAGTTTTTAATTGACTTTACCTTTAATGGCTTACCTGTCTCCTGCACAATTTAAAATATCAGATAATACAGTACACACACAGACAGACACACCCAGACAGACATACACCATCAGTTCCCCACCCATAGAAGCTTGTTCCTCTTCCTCCCTCCCAAGACTTGAGCTCTGCTTCCTACCTCCCAGAGCAATTCCTCTTCACTCTTTCACTCTCTCTGCTGCTGCCTTGACTCCATTATGTTCTTTACTTTTCCTTTTAGATGTAGTTTGTTTGTAATATCCTTAAGTATACAGTCAAAGGTTGTTTTCTTTGTCTTTCATCTTCTCTCATTGGCACTGTTGTAAGACAGGGTTTTACAAGGTCTCACTAAGCTGACCTTGACCTAGGTTTTTAGTCCAGGCCACCCTCAAACTCACCATCCTCTAGTCTGAGCTTCTCAAGTGTGTGCAACCATACTCTTCGAGTTTTTGAGGTTTCTTTTGGTCTGCCCATTTGTTTGTTTGTTTGTTCTTTAGAGACACAGTCCAGTTAAGGTTGGCATTAACTCCTTAGTGGCCAGGGATGACCTGGGTTTTGATCCTCTTGTCAGTTGCTGAGATTACAGCTGTGTGAACCACATACAGCTTCCACGGTGCTGGGATCAAACTTAGGGCTTCAGGAATAGGAGGCAAACAGTGCAGCCACTGAACTATATTCCCCGACCTTTTTTATTATTATTATTATTATTATTATTATTATTATTATTATTATTATTATTAATCACTACATAACCCATTATTTTAAAATTTGAACAAAATCATAATAACATTAAACTTATAGTCAGTCAGTCAGAATCTCCTGACTCCCGGCTGCTAAGATTTTTTTCAGTATTCAGATCATTCAAAGGAAGCCTCTCCAAGTTTTGGATTAGAAGTGTGGAAAAAAAAAACAAAAAACCATGCAGTGCATATTGTCTGACTGTAAATGCAGTCATTCTGTCTTTTCAAGCTTCTAAGTCCCTACCACTGTTGTCTCCATTAAGGAAGAGAAAGAAGGAAGGGGAAGTAGGGGTGAGGGTTGATGGTATTTTTTTCCCCTTCCCAACATAAAAATCCTGGTTTATTTTCACTTAACCGTTTTCTTAGTTTCTTTTTCTCTCCTCTTGTATCTTATGTAGATGAAGATCTGATAAAGTTTGGCTGGCCTGAAGACATTTGGTAAGTAGCAGTTCTTATTCTGTTTCATTTAGATTGTCATTTAGATTTCAGACTTGGTGATCTGTCTACCTACCTGCTGCCTATAATTTAAAAACATCGTCGGTCTACATGGTGTTTTCAATCCTGGAGTTCCTGAATAAATAGCCACTGTGCTCTTCAGTGTTCACCCTGTGACCTGAGAGTAGGGTGTGGGTGGGCTCCTGACACAGCTTCTCAGCCATGATCTTGTCCATGGTCATCCTCCACTGCTTATTCTCTCTCCTGGAACCCAGTCTGACCACGTCAGTGGGTCTCATGTTCCCTGGATAAGTTCTCAGGTCCTGCTTACTTGGGTATGATGACAATTAGTGGACATGTTTCAAGCACTTAACTGCCAAACACTGTCAATTGTCAATACATTTAATTTCACAACAACCTATGCAGTATTGTTACTGTGCCCATCTTTCTGATGAGGAGCAGAACAGGTCTACACTGGTTATTACTGGCCCAGCTCAGCTTCTAAGTGTTGATGTTGATTTTCCCTCACTTTAGGGTACCATTCTTCCAGGCTTTCAAGCCCATCTCAGCTTCTAAGTGTTGATGTTGATTTTTCCTTACCTTAGGGCACCATTCTTCCTGGTTCAGTTCCCTGTGCCTTCTCCCCCTACCCCTGCCCCCAGCCCCAAGCCCATTGCTGTAACTGTCTACAGGCCTTTTTCTCCAGCTGTGAGCTCCCCATCCCCTGATTTCCCTATAGTACTGTGAGGTGGGATGGCCACTCTTCAGAAGAGCTGGTTCAGCTTTCAGTAAGGTGGATGGCCTTGAGCATTTAACAGGCTACTGTCTTACAGACAGTAACTCAAGCTCCCACTTATGTGTGACTCTGCTCGGAAGCCCCATGTATCTGTGGGGGCTCCCCAAACAGTCTCTTGGCCTTTTCTCTGCTTTCTTATGAAGGGCTCTAGTTCATGGCTTCAATGGGCATGTTCTCCTGTCGTTCCAAAGTCCACACTGAGAACCAGTGGGTGGCAGAAACATGAGGAATTTGAAAGGTTTAAAAAAACAAAACTGTTCCAGCACAGTGTCCTAGCATCTGCACTCAACTGTACCATCAAGTTAGACACTGCTTAGGTAGGGCCCCTTCGTTCAGGTAGGCAGATTGTACCACTGGGAAATTCTGGCCTTCCTTCAGAAGGCCCTACAACCTCCATAGGACAATGATTCGCCTGCTTTGTGAACGAGAGGTCGTCAGTGCTGACACATAACAAGAGTTTATACCTGGCTCACTTGCTGCCTTTGTAGAAACACATGCTGAAGGCTTCCTCACCATGAACGCTTCCTTATCTCCCCTTTGAATAGCTGTCATCCCCAGCTGCAGCCTCTGATGCCAGCCAGTGTCTGTACCTCTTGGGTAGGTAGTTACCTGCTATTCCTTTGTCCCCCTTTAGTTTTTTCCAGGTAGAGTTTGACTCTATTCCAGGCTCTCCCGGAACTACTGTCTTGCCTCAGTCTTCCAAGTGCTTGAACTACAGTTACTGTGTTCATCTGCGCTGTACATTACCCTACAGAGGGACACAGAGCTGCCTAAGAGGAGAGGTTATATATTCAGATACACCTGGCAGTCAGTTTACCATACCTTTTAAACTTTTTTTAAAAATTAAACAGGTAGAATTTGTAGTTTATTAAGACAGATTTCTAATTTACAGACCACACTAGTAAATTACAGCTTGAGTTATTTATTTATTTATTTATTTTTTTAAGGTTGAGACTCGCCAAGCTGATAGCTACCTAGAGTTCCCTTTTGGCACCTTTAGTAATCCAGGGATGAATGCCCAAAGCTCAGCACAGTTGACTTTTATTTTCAGAAGCTACTTGAGAACTCAAGGAAGCTGAAGTAACCCCACACCTCAGCCCATTCCAGTTCATGTGCTGTCAATCCTAATGATCTTCCAGGGAGCCAAGAGCGACTCTGAGCTCATCGCAGTGCAGCATTTTAACCTGGTATTCTCTGATGCTGCTTTGGAGAATTTACCCATTTCAGCATCCTGAGTCTATCCTGGTAAATCTTCTTCGGTTCCTTTAAGCAAAGAACTTTCTAAGGATTAAATGAGATTAGAAGCAAATTAGTTTTGAAGTGAGGAAAAGAGGAAAGGTGTGTCCTTGCTGCCCCCAGACTGCCTAATGAGTAGTATTTTCACAGACCCCACTTTAAGGAATTGAACCACTCCCTGGGCCTCTGCACCCTCTGGTAATTGTTCCTCTTTTATTGAAAACGTCAGTCTCGGAATTAGTGAGGGATATAAAGGTGAGCAGGAATGAGGACATGACAGGGACACGAGGCTACGAGTGGGCATACTCTAAACTCTGAGTGAGTGTTCTTAGTAAAACTTGGAAGACTTTACAGGAAGTTGTTTGTGCTGAATTGTTTCAGGGGGTGGGTATTTCAAACCTGCACTTCTGTCTGTCTCTTTGCCCTTTGTAGATATATACCGTTATATGTGAGCCTGAAGATGGCATATACAAGCTGTGAAAAGACACCGTGACCACAGCAACTTTTAATATGAGAAAGCATTTACTTGGGACCTTGCTTACAGTTCCAGAGGTTTAGTCCATTGTCACCATGGCAGAGAGTATGGGGGCACACATGGAACTGGAGTAATAGCTGAGAGCTATATCCTGACCTCCAGGCAGCTGGCAGAAGGAGAGAAACTGGGCCTGACTTATGTTTTTGAAACCTCAAAGCCCACTCCCCTAGGGATACACTTGAGCCAACAAGGCCACACCTCCTAATCCTTTCAAAGAGTTCTACTCCCCGGTGACTAAGCATTCCAGTATGAGCCTGTGGGGGCCATTCTTATTCAATCTACCATTCTAGCCTGTTACTCCTATGTGTGCTTTGATGACATAGGGATGGACTCATTAGCCTGTATTGAATTATGGTGGTATTTAGGAGCATTCCATTTAGGAGACCTTGAAGAAAAACACAGAATCTAATAGAGCTCCTCTTGCCGTGTAGGAAGCTGTTATTAACAAAGAGCTGCCTCTAACCAAGCAGGAGTCGGCATGGCAGCCACACCTTTCAGTCTGTTCATAGCATAATATTTTTTTAAGATCCTGAAAGGAGAATGAGATGTATAAAATATCTAGATTTGTAAAAGATATGAATCTTTCTAAAAGGTGACAATTACTATGAATTTTGCATGGGAATGCAAATGAGTAAATGAATAGCTTGGAAAAACATGACTCACATATGATGTAATGTCCATTTTTGGCTATCAGTAATGACTAAGAATAAGAGGCAACATAAGTCATTTGCCCAGAGTCTGAACATGGCTCTATATCCAGAACAAATAACAATATATTTAGCTTCTTTGAGGGCATAATCTGAGCCTTGATACTGAATCATACATGCTATATCCTGTACTGAGTGTGTGATTCTTTTAACACCTAAAATAGAAGTTGATAACAAGAAGATGCCTGGGGAAATCTGTAATGGGATCCAGTGATGCTTCCTTTCTTAGGTTTTTGTTTGGTTTTGAAATAGGGTTTTCCTAAGTAATCCAGGCTGACCCTGAACTCCTGGTACTCCTGCCTGCTGGAACTACAGACCTTTGGAAACCACCGTCTCCATAGGCTCCCCAAACCTTGTCATGAATAGTACCCACTAAAGTTAATAGGGTCACAGGGTCAGTGTCAGTTGTGTGTAGCCTTGTTCATTGTTGATGCTTAAATTTTAGGCCCATCTCTGTGTGTTACAAAGTGAATCAACTTTATTTGCCAAATTATATGAATGAAAAATAACAGCTTTAAAAGATTACATTAAATTGATGGACAGTAAGAACCCTGCCTTAGTTGCTGCAATAAAACACTATGACCAAAAGCAGCTTGGGAAAGAAAGGGTTTATTTCAGTTACTGTTCAATATAACATTCACTATCAAAAGCAGTGAGCACAGGAACTCACACATGAATGGAACTTGGAGGCAGGAGCTGATGCAGAGGCCATGGAGGAGTGTGCTTACTGGCTTTCTCAGCCTGCTTTCTTATAGAACCCAAGACTACTAACTCAGAGGTAGCCATACCCACAATGAGCTGAGCCCTCCCATATTAATCACTAATTAAGAAAATGCCCTACAGGCTTTCCTATAGCTCAAGCTAATAGAGGCATTTTCTCAAATGAGCTTCCCTCTGATGACTCTAACTTGTGTCAAGTTGACATAAAACTAGCCAGTACAAATGCTAAAGAAAAGTGAATTTAAGGATTTAATTAAAGGTTGTGTCTCACCTTATTCCCAGCACTTAGGAGGCAGAGGCAGGAGGTTCTCTGTGAATTCAAGATTAGTCCAGTCTACATAGCAAGTACCAGACCAGCCAGAGCTTTGTAGTGAAGCCCTCCTTCCAGGGAACAGGGAGGAGGGTGTGCTGTGGGGCATTTTGAATGATTTTCAGAGGGTTCCAGTGCCATATAGGCTCTGTTCACCCAGGGATGCCTGGGTCATCATCAGTGTGTGTATGGCAGGGTGTGAGGTTGGAAGAATTCTTAGTTTGGTTCATCTGGTTCATTTAACGGTGTAGTCTGCTTAGTGAGCTAACTCTGATTCTGCACTCAATACTTGGTTTTGATTGTTTTGCCATCACTTGAAACCTGGGGGTATCAGAAACCATATTGTCCTCTTCTCCAGACCTCAGTCCTGCAAAGCTCGCAGTTCAGCAACAGTGGGGTTTCACTGACTTCTCTCATCCTTTCTCATCTGAAATTTTTGCCCTGTTATTCTTCTTGGCCCGTGCTTTGGTCGGGCCAGCCAAATCTCAGCTCTTCCACAAAGCCTTTGGTCACTGATAGCTCTTCTTGTCACTTGAAGCTGCATTCTTCTACCCAGGATGTTTCATATTTATTATCTGACTCACCTTGGCTCATAGCCACACACAGGTGCACAACTCTCAAGTTTCTCTTGCCTCTTCAGGTTGCTGGCCAGCCTTTGGAGATGGTGACTGTCTTATACTCTCCATGGAGCCTCACGTGTGATAAGTCCCAGAGAATACTGTCTTGGAATGAGATACTTTCAGTGCAAGTGGCTAAAGACATGATTGTCTTGTTGCTAAAAGTGGTTTTCTTCTTTGTAGGTTTCACGTGGACAAACTCTCTTCGGCTCATGTATACCTACGATTACAAAAGGTAACTGAATGTAAACATGGATTCATGACCTTTCCTTTAGAGATGAACATCATACATTCTTTATGTGTGATTAAGCTGCTTAAATAATAAATGTGTTCAAAGTCATAAAGATTAGTAAATGTCTTCCTCCTACCCAGAAAATTGTTATGGAAAATTCTGGATGATTTCTCAGATGGAAGGCCCACCTTGTCTAGCCAGCTCAGTGCATCACCTGTCCCCCTGCCTGTGCTCCCCTCAGTTCAGTTGATGCTGACATCCATTTCTAGTGCTTTCTTCTCCGACACACTCAGTCTACCTGGCTGACAAGGGCTCTTAGTCCCTGTTATCGGGCAGTCTAAAGCAGCAGTGGTAATGCAGGAATGAAGAGGCCATGTGCCCTGGTAATGCAGCACCAACATTTTTTTCTAATTTGCTTGTATCTGTATTTTCAGTAGTTAAACTACATAGTATGTGTACTTGTATGTATTATGTTTTAAAAAAATAAATGTACTTTGGACTTACAAGAATTTAGAAAGCTACAAAGGTCATATGGCTTCCCTGCTGCTAGCATCTCATGTAACATGGTAGATAGCTCAACCAGCAGCCAAATCTACTCACTGTTGTCAACTAAGTTCTGGACTTGATTTGAGCAGTTTTCCCACTAATGTTCTTTTTCTCTTCCAGAAACCATTGTGAGGCATCATAGTGCACTTACTTGTCCCTTCTGCCCTGATTTTGATGAGTGTCACTTTTTTATGACCTTGACAGTTCACTTAATGATCTTATATGTGTTTTAGTTTTTCTCATGACTACATAGAATCACAGAGTGGGAGTGGCCTCTCCTCCATTATGTCAGACAGTACGAACATGTCTTAACATGACTTTCACTAGAAGCATGAGCCTGGACTGCCTGGCCAGGGCTGTTCCTGCCACCTCTCTCCACCATGGCACTGGATCTCCAGACTTGGTTACTACAGATCAAGGTGGGGTCCAGCTTCTACTCAGGCAGGGACAAAATGTAATTCCACGTTTTAGAATGGGTTAGTTTTATTATTTGGGGTTCATGCAGGATGGGGCTCTTTTCTCTCCCCTGGTTTACATAAGTGAGGACCTGTGTTTATATCTACGGTGGGCCCAGATGCTGTGTTCTCTGCTCATATTTATTCAGCTCTGGTGAGATCCCTTCCAGCCTCCCGGGCACTACCTAACCCACCCAAACTCTTCATTATTTTCATGAATAAAAAGTGTTACTTGCCAGGCAGTAGTGGCCCACACCTTTAGTCCCAGCACTTGGGAGGAAGAGGCTGGCAGATTTCTGAGTTTGAGGCCAACCTCGAACAGAGTGAGTTTCAGAACAGCCAGGGCTACACAGAGAAACCCTGTCTCGAAAAGCCAAAAAAAAAAAAGTGTTACTTTCTTTTTAAATTTTGTTTTTGTTTTGAGATAGAGTCTCATTATGTAGCCTAGGCTGGCCTTGAACTGTGTTTGTCTCTCCCTCCTGAGTGCTGGATTAAAAAACATGTGCCATCATGCCTAGTCCAAAAGCAAATTTAACCAAGTCTTGCTCTGGAGTCCTAGCTGGTCAGGATCCTACTAAGTAGAGCAGGCTGGCCTTGAACTTGTGATCCCTCTTCGGAATGCTGGGTTCCAAGCATCCGTGACGGTAACTTATACACTAGTCTCTTGAATCTTGAGTTGCAGCATCTGGCAGCGTTTCTTGCCCTCAAGTTGTATGGCGTCGTGCACCTGCTGTGTGTTCAGAGTGAGGCTGCAGTGAAGTCAGTGGGCAACATGGGAAGTGATGCCAGAAGGGTTTGGTTATGAATTAATTTGGGACCATTATGAGTTTCAGAAGCCTGCAGTTGCCAGGCTGTGAGACTGCAGCTCAGGCTTTACACAGCTGAGAACTCAAGGACAGCGGTGTAATGATTTTGACCTTCTGCCTTGTGGTTTCCGTCCAAAACATTGTTACGGAAAGTTCAATTTAAGCTGTAGTTTCTATTCTGTCTGTACATCTGATATTTAATCTTGACCTACAGCCATGGTGTCCCTGGTTGATCGAGTTACTTTTTAGGGTCATGGTTTATAAACTCGATACTATGCTGTTTTCTTGTTTGCTATTTTGATTGCCTGTAATGAGCAGATAATAGTGGCACAGTTAATAGGAAAGCTACTTTGTCAGAATTTAGATTGTGTGCAACTCTTCAGTATGATAAACCCTTATTTAGAAATGCTTGTTTGTTTTGAAAGAAAGTCTCACTGTTGGCCATGGTGGTCTTGAACTCTTGGGTTCAAAAGACCTTTCTGCCTCTGTTTGCTGAGTAGATGGGATCATAGGTAGGCATATACCAGCACACCTGATTTTGGCCTTTTTTTCTTTTTCTTTTTTTTTTGGTCACTGTGGCTGGTCTTGAACTTGCTTTGTAGAACAGTCTGGAATCCTGACTCTGCAGCACATAACTGCCTACTTCCTCCTGTGTAGAAGGGACCAACTCTTTCCTTACTGAGTCATTGTGAGAGTTAAGACCTGGCATACCTTGAAGTTTTGCCAGGTGGCATCTGACAGGTGCTGTGTGCCTTCATTGTGGTTGGAATCCAACCTGAAGCATGACAATCCTGACTCTCAGCAGTGTCCGACACTACACGGCCTTTTGGGATAGAAAAGTAACGACTCTTGGGAGCTTTGTTTAGCTCACTAGTGTAAAGTGACTCAGAGGAAAACTGTGGCCTTTACACTTTTGAGTTCCTAGGCTCCCATTGCTGCTGCTGTGGCTGCTTTATCTTCCATTGGGAGTGGCACAGCAGATGAAGAACACAAGAACTTCACGGCTTAGGCAGGGGGGAAGAGGGGGAGGAGGGGGTAGACAGCTGGTGAGATGTTAGTGATCCAGAACTCCAAGGCATCTGTTTCAAAGGAAGGTTACAGGGACCTCAGCCAGGAAGGCGTCTAGACCTCAGAATGGACACCATTTCCCCCTAGCTTTCCGGAAATGAATGAGGACGGCAAAACCCACTGAGACATAACTGCAGTTAATATCTTCACCATGGTTTTTAAAATGTGTTAAGTATAGTTTTTTCTAGTGCCTTCTCTTAGTTCAGGTAGCGTCCTGTGGTGGGCATGGTAAATTTACTTCATCTTTCTGTGTTCTGCAATCCACCTGAAGAGCCCCTGCTTGTCTATAAGCCCGTGTCCAGCAGGTAAGGCAGCAGATGCCTTGTGAGTGCTCCAGTGGCCATCAGTAACCAAGAGGATCATTTGGTTTATTTTGTGTTGCAGGGCGAGAAGATAGAAGACATTCCAAGGGAGGTTCTGATGGACTGTGCCCAGCTTGTGAAGGCCAATAGCATCCAAGGTCAGTTTGCCTAGAGGGGCTTTCTAAATCAGCATTCACCTTTTCTGTGTTTGGATCATAGTCCATTGGGGATGACAGAAGACGTGTCTGAGGAGGTGACCGTTTGAGGCTTATCAGAGAACTAAAAGCTAAATTCATATCCCACTCCTCTCAGTTTTACTCTTCTTTTTCTCTTGACTCTTTTGACTTTGACTTTCCCTTTCCTAGAATAAGAAGTCTTCCAGCTCTGCCTAAGACTTCTGGCAGTGTTGATAGCTCAGGAGATGTGTCTGCTGTCATTATTTGTCAACAGACTGCAAAACTAGAGGGGTTTGGTTCAGTTGGTTTTTAAAAATATAATTATATGTGTATGTGTTTTGTGTGCATGTATGTCTCTACGCTATGTGTATGTCTGGTGCCCTTAGAACCCAGAAGAAGTTGTCAGATTCCCTGGAACTGGGGCTACAGACAATTGTGAGCCACAGTGTGCTTGTTAGGAAATTGAACCCAGACCCTCTAGAAGAGCATCCAGTGTTCTTAACTGCTGAGCCATCTTTCCAGCCTCTTGTTTGGATATTTTGAACTGGGATCTCTCTATATAGCCCGGGCTAGCATGAAACTCACTATGTGGCCCAGGTTGGCAACTCACAATTATCCTATTTCAGCTTCCTGGGTACTGGAAGTATAGGTATGTCTAACTATACCAGGCTTAGAGCCAGAGTCTTTAAATCATGCCTTTTCTTTTCTCCTCCTCTCCCATGCTTTTCCTTCATTTGATTTGTGAAAGTTTTGAGTCATTTGACTCTGTTGTTCTCATTACCCACAAAGTCTTACTTAGCGGATCTGGGTGGTCTGTGAGTGTCCTTATCTTTCAGGAGCTCTCTGAGTGAGTCCAGTGTGCAGTGTGAATTGGGAACAATCACCTTGTGTTTTAGGCAGTAGTTAAAAATACTGGGCTTAGTGCCTGTGTAATTCCAGATAAGATTAAATCTAATGGAAAGGTTTAGAAGGATAGTATGAGGACAAGGATGGCAGTTATGGGGAGGGTTGAGAGAGGTGTGGGTTTAAATGATTGAGCTAATAGACAAGATTTTAGGGGTAGGATGCAGACCTGAATAAAAAGAGAGAACTGGTTCTAAATGAAGTTGGAGGGTGATCCAGAGCAAGCACAGCTGATAACAGGCACTGGAGTCAGTGATTACACAAGGAGAGCTTGGCCGCCTGCCTTCATGTTGACTGCTATCTTTAGTCCCAACCCAGGCAGCCCTAATTACAAACCAGGTGCATAGACTAAGAAGCTTAAAGTTTGCCTTTTGGAGCCACAAGTTTCCAACTCCACAGTTGTCAGCAGGTTGTCCTGAGTGAGGACAATCTATTTTGTGAGTAGAGTAGGATGCTTCTCCTCAGTTTCTGAAGTCAAAACTGAAACAAGCAGACTGTTTATCCTGTGTTCCATCCTCTTCCACACAGCCGTGTTCTTTCCCAGGCCCCTGGCTTGCAGATGAACCTTGGTTTAAATAGCTATAGACTCTTTATTCTTGGCTTGGTTTCTTCTTAGTGTCCTTAGAGTTTATGAGTTCTAGAGAAAACAGAGGGGAAGAGTCATGACATGGGATTATTCCCTTCCTTCCTCAGCCTTCCACAGTGATCCGTCACACAGCAGAAAAGGAGCTAGGCCCCAGGTTCCACTCTTACTCAGTACCAGAGGGCAGTGCTGAGGACTGAAGAGAATTGCGAGCTGGCAGAGGACATCCCACTTGCAGCTCTGTAGTTAGCAAGTTCTCTCTGCTTTAGTACCAAGAGGACGGGGATTAAGCATGCTGGTTTCTGCTAAATTGGCTCATTTAGGTTCAGACTCATCTGATAACCAAACCAGACTTCCTAAACATTCCTCAGTGTCAGGAGCCAGGACCCTTGCTTTTTCTACTCTAATACTTTGGCCTAGTGTTCAGTTTCCCACTCACCTTTGGTGCTTTGGGCCATTGGAAGTGAGAGCTCTTCTTAAGCCTTGTCTGGGGTGGATGATGTTTTGCTGTGAGTAAGGGCTGTGCCACTCAGTCTCATGTTTCCTGCCTGCTGAAGACAGTCTCTCTTGGCAGGCTGCAAGATGAACAACGTTAATGTGGTTTACACGCCATGGTCTAACCTGAAGAAAACAGCTGACATGGATGTGGGGCAGATAGGCTTTCACAGGCAGAAGGATGTAAGTGTTCATACCTCCGCAGGAGGCCTGACTCTAAGCTGAGTGTCCTGTGCTTCCTATGGGTGTTAAACTGGGTGGCTAAAGCTCTGGAAAGCCAAAGCCATGCCCTCTTAGGTGAGAGAAAAATAATTAAGACTAAGTACTTTCCCCCTTACCTCCCTCAAAGGTAAAGATTGTGACAGTGGAGAAGAAAGTGAATGAAATCTTGAACCGATTAGAAAAGACCAAATTGGAGAAGTTTCCGGACCTAGCAGCAGAGAAAGAAGGCAGAGACCGTGAAGAGAGGAATGAGAAGAAAGCCCAGATTCAGGAAATGAAAAGGAAAGAGAAAGAAGAAATGAAGAAGAAAAGGGAAATGGATGAACTTAGGTACGCTGGGGCTGAGGCCTTGCTGTTCCCTTGGGTTCTCCCCACAGGTTTTGAGGATAATGCCCCAGTGGCTGGAGGCCACATACGAGCTTGGAAAATTGACTGAGTTGTTAAAGGTGGTTGTGTTCATGTGGTGGATCCCTGTTGTAGAGGTGTTGGGTGTGAGTGAGCAAAATAAAATGTTTTACCTCACCATAAGCCACCATGGGTTTTCCTCAGCTGCTCCCTCTGACCTCCACAGACATGCTGCACTTACACACACATACATACAAGACATAATTTATTTTTTAAGTTTCAAGCAAAAGTGATGAGGCTTTGAGTGAGTGAGTGAGTGAGTGACTTCTTCTTTTTTTTTTTTTTTTTTTTTTTTGGAGACAGTATGTCTCTCTGCACCCTGGCCTGACCAGAAATTCACTGTGTATCCTAGGCTGGCCTCACACTTGTGGCAGTTTTCTGACCCAGCCTCCTGAGTGGTAGTTTTGCAGTCATGGGCCCAGCTGGTGCCTTGTGTTTTAGTAAGAGCTCTTTGCCTGGTAGATTACAGAGAGACCCAGAGGCAGTGGAGCCAGAAGGTAACTGATTGGCAGTGGTCCAGACCACGGATGAAGCTTGGACTCAGTGAGAGGGAAATTCACTGGTAAAGTCGTAGGACTTGGCTTGATGGTAGTTTGGGTTGAGGAGCAAAGCTGAGGATGGCTTCTGGGTTTGAAATGGTATGGACAGTGATGCTGTTCTAGGCAACAGGAGCACAAAAGTACTTGTTTCCGTAGGTGAATAGATTTTGAGTTGGATATAGACCAAAAGTCTGGAACTATCTTTTAGGAGTCTCAAAAGGTGTTGGGTGGTTGGGTTAACAGGGAGCACAGAGGAAACGTGGCCTTCAGAAAGGCACACGTGTGTGCTGCCTTCTTCAGAATGGCAACAGTTAGCCCACTGAGCCTTCTACCAGCATGGTGACCATCTGTTAGATGCTTGTTGGCACAGTAACCTCATTTGGGTTTTAGGGTACTAGCCACCCACAAAATGTTTATTGAGAAATAACCTCAATTTGACTCTTTGCTTTCCTTCTAGGAGCTACTCATCACTGATGAAAGTTGAGAATATGTCCTCAAATCAAGTATGTCCATGTTTCTTGCTCTACTGTTGTGCCTTGAAATACTTCACAGAGAGTCTTTAGTAGTTGAGTTATGGACTCTCGTAGTGTTGCTTACTATGATTGACAGCTAGTATGGAGGAGGAGGATGAGTGTGTGTGTGTGTGTGTGTGTGTGTGTGTGTGTGTGATTACCTTTCTGCCCCATGGCCTTGTGTTTGCTTTTGTATGGGTCACTTTAAAGAAAGGGTCTAATACCTCACCTGCTGTGAAGGGCAATTAGTATTACAAGGTATGTCAGTCAGCTTTCCCTTTCTCTAGCACAATGTCCAAGATAATCCATTTAGGAAGAAAGGAGCTTTATTTTCACTTGGGATTTTAGAGGTTTGGGGCTATGGTCAGTTGCCCTGCTGCTTTGGGTCCAATGTTAAGACAGCATCATGATGGGAGCACAGGAGAAGGCAAGCTGCTCATTGTACAGCAGCTGGGAGCAGAGAGGTAAGGAGGAAGGCAGGAGTCCAGCACCTGTGAAGGGCATGCCCCAGGTACCTGACTTTGTTCACACTGGACACCACTTTTAAATGTTCTGCCTCCCAGATGAAGCACAGGCTGGATAACAGGCCATCAGCATGTGGCCTTTGGGGACATTTCCAGACCCAAACTGTGGCACAGCACTGTAGTCCAATTCTTTTCTCCTTTCTTAGTTCCTATTCCTATTTCCAGGTTTTGAAAAAAAAAAAAGGAATTAATAAATTTCCATTTATTAAAATCCTGTACTAATGGTGCTGTAGACTTCACAATATAGTTAGAGTCAGAATCACCCATTTCAATTAAAAATAAATGTACCAAATAGAAACCATATGTTATAGCCTAAATACCAGCAGTGATTCTTTTCATACTTGTTACGTCCTAGACTAAGTGTTGACATGTTTCAGGGGTTTGTTTTGTTTTGTTTTGTTTTTAGACAGGTTTTTCCTTTGTTGCTCGGGCCGCCATGAAACTCCCCTGACCCAGTCTGGTCTCAGACTCACAGTCTTACCGCCTCTGTTTGCCAAGTGCTAGGGTTACAAGCAGGCACCACCACATTTGGCTCAGGTTCTTTCATAATACGGCTTGTAAAATGTATGCTTTAGATTGTATTGTCAGATATGCTAGACATGAATTGCAAATGTGGTTTAAATGAAAATTAAGTTTAAAGCCTGTTTTCTTCAGCCATATCAGCTTTGTGTGGCCCTGTGGCTACTATTTCAGCACAGATAAAGAACCTACCATTACTACAGAAAGCTCTGCTGAGTGGCTCAGTTTCCCACCTAAGGTTATCTACTCAAATTCCAAGTTAAGTGCATGATTGGAGTCAGTAGGATTTTAGACGTTGCTTATGTCCAAGAACGGGTAAGAACACATCTTCACTACCACTTCTGTGAAAAACTAAGTTTTTAAGGCTCCTTTATGAATCAGGATGTGGCTGTGTAAATTATTTCTGAAAATGTCCAAAATAGCACTGTGTAGTTCATCAGGACTGAACGTGAAGTCAGGAGATTTAAACTGTCACTAGATTGAGCCTACTATATTTTTAGCCTTTTTAGGGGGATTATTGCTCAGTGTAGAGACATTACCTCATGAAGTTGTCGTAACCTGTAAACAAGGGTGTACCCCGATGCTAGACTTGGTCATGTCATAGGTAATTGTCATTGGTCCTCACTTGGAGTCCTGAATTTGTTTAGCCCTCTGCATATTATTCTTGGCTTTCCACAAACTCAGAACATTTTAACCTTAGCAAAGGCCTGTGATAGATTCCAAGTCAAATTCAGGAAAAAACTAATGCTCCTGTCTCTGCTGTGCCGACTGAAAACTTTTTGAAACTTTATTTAGAAGTGGCTTTCCACTAGAAATGTGGCCTGTGTTTCAGCCTTGTACCTGTTGTTCCCACAACAGATCTTTAAGAGCTTTACATTTTCTTCTAGAATTGGAAAATACATTCATGCATATGTACACACACATACATGTACACACACCATCTCTTGAAACTTTTGAGGCGTTGGTTCTAAGGCCCTAGGAATACTAAAATCTAAAATCTGTAGATGCTCAAACCCCTCATGAAATAGTGAAATATTCTTGGCAACTCAGGTTTTATCTCCCCATGTGCTTTATTCTGAGTATTATTACTTATACCAAATTCAGTGTAAATGCAGTGCACATAGTTGTCACACTGTAGTGCTTACAAAATGTTGACAAGAAAAAGGCCAGTGCCTGTGTTTGTGGAACACCTAAGTGTTCTCTGTGTTTGGTCGGATCTGCAGATATAGACCCCACAGATGCAGAGGACAGCCATGCATGTGTATGTACAGATACTGTAATTAAGAATCTGAAGACGACTATAGCTTCTGACAGGAGACAAACACTCCCTCCCCCTCCTGCCCTGTTACTGGCTGCCATGCTCGAGGTGTTTGAATGGAAAGGCTTCAGTTTCCTTGGAACATTTTCTGTTATGTTACCATCTTGTATTGTACAACCTAATTTGTAGTGTGATCACTTGATCTTCATTCAGAGGCTGATGTAAGATAGGTGAGATAGGACTGTGCAAGCTCACCAGGAAGAGTACTGGTCTCTGTCTGAGCTAGATGCTCATCAGAATTTTTACTTTTCCATTTAGCATAACCTTTGATCTGTAATTTTTAGTCCTTTTTTATGTGTGCTTGGCACAGATTGTTGTTATTGCATTCCTCCTGTTCACCAGTTAGCACTGGACAAGAGACCTGTCTGTCTGTAAGCTGAGTAGTAGAGGGACTGGGAATCCGAAATGTGATAGTTGTCCAAGGACAGTCCTGGACCGCAGACACACAGTTACACATCCCTGTGGTGCCAGAGCACCTGCCCACACATGCAAGGAGTGGCCTCTGTAGGGAGCTGTCGTTGTTACCAGCTGGGTGACCTTACTGAGTTGTGTGTTCTCACTGTAAAGAAGCTGACACTGGATGTCTCTGATGCTGCTCCTGAAGTTTAGCTCTGAGGCAGTCCTACTAAATGATTAGCTATTCACTATCCTTCTGCAGAGTCACAATTTTGTCCCACCATCCACCAGTTGGAGTGAGCTTTACATTGTAACTTGGAAGTTAAAGTAACTTGAGGAACTTGAAGGGTGTGTCTACTCTCCTTGGTCATATAAGAGCTAATGACAGCAGGCAGTGGTGAGCTCGGTCATCTTCTGCTAGCTTTCTGCACCCCTGTACCCTGAGATTAGAACTGAGAAAGGGCTGTGGTTAGCATGATGATTGTGACTCTGTGGTGGGCTCAAGGCCTTCACACTTTCTCTTTTGTCTCCTGCAGGATGGTAACGATTCTGATGAGTTCATGTGAGCTGAGCAAAGGACTCTGGGAAGACATGAATGTGCAGACTATTACAGAGCTTTTGATTTCATCTAGGTTCTGAATTACAGAAACCAACCAACCAAAATTCTACGTTCATTCTACATAGACATCATTGGTTTTGGAGTTTAAAAAAAAAAAAGTCATCTTTTTGCTGATGAAAAGAACACATGTATAATATAGCTGAACTTGAAGACAACTTATAAGTTTAGGAAAAGGAGAATATTTTTGGCAGAACATACGTCAGTACCTCATGAAGGCTGGCTGCTTTTGTTTTTGAGATAGACACTGGAGCAGACCTACTCTGGAAAGTGTTTCTGTGGCTGTGGTCTGTCCTGAAAACAGACATCATGAAATGCGTTTCCTATTTCTAAAATATCTACTTCTATGAAGAAGACAGTTGGTGGCTTACTCAGGTCAGGGCCCTCCTGACGACGGTTTCCTGACCAGAAGAAAGGCACATGGGTTTGGAGGCGGCAGCAGTGCTTACTTTACTTGGATTTCATTATTGACAAGGTCTCTCTTGCTGTCGTCAGAGTAGCTGGCCCAGCTCTTAGCTTATTCTAAGGGTTATGTTCACTCCTCTGAGGTGAGGACCCCATCTCAGCATCGTAGTTACATAGTTGATCTTAACCAAGCTTGGGAACTCATCATCCAAAGTCATAAGTGATCCAGGCCGCAGATGTGATGACTAGACTCTGAAGCCATTTCTGTGTGTGGAGGGAGACAGGAAAGGGTGCTCTGCTAGTTGTGAGAGTGACACAGATTGCCTCATGATTATCTTGACTGTATCATGAAACAAAAGTCCACCATGGATTGCAAGCTTTAGAAACAATCAAGCGTTTTTCCCTAGCCAGCCAGGGCATCTGTTCCCTTACTTTGGAATAATATTTATGTTGAATTGTAACCCCAGTTGTTGGCTCAGCGACTTCCCATGTAGCATTGGTATTGGTCTGAGCCACCTGCTATCCAGTGTTTAAGGGAACCCCTGTAGAGACTCAACTGGGCAGTGAGAGAGGAGAGAGCAGAGCCCACTGGTAGTGAGCAGCATGCAGATCCATATTCTAGCACACCACACAGTGCCCACAGCACGGGTGCTGAGCCAGCTGAAGGATTTCTTCAGCAGATGTACCAGCTGTCTTCACTGACGTATGGGCAAAACCAGACCAATGATCCCTGGGTTCCAAGTTGAGTAGGAGTTGAACTGGAAAGTTCCCTGAGGCATAACTTGTTAGCCAATTTGAGGAGAGCCAGTTTGAGGGGTATGAAAGTCAGCATCCGAGATCAGTGAGTGTGTGTGTGTGTGTGTGTGTGTGTGTGTGTGTGTGTGTGTGTGTGTGATATTTAGACTGGAGTTCTGTGATTTAAAAGAATTACAATAAAGTATCATTTTTATCAGAAAGGACATTGATAAATGAATTCTTAGACCTTGTTTTCTACAGAAGAGAGCAGCCCCCACCTCCAAGCTGGTTTGAGGCTAATTGTGCTGTAAAAACTCATTTATCATAGGTTCCTTCTGTGAACTCAAGGTCTTATGTCCTTGTGGTAAGCATTGGACCACAGCCCCATCCTCCTCCGGCTTTGCTGCGGGGCCTGCAAGGGTGGCCTCCTTTTGTCAGATCTGAGCTTGGAGAAGTTTGAACTGAAGGCAGGACTGCCCAGTCCCACAAGCCCTCCTGTCTAATCCCTGTAGGGATGCCATCACAGTTTCAGCTCCTTTAGCTGTTGGCTGTAGACACCTCAGTGGGAGGCTTTGCTGCCAGCACTGCCTGTGTCCCCTCAGCCTCTGTATCTACAGGACCTTGAACACACATAGGGGGAGCTTTTGAAAACTATCCCTTCAGTGTCAGATGCTCAACTTACATTCGAGGGTAAGTAGTTCAAAACGCAGCTAGCAGGTTTAACATTATCCGGGCCTCTGCTGAGTTCTCGGGGTTGTATACCTGACTCTCACCCCTCACCCTTTTAGCTGTTCCCCTGCCTCTGCCCCTGTTTTATGTTTTTCCAGTTCAGTTGGTCTCAGGGAAAAGCAGAGACCTTTCTTTTAAGGACATAGTTCAGGAATCAGACTGCCATCATCAAAGCCATCTGTTTTTGCTGCTGGCTTGTGTCCTAAGTGTTTGATAAGGAAGTTCCAGATTGTTCTATGCTTATGAGTTACCCCTTTGATCACTCTGTGTGTGAGTGTCCCCTACAATCTCTTTCCAGTTTCCTGGCTGTGCCCTCTGTGCAGAGGAGGCCCGCCTAATCACTCAGTTAATTAACTTCATAAGCTACTGTAGGCACATCTAGGTAGTTTTAGCTTTCTCATTTCTTACTGTTGATGTGAGGTCTGATACCTGGGCAAGGCAGGTTTGACCTGGTGCTTGCGTTTACCAAATTGGCAAGGTTTTGACATCAACAGTAGATGCAGGCTTTAAAAGTTGAGCCCATCCAGGATCTTTTTGTATTTTGCTGTTTAAACTCTGGAAGTATAGATACTAGAGAGCCCTTTAATTGTTCATTTTCAGTGGTTCTGTCCCCGCTGCCACCCCCAGGAAGAAAGCTGTAAGCCATACAGCAAGACTCCAGCTTCCAGCTAAATACAAAACTGACCCACCCTTGTGTGTGTGTGTGTGGGGGGGGGCAGGTTGGGGTTGGGGTGGGGATGTTCATGTTTCTTTGAGTTGGGACCCTTTAAGGGGAAAACTGAGCAGGGTGGCAAAATGGGGAAATAATATAGTCTTCCAGTGTGTCCTTCGTTGTGATACTGAAGTCTGCTTTTCTTTGAATGCAGCATATGGAAAACATCCCAAAATTAAAAATGGTCATATTAGCATAGACGGGTGACCTTTCAGTTTTAAAGTAGAACATAAAACAGCAAGCTACAATCAGAAGTTCTAGAGTTAGCAGCTTAGATTCCAGTCCTAACATCAGTCTCCACCTACCTAGTCCAGCTTTTGCCCAAGCAAGTTCTCTAAGTTTTGCTTATGAGCGCTCTTCTGTGTGAAGCACCTGGGAGCCCAGCACAGGCAAGACTCTGGGTGCTTCCTGTCATTTCTGTCTTGAGACAGTCCACCACAGACATGGTGTTCTGGAGGAGTGTTCTGTAAAACACAACAAAATCTTATCATTTGAGTAAAGCTGTGTGTGCTTGCAGGATTTCTCCATGTTTGTCTTCTAGGGCTCAGCCTTTATTGTGGGATGTGCATAGTGATTTTAAGAGGGTCAGGAAGAGAGTTCTGTACAGCATGTGACAAGTGATACCTTTCAGCCACTTTCTGGGCCTAAGCAGAGGGAGAGGGCCAAATTAAAGGCGAGTATTACCCAAGAGTCCCAGAACCAGAAACTGAAAGGCCATGATAAAAACACTAACATCTGCAATTTGATTCCATGTCTACCCCATAGTCTTAACTGGTCTGCCTGGACTCTGGGCTGGTAATGTTAGTCTGTTCTGTGTTGCTATAATCTAACTTGAAGCTGGATAATTTATATGCAAAAGATTTACTTGGTTTTGATCTTGGTGACTCCGCCAGGTGCCATGGTGCTAACATCCCAGCAGCAAGGGCCTTGTTCATTGTATCACAACACAGAGGAGAGGAAAATGGTGGCATGCAGAAGGGGCCAGGCATGGGGGTGGGGCAGGCTTTATAACAACCCACCCTTGGGAGAACTCCTGTGAGACCCATCAGTCCCTTCATGATGGTAGAGCCCCGTTGTAAAGCGTTAGCAGTATCTCATGGACCAAGCTTCCAACACATGAACTTGAAGGGGCAACCCCAGTAGCTGGAATGAAGCTACAAGTGTGAAGACTTTCTGGGTGGTTTCCCTGGTGACCAGAAGGCTCCAGGTTGGTGTTCGTTGGTTCCATGGTTCATCCCTTCATCACAGCACACACTGTAGTCTTACTAAGTCTTTATAGAGAGACAGGATTTTCTTCTCTCGGCCATGAATGTATTTGAATTCTTTTTAAAAAAATACTCTTTAATATATTTGAGAATTTCATACATGCATACAATTTATTTCAGTCACACCCACCCTCCACTTCTCCAGTTTCTCCTGGATCCCCTCCCATGTCTGCTTTCCAGCTTCATGTCCTTTAAAAAAAAAAAGTTCACTGGTGTTGCCCATGTGTGCATGGGTGTGGGTGGGCTTATCTGCGGAAACACGACTAAAGAAAAATGACTTGTCTTCCCCTAGCAACCGCCAGCTGTCAGTGACTCTTCAGCTATGGGTGAAGGCTCCCTGGCACACAGCTTGACACTGAAATATATGTACATTGAATTGCATGTACCTCCGTCTTCCATGGGTTCCTTTTTGCCTTTCTGATTGCACAGCTGTATGAACTGTTAGAAGAACTCTGAGTGTCTCCTCCACAAAGGTCAAGACTGCATTGCACCCCAACCACACAACGTAAGATAGGGCCTTATCATTGGTATGCTCTGACTGGTCCTGACTTGGCATTTTCTACATCTGTGACCAGCCATGGAATGGCAGCCCTGGGAAATACTTGTTCATTCTGGAGAGCCATGTAACTCTCTCTGGTTCTCAGACCTGGTGAGTAGGTGTTGATATTTAAGGCTAGGAAAAAGAATTCTCCAAAGTCAGTACTGTGCTTCCTTCTTTTATCTGCCCCTGGAGTTGGGAGCCAGGGGGAGATAACACTTTGCCACACAAGCCAGATGATGTGAGCTTATATTCAGAGCCTGTGTAAAACAATAGGAAAAAAAGAACAGTCAGATACAGTACCAGACATCTGTAATCCTAGTTGCCCCTAAGTAAAATGAGAGCAAACTTGTGGGCAGTCAGCCAGCAATACCACCCAACAGCAGAAACAGCAAGAGAGATCCTGCCTCAAAGCAAGGTAGAAACCCTCACTTGCAAGCATGCTCACAATGTGTGCACACATCCCTGAGTTCCATGGGAAATAACCGATAGAGAAAGTCGTTTGCCTCTCTGTGCTGTGGGGTGGAGGGTGCAGAGGGAGCATGTGTAGGTAGGAACAGGACTTGCTCTGGGCAATTCCAGACCAGTGCCCTCTTGCCTTTGATTTTTCTCTCCCCACGCTCAGCTTGCTCCCTTAGCCAGATAGGGCCCTGACATTTCAGCCCATCAGAGGTAACCAGGAGTGTGGGAGAGAAGATAGGGAAAAGAGGCAAGCAGTGTTTGCACACCTGCCCTTCAGGATACAGCCCTTTTATGCTGTTGTGACATGGCTCTGCTCTGGGCCACCATTTGTCCACTGGAAAGTGAGGGGAAAGACCAAAGCAGAGACTATAAATTTCAGTGCCAGCCTATATAGGGCAGGTGACTCCATATTGTGGCCATCCTGAAGATGCAACATACCAGCTCAGGCAATGTGCCGCCACAGGGAAGCCAAGCTTACAGAGGAAGCCAGTGAGCTGCATTGAAGGAACTAGATGACACAGGACAAAGGCAGTGGCTTTTCTGCCAAATCCTTTTCAACAGGGTTTTTCTACTCCACACTTGATTGACATCTTAGGAACAGACCAAATCCCTCAATGCTCCAATCACATCCCACCTAAGAATGGCTTTCTTTTAAAATATTTTTCTTCTACTTTTAACCAAAACTTCCATACTAAACAATCTTCTCTATAATACATCTTTAAGACACTCCCACTTTCCTCTTCAGGCCTAAAACTTCCCTCTGCCTCTTCTCCAGCAGCCATATCTAAGGGAGTCAACTACTGAATAGTTCAGGGTCAGGTAAAGGGCAGGGACCACACAAAAGGGGGAAAGATTGTCTGGGTGTTGGTCTCCCAGGTGACAATGCTAGTTCTTCCAGGCTTTCCTGTGGGTTCTTGGAGCTCACTCAAGACAAGTAGTAGATGCCACATCTCCTGATTCAGAGTGATTTCTAGTAACCCTGTCCCTGAGTCTGGAGCCCACTTGCCTTAGCAGGCTAGTCTCCCCAGTGAAGCCTCAGTTTACCTTGCCTGTAATTCATCTTTCTCCTGTTGCTTCATTTAACCAAAAGGAAATTCTATGCACCAACTGAGGCCTGTCCAGTTTGGCCAACTGTATCATTGTCTTTTCACCTGGCCACTGTGAACAGTTCCAACCTGTATCCTGTATCTGGAATTACCCAGGCAGGTTTATTCTCTATGGGAGACCATACCAAAGATGGGCCTGCAGGCACAGTGAGGCCTCATTGGGAGATGACATGCCTGTCTCTCCCTAGGACTTGGACATTGGCTACTACGGTCCAGCCATAGGTTCTTGAAGGGTTCTGGGTATTGAGGAACCCTGCAGCTATCCCTGAAGGCCTATGGATTTACTTCTGTGTGTCCCTTTTGAGTTGTGCCTTAGAAGGCTGTGGAGGTGACTGGCTTTGCTGTCACTTGGCAAGACCCACACTGCCATGTCTTGAACAGGACTACAGTTGTACAAACCACTTCTTGCTCTCTATTTTAAGACATGATGAGCATTCACTAACATTAAAAATCTAGAGTTCTAGCCGGGCAGTGGTGGCACACTACTTTAATCCCAGCTCTTGAGAGGCAGAGGCCCACGGATTTCTGAATTTGAGACCAGCCTGGTCTACAGATTGAGTTTCAGGACAGCCATGGATATACAGAGAAACCCTGTCTTGAAAAACAAAATAAAAAACAAAAACAAAAAAATTTAGAGTTCTGAGTAAAATTTCCACATTTTTATAGATTGGCTCCAAGTTCTTCTGTAGCACATGAGCTGTGAGCCATGAATTGCCCACAAACTACCACTCAGTTCTGAGCAAGATCTTGTCAGTTTGAGTGCTGAGCTTTCTCCAAGCCCTTATCTGAAAGTTTGTCATTTTCTGGAACTTGGTAAAGACCTCAGATGGATGTATCTCTGGGGGACAGACGCTCTAGATCTGTACCATCCTAATCAGGGACCATCAGCATCCTGCATAAATAAGAGATGGACCAGCAGAGGGCAGGAGAGAGCAAGCCGGTCTCAGCTTCTGTTTCTGGTAAATCTTATGAATCCGGATCACACTCTTGCAGATAGTCTGGAGGTTGAACACAGCTTCCTACAGCAATCTGAACGACCTGTGCTCTTGGGCAGCAGTGGTGTCTCAGATCGCTTTATCGTTGGAATAACAGAAATACAGCACCACTCACTGATTTAAAAAAAAAATTGCTATCAAGAAGACATGGTGCTTGTATTTAAAAACAAGGCTCTGGTTCTAGAGTCAGCTTCTGTCTATCTTTGTACACACAATGTACACATGTCACAGTCTCATCTCATGGACAGGCGGTGAAAGGACTTCAGGCATTATTTGAGCTGCCTTACTCTTCTGTGGTATTCTTTGCAATGGCTTACACAGGAGGCCTGGACCTTGTCTGAGACAGGAGTTCAGGACTTCGCACAGGTATTCTCTTGTTAGGAAGTTATGTTATTTATCTAAGCCACACAGTGGATTCAGCTAGTGGCCATCTTGGCATCTGGCACAGCAGAGACCAGGCCAGACCTCTGCTAAATAACAGCTTGGAAGGTTTGAAAACAGCTGTCAGCTGCCACACCTAAACACTTCATTTGTCACGATCACGATCACGAAAGCAGGCTCCTCAAGTCATGTGGGATGTGGGCCCCCAACAACCCCAGTTTGCCTGACTCCGCAGAGCGAACCACCCTTGAACTTTGCAGGGTCGCCAGCCAGGACCTGAGATGGGCAGAGCATGGCAGAAAGGATTGACTCACATTGTCAATCAAATGCTCTGTTTGACTGGATTACTCTGGGATTTGGTATTTCCTGCACTCTGGTATAAATCGAAACAGTACCTCTCCCTACCCCCAAAGCCTGCTTTGGACACTTCTGTCAATTCCTACAGCTCTTAATTTTTTGTAACTTTTCCCTTGCTTTTCCCCATCTTCCACCCCCATGGACATTCTTCTAAACAACACACAGTTAGTTTCTTCTCACTTTGAACTTCAGACGGAACCTACTGTCATTTTTCTCCGTGACTTCTGCTGAATATTGTTCATCTGTGGTTTGTTTGTGAGAAGGTCTTCTTGCTCTGTACCCTAGACTGGTCTTGAACACTCAGTGCTCCCGAATTAACCTCCACGGTTGCTGACATTATTGACCTGTGTCACTACTCCTAGCTCTCAATATTGTTTTTGATGAATTTTCCTTGTTGGAATCCATCAATGAGCTGATTTGAATTCTAATTAGTTATTCTAGGATCACTTTGTGGAGTGGGTGCATGCACGTGTGTTATTGTGTGTGTAGACACATGTATGTATGTTCAAAGTGTGGAAGACAGAGGTCAACTTTAGGTGTTGCTCCTCAGGGGTCACCTACCTTAGTTTTTTTAATTGTTTGAAGGGTTGTTTTTTTTGGGGGGGGTTGTTTTTGTTTTTTTGGAGGGGAGGTCACAGTGTTTCAATGACTTGGAGATTGCTGATTCATGTGGACTGTCACTGGGCTTGCAACATAAGCCTCTGTACCTGAGCTCTACTACTCTGACACTAAGGTTACAACATGAACCACCATATCTGGGCTCTGCTAGCCCAGCCCTGAGGTTACAGCATGAACCACTATACCTGGGCTCTGCTAGCCCGGCCCTGAGGTTACAGCATGAACCACTATACCTGGGCTCTGCTAGCCTGACCCTGAGGTTACAGCATGAACCACTATACCTGGGCTTTCTCGGCCCAGCTTTAGGGTTACAGCATGAACCACTGTGCCTGGTCCTGGAGATCACACTGCAGTCATCATGCTTTTACAACAAGCACTTTATCAGCTGACCTACCTCCCCAGCCCCATAATCACACTCATAACTATCATCTATATGTCTGTAAACTCCCTGTCTATACTGTCTACATTTTATAAACGTTCTGTCTGTATTACCTATGTGTCTGTAAACATTCTGTCTACATTATTTATGTGTCTGTAAATGCCGTGTCTGTATCATCTACATGTCTGCAAGTGTTCTGTCTGTATCATCTATCTACATGTCTGTAAATGCCTTTTGTATATTACCTATGTGTCTGTAAGTGCCCTGTTTATACTGTCACTAGGAAAGTGAAAAAGCATCCAATGCAGCTGGTCTCGGACAGTTCCTTTACCAAACATCTCCTCCTACAGAGATCAATCCAATATTCAGTGTTATTTAGCATACTCCACCAGTTACAAATCCTCCTGATTTTGCTTCTATCTGGGCAATGTTTTCTTCCTTGCTCACATGGCTATTAAAACACACCTTGTTTGAAGTGCAGATAGTATTTTTGGCATCTTCCTGGTATACCAGTCCTGCAGCCTTGAAGGAAAGGAAGCAAGGCTTAGGGACTGTGTACATAAAGTGGGCCCTTGGATTGCATGATTTCACCTGCAACCAATGGCAAACTCACCCTCTCTAGAGTCCTGGGAATTCACCTGTGACTTTTGGAAAATCAGAACCACAAATTCAGACCCCTTGTCTTGTTTTCCATACTTGAAAGAAGCACTTGAGAGGTTTCTTCACAGGTTCTCAATACCTAGGTATCCTTCACATGGACCAGGAAAAGCCAGGGCTCACCAATGTCAGGGGCCAGTTCTACTACAGAGAAGGGATGGGGGCAAAGTCCTTAACAGTCAGCTTTGAGAGACTGGCAGGTGATATCACATGTGAATTTGAGCAGCAGGAGTGGGGTCAAGAGCCTGGGGATGGAAGGGAAAGCACTCCTGTGGGAGAGATGAATCGAGAGGTCCCAGGGAAGGTGACAACCAGAAAGACTGAAGCTGGTCCACTTTCTCCATCTGGAATAGCACAGTCATACTGCAGATAGAACTGCTGAATGACATTCTAGAATGAGCTTAAATTGTTAATGAAGGCCGAGTTAGTGTCTCGGGGCTCAGACTCCTAGCAAGGAAACCAGCTGTGAAAAGGGGTCCCATGGTAAAGTGAGTCAGAGAACCTGGTATGTATGTGTGGATGTCTGATGAGAGGTGAGGGGTTACAGTAGAAAGGGGAAGGTGCTGAGTGTAAGACTGAGCAAATAGATGCACTGAGGGAGGGTGGCGGTGTGGTCTGGGGTATAGAGCAATCTGATGAAGAAGGGTACATGGACAGGAAGAAGCAGGTAGGCCAGGAGGGCGGTTCCCCTGAAAGTGCTGGGCAGCAGGAACACAGGAGTCACAGAGGATAGGGAAGAGGGTTGTTGGTGAGAGTAACAGACCCAGTGGCCTGACTGTCAGGCTTTTGGTGGGTGACAGTGATGAGTTAAGGGTCTGGTGTCCTGCATGGCCATGGAAATAAGAGGCAGAGGTGCTGGACAGGAGGCAGCCATCGTAGATAAGAAGGGAGAGAGGTGAAAGGGAGTTAGGATGAAAGAAGCTGAAAGGGGATGATGAGAGATGGCAGCTTCTGTGAAGACAGCTCCAGGGACTAAGCATTCAGGATGGTGACGGGACACCATGAGGCTTATGATGTGGACAGTGACACAAGGGGCTGGCAGATCCATGTGATCCGATGCTGACTCACAGCCCCATGCCGAGGAGAATGTGACCTCACTAAACACACAGAAACCCAGAGGCACCCTGACCATAAGCCAGGAGTGTGCCGTGGGCAGGCACTTCCAGGGTCTTTATTCAGCTCCCAGCAATACTACCTCCCGTCTACTGGGGCTCAGGAGGAGTTTAGTGAGCTGGACTCATCTCCACAATGTGCACCTTTTTCAGTGGCATGGGACAGATGTGTGACATGTACTGCCATCCAGACTGAGACAGCAGCCACAGGATAAGTATGCAAAAGCCAGCTATGGGGCTGTAGAGATGGCTCAGCAGTTAAGAGCACTCGGTGCTCTTCCAGGGGTCCTGAGTTCAATTCCCAGCACCCACATGGTGGCTCACAACTGTATTATGGGACTGTAATTGTAGTTCCATACCTCTTTCTGATGTGTATATGTACAGACAAAACACCTATATACACATGATAAATAAATAATGATTGATAAATACATAAACATATGATCCATAAATAAATATATGTTGGCTTATCACTTACAAACATTTCATTGAAGTTGAGTTACTCAATGCCAAACATCAAAATTCACTCTAGGTCAGCTAAGGGAGACTTCTAGAGAAGCTGGGTAAGAAGCATGGTACAGTATGCTTCTTCCTATAGGTCCACACTCACAGTAACCTTTCATTCATGAACTAGACACAATGAAAGAGTATACGGAATGCAATAAAACAATGATAACAATATTCTTTGATGAAAGCTATTCATAACTTTATAGATTGCTTATTTCTGAATTTTCCATTTAATTTTTCAGACGGGAGTTCACGGAAGGTAACAGCATGAAAAAAATTGCTGTTGGTGGGGAAGGCCTGCTGTGCCTTCTAGTGTTACATTCCAAACATAACCGCTGCCTCTTTCTCCCGAGGCTGTGGCATGACTCTGAACTTAGATGATTTAGAGTGAGGGAGGTGATGATGGCTCTTTCCCGTTCAAAAGAAGCACATGAGAATTGTTCTCTGTGTTCTGTGGTTACATGAACACAGACATCTGACCTCAAAGAAGTTGAAGACAAAGGCTTGCACTTTTGCTTCCATACAGTTCTCTGGAATTTTGATTGTCCTAGGAGAGAGAGAACAGCCATCCCTGCCATATCTTTGGGGCTGAGAAGCTACATTTACATAGCAGTAGCTACTATGGCTTGAGTCAACTACTCCATTCTTTGCAACCTTTTCCCAAGAAACACTTCTCATTCCCAAGGAACTCAGAACCATGTGCTCTACCTACCTGTGTTTGAAAACAGCGGAGCTGGAGGGAGAGGTCCTACAGTCTGAGCATCGGGGTTCTGAAACACCCGAAGAGCACCCACCCTCTTTCAAACCATCCTTTTCTTGATTGTCCTGGTCTAGTATTTTCACAAGAACTTTTCTTTATCTGGTTCAGATATGTAAAAGTTCATGGATCGCCTGTCCCCTTCCAGCCTGGTCTGAG
Organism: Arvicanthis niloticus; assembly: GCF_011762505.2. NCBI lineage: Eukaryota > Metazoa > Chordata > Mammalia > Rodentia > Muridae > Arvicanthis > Arvicanthis niloticus. The sequence goes on along the minus strand of NC_047660.1, from coordinate 53,521,487 downwards.
TGCTTGGTGAAAGGGACAAGTCTTCCTGAGGCACTGGTGAGGTCACTGCAGTCTGATGTCTTAACAGCTGAACGGTGGCCACATGACAAAGGCCCTGAGAGCCCAGAGGAGAAGCGATTCCCAGGCCAGGGCCAGCAAGGTTTTTACAGAGAAGGTAGTGTTCTTCCATACGGTTCTCTGAGGGCTCCTTGGAATGTCACAGGGTGGCTACAGGTGAATCAGACAATGCCACAAGTGTGCTCAGGGTTACCCAGAGTGCATAAGTGAGTACCTCTGTTTGCTGGTGGCAGGGACAGCATCTGAGGGCCTGGGGGTGGGCTTGGGGGAATACAATTAAATGACAGCAAGGATAGTTTGAGGGGCATAGACAGAGGGTAGGCATAAGGATGAGAAGATACCGTCTCTGAAGAATCTTTGTTGCCCTTGGCCTGGGAATAACCCCTCTGTGCTCTCATGGACCTTGGTCACCAAGCAGCTACTAAGTGTATTCTATCAGTCTTATAACTGGTTTATTTCCTGGAGAGTTACTATGATTATATAGTTTAAAATAAAACTCATATTTTATATTGAGAAGTCTGGCCCTACTATGGCTCTACCCATTCTTCTTCACATACCTGTTTTATCAGGCTGGGTTTAAACATGTATATGCATCAGAGGCTGGAGAGCTGGCTCAGTGGTTCAGAGAACTTGCTGCTCTTGCAGAGGACCTGGGTTCGGTTCCCAGATTCCCATGTGGAGGGTTCATTTATGTGTAAAACCTACTGGGTCCATTTAGTGTTTCTAACATGCACATGTGTCTAGGGCTGATCACTGGGGTTGGATAACGTGTCATGGGGCTCATCCCTGGAGAAGACTGAGCCTCTCTCTCTCAGCAGTCACTGTTTGCCTGTACCTGTTCATCTAGAAGTATGCTTGCTATTCAAATTGTGCCCTATTTGACAAGTTCTAGCTACTGTTTAAGTCTTTTCATGTGTCCTCATTATTCTGTAAATATTTTCTATTTTCTAGTATTAAAAAAAAATCCAGGTGTTGGGCAGTGGTGGTGCACGCCTTTAATCCTAGCACTTGGGAGGCAGAGGCAGGCAGATTTCTGATTTCGAGGACAGCCTGGTCTACAATGTAAGTTCCAGGACAGCCAGAGCTATACAAAGAAACCATGTCTATAAAAGCTAAATAAATAAATAAATAAATAAATAAATAAATAAATAAATAATCTAGCCTCATATTATTGTTATTATTGCTATTATTACTATTATTATTATTAGACTCATTTTCCATGGTTTCTTGGTTAGGGTTTTACTGCTGTGAACAGACACCATGACCAAGGCAATTCTTATAAGAACAACATTTAATTGGGGCTGACTTACAGGTTTAGAGGTTCAGTCCATTATCATCAAGGTAGGAACATGGCAGCATCCAGGCATGCATGGTGCAGGAGGAGCTGAGAGTTCAGATCTACATCTGGAGGCTGCTAGCAGAATACTTGATTCCAGGCAGCTAAAATGAGGGTCTTAAAGCCCACACCCAGTGACACACTTACTCCAACAAGACCACATCTACTCTAACAGAGCCACACCTTCTAATAGCACCACTCTGTGGGCCGAGTATAGACAAACCATCACACATGGGCTCCTGGGTCTTCTAATAGTGTACCATGTGAGGCCTTGCTACCCTCTGGCTTCTCTACCTCCTTGCACTCTGTCCCTTTCTGTCTCCCTCTTGGCCCCCCTTTTCTACTAAGTGAAAGAACTATATCACTACTTTCAATTCCAGCCCATTCCATGACTGGCCCTTGTTCTGTCTCCTCTCATGTTTATACCAATTTTCTCTAACAGCAGGGGAGCTGTCCCTGTGGTCCATATGTGGTTTTATTCAACCTAGGGATGCAGCCAGCCACCGGACTTCCCCTACATTTTTGTAAGGCTTCCCAGTATTGACCACCTCTGATAAGTGGCATTCAGTCACTTTTATTTACATACTCTTGGTCAGAACTAAGTCAATAACCCATCTGATTACAAAGGAGGCTAAGAATCATATCTGCATTGTGCCCAGGAGAAAACAGGAAACATTCTGGACAATAGCTTGCCAGTGCCACACACATAGACATCATTTCCAGACTGTGATTAATCATTGTATGCTCTGGAGATTTTTTTTCCCTCAATGTGGTTATTCATTGCATGCCCTGGAGATCTTTCTTATCAATATACAAAGAACATCCTCATTCCTTTAAAAAAAAAAAAAGTCTGGAGTATGCCCTTTTCTGTATGCTTATTTGTTCTCTCTGTGTGTAGCATGCCACATTTTGTGTGGAGAGTCAGAAGATCCAGTTTTCTTGCATGAATCAGTTTTCTCCTTCTACCCTGTGGGTTCTGGGGATCAGACTCAGGTTATCAGATCTGGCTTCAAGCATCCTTATCCACTGACACATCTCACTGGCCCCAGTATTCTATTCCACATGAGCTGTTTAAAAATAGTTTCTACTAGATGGGCACTCGGGTTAATTGTTGGGAGGCAAGGGGGAACGGAACTCTCTATAAAGTGGTTTTGTACATGTTCAGAATTATTCAGCCAAAGGGGAAAGTACATTGATAAATTTACTAAATCTCCCCTGGGGGAGAGCCTGGGATTAAACCCAGGTCCTCACACACACAAGGCACTTGCTCTAAGCTAAACCTTTGGCTAAGTTGTCCTCTTTTGAAAGCATTTCTCTTATTAAGAGTTAAGCTTGCCGGGCAGTGGTGGCGCACGCCTTTAATCCCAGCACTTGGGAGGCAGAGGCAAGGATTTCTGAGTTCGAGGCCAGCCTGCTCTACAGAGTGAGTTCCAGGACAGCCAGGGCTACACAGAGAAACCCTGTCTTGAAAAACAAAACAAGAGAGAGAGAGAGAGAGAGAGAGAGAGAGAGAGAGAGAGAGAGAGAGTGTTAAGCTCACTATCCTTTTATTGGCCATTTATATTTAGTTTTCTGTCTCTGCATCCATTTCCTTTTTGATCTCTTGATTTGTAGGCAGATGAGAATTTGTTCTAAGTTAAATGAATTTCCCCTAAGTTGTCGTCTTTGGAGCTTACAGTGTATTTCACATGCAATAATTTTTATGTAATTGTCTTTCCTTTCCTCTTATGGCATCTAGGTTTTGAATGGCTGTTGGAAGGCATCCCATTTATTGAGAACGGACCAGGGCAAAGCCAAACTGGGGCAGGGGCGGCATGCTTGCAGGAGAGAAGGGTATTTGTTTCCTACAAAGTAACAAATCAGCATGCAGGTAGAGTGAGAGACAGAATGAGGGAAACTGAGGTTTCTGTTGGCCTTCCTGAGGGTTTGGGCTGGTCCTGGGGTCTAAGAGGTAGAGTAGACACTTCCTAAGCAGTATGACCAGCTAGTGCCCTGAGAGTGGTCCCACTGAAGGGAGTCAGGATTCCTCAAAAACAGTCTAGGACAGGAGATTGTCAAGATAATGCAAGAACTTAAAAACATCATTCCTGGGCCAGAGAGATGGCTCAGCAGTTAAAAGCATGTACCTCCTGAGGGCCAGAGTTCGATTCCCAGTGCCTGCATCTTGTAGCTGACAACCACGCAAACTGGGGCTCTAGGGCTCTCCGCTCCTCTGACTTCTGTTGTGTGCGTCACCCATGCATCACACACATAAACACACAATCAAACATGTAACTTAAAAATAGCATTCCTGAAGGGAAATGAGCTATTGAAGACAATGTAGGCTGGTTTAGGGGACAAAACAAATTTGAGGAAGCCAAGATGAGATGACTGACAGAAGAGCCATCAGTGAGACGGCCAGCCGAAATGCACCAACATTGATAAAAACCACAAGTTATTCTGTAAAACAAGAATTAGCTTATAGGTCTCTTTGGATGGCATGGTAAAGATCAGACTTATTGGTTGTAGTAATTATTTAATCTCAGATTGGGGATTCTATCCCACCTTAGGTCATTCAGTTCCCAGATGAAAGACACACAACTTTTATATGTATAATAAGCCTTAATCAGCACTAGAGCTGGGCAGATATCTACCCTCTATGCTATTATGTCTACTTTCCTATCAACGACCGAGAGTTGCAACGTCCCATGTCCCATCTGGGCTGCTCTTCACCCGGTTGACCAACTCTCATGACCATGTTTTCATGATTCATCTACCTGATGGCTCTTGTCCTCTCTCCACTTCTTTCTTTCCCTTGTGGTCTCCCCACCCCTACTCCAAGCCCAGGAATCCAAACCCCACCTATCTTTCTTCTGCCACGCTATAGGTTGTAGGCATCTTTATTCAACCAATAGTTTTAAATCGAGGAGCAAGGTCACATAGCAGTACTTTATGTACATACAGATGTGCAGATTCTCTTGTCCTGGGGGCAACCAGGCCTTGGGAGGCCAGTATTAAGCATTACAATACATAGCAAAAGACCAAATTGAAACACGTATTCTGAAAACTGTAAAACAACAACAGCAGCAAACAGTGAAAGAAGTGGGTAGACAGTTCTATCATTTCTTATAGGAATGATACTGGAAGAGAATTGTTACCTGGAGTGATGAGGTAAGGCTGGAGGAATCCCAGATGTTAAATGCAGATATTAATACCAGCACAACCATTTTCATAGACACTTGATGAGCCAATGAACCTAACTGGCTGTCAGTGTCCATGGACATCACAGAATCAAAGGAAACATTATGTGCCTCCTAATGGTGCATACTCCATGAAGGACTTTTGCTCAGGATTGCGTCTCCTCTTCTGGGATTATGGCTCTAGCACATTACAGGAAACCTCTCAAATAGTATAATATTTAAGACATGCAGACAGCTGTTGACACAAAAACATAGCTCTCACCTTAAAGGGAATAGAATTTACTCTAGAGCCAAATGTGAGTGACCAACCATAGCCCAGGAACACAGAATCGAGTTACCTCAAATACTATGTTCCAACCTTTAACCGTTTTTTGAAGTTTTTATAGTAACAGAATAAGGAAGGTCATAGATTCTATCTATCTATCTATCTATCTATCTATCTATCTATCTATCTATCTATCTATCTATCTATCCATCCATCCATCCATCCATCCATCCATCCATCCATCCATCTATCTATCTATCTATCTATCTATCTATCTATCTATCTATCTATCTATCTCTTATTTGTTTGTTTTCTTCCTTACATGCATGTGTGTACATTTCAGAACGGAACTTGCAGGTTCTCAGGGATGGAATCTACATTTCAGGCTTGGCAGCAGGTGCCGCTTACTAAGCCATCTTGCTGGTCTCAATTCAAAGCATTTAAAATGTTTATTTTTATTTTATGAGTATGGGTGTTTTTGCATGTGTGTGTCTGCATCACATGTGCAGTGCCTGCAGAAGCCATAAGGGGGCGTTGGATCCCCTGGAACTGGAGTTACAGACAGCTGCCATGTTGGTGCTGGAAATGAAACCCAGTTTCCTCTGCAAGAGCATCAAGAGCCTCAAATCAAGGTATTTTACAAATACATGGGGGGGAGGGGTGCAGGGGGGACTGGAGAGATGGCTCAGCAATTAAGAGCACTGGCTGCTCTTCAAGAGGAGCCAGTTTCAATTCTCAGCACCTGCATAGCAGCTCACAACTATCTGTAACTCCAGTTCTAGAGGCTCCAACACCCTCACACAAGCATACATACAGGCAAAACAGCCATGCACATGAATTGAAAAGAACTTTAAAATACATTGGTGGGAACACCGGGTTAGTGGTGAGTTACAGCTAAGTAGATCACAGTAAATGGCCATCAGGAAACTAAGAACAGCCCAAGAAATGGACTCTGAACCTGTATTGTTCTGGCTCTCTAGAACCAGAGGTCATTCGTCATCACCACCCAGCCAGCCTCATAGAATGTGTAACAGGTGCAGTTTCTCTTTTGGTTCACACAGTACAATCCAGACTGTGGAAACTCTGTAGGGAAAATGACCTGGTTTCTTCAACAAATAGAGTCTATAAGGGAGAAAGGAAGCAGCAGGCTATAAACCCAGAGACAGCAAATGGTGTGTGGACATGGGACTTCTGACTGTGTACTGGGTGGTATTCTGACTTTGCCTGTAATGGACCCCTTTGTGGTCATGGGAATTGGTGGTGACAGCACACACAGCTAAAGATGGCTGCTGCTTTTTGTTTACTTTTATACATTCTGTGACTGGGATTTGTGGGTCATGGATCTCCTCACTTTTCCTAAGTGCTGGGTTCTCTTCTTCTTTTTGAATTGTTTTTATTGGTTAAATTTATCCTTTGGCATTTTATTCATGTATATAGTGTATTCTGTTTCCTCTCACCCCCTTTTTTATCTTCCTGTCACCCCTATTTTTTCCCCTCCTCTTCCTTACGAGTCTCTTTCCCACATTCATAACTCTTAGGTTTCTTTTGTCACCCACTGATTTTTAACCAGGAGTCCCTGTGAGCACAGACTGAGTTTAGAACGACCCACCAGAGTGTGGTGGGCTCATGATTGGGTACAGAACTGAAGACGATGAGCTCAGCATGGCTGTCGATATGAGCCCCTCCTTCATCCATTACTGATGTGGTGATCTCGTATAGGCCCAGTGCAGGGACGTAACTGCTCTGAGCACCTTAATCGCTTGGTCTAAGCACCTTGAGCAGCCATGAATGTCTCTACGTTTACCGCACTATTCACTGCAAATCAAAGCCTGATTAAAGCTGAGAGCAGCCTTCTTTGGTCTGGTCTAGGTATGGTGGGCTGTATCCTGTAGTACATATATATATCCATGAGACACTAAAGCCAGTGTGTGCTGTGGATTTCTGCCTCCACTGTTCCAGGCCTGGTGTCTCCCTTAGCCTAGCTCCCACCACTCCTGAGAAACAGCAGAGCCCCTTTCAAGTGTCCATAGTATCTTCTTTGTAGACAGCATTTCCTGTGCTCCTACCAGAAAGAAAGAGAAGTTGGTGAGGAAGGCAGAGCAGGATCTCTTAGAGGCCTCAGTAACAAAACTGACTGTGCAGGTCAGAGGTGTGAGGTAATGTATGCAAAAGAGTTTGCAGAGAGAAAATGGCATGTAAACCTAAGGAGAGACTTCATTTCCAATTCCTTCTCCTCAAGAGAAGATTGGTTTTGGCCCCCAAGCCATAAGAATATAAGAAATGGGAGTAAGGAGGAATTGTTCAAGCGTAAGAGAAGTTTCTCTTTGACTTTTTGCAATCAACCACTGTCTAATTCACTGACCTAGGAGTGGTAACACCTGCTTCCAAGGGTAGAGAAGCCCAGGTTAGTCCTTTAGTCACCTGGAGGGAGGGTGGTTGGGGGATAGGGAGAGGAACAGGGAGAGCATTGGGGTCTGGTGAAGGGTTGAAATGTGTGAATCCGAGTTGGCTGTGGCTAGGCATCTCAGGCATCTGGGTGAGTCAGATGGCACAGCTGAATTTTTTGGCTCCAGCCTAAGCCAGCACCCTGTTCCTCTAGACACAGGAGAGCCCAGGAGCTGACGACTGGCCAAGGAGACCCGCTGCTTTTCAAGGTAAGGGGAATCTGAGAGTGAGCAAGTGAATCAGAACTGGCTTCCACTGGACACTGACCTCCCCAGTTCTCCCTCTACATAGTGTTAAATTCCAATTATCCATAGGTGTTTGTGCCTACAGTCTCTGGGGTTCAGTGGGGTTCACTGAAGAGAAAAGCAGTATAGCAGGGACATGCAGGTGAGTGTCTGCAGCAGTGTGGGCAGAGGCCAGGGCCTTCTGACTTGGTCCTTACTCCTTCTCCCAGGACCCATTACCTAGGTCTTTCATATGGACCAATAACCTTTTACTTTTAAAAATTAAATTTATTTTTCTGTGGGCAGACATGCATGTGCATGAGATCATGCCCACGCCACAGAGCACATGTGGAGGCTGGAGGATCACTTTCAGGGTTGAGACTCTCCTTCCAGCTTCCTGAGACAAGGATCCCTCTTGTTTCTGCTATGTGTTTACTCCCCTTAGCCGATGTCCCCACTGGGGATTGGACATTAGGTCTTGAACAACAAGCACACACTATACCACTGAGCCACAGCCCAGGCAGAGTTTCCATGTCGTTCACATAATGATGACTTCATCTGATGACCCATCTTGCAGAAGGGACCCTGTCGGTAAACAACATGGGACCTCCATTTGGAGGTTCCAGTTCTTGTCACCTCCACAAAGAGTCTGGGAAAGGTGACCATGGGCAATGATGACAAGAGGAAGGTCCAGGGAACCTGACTGGTTAGACGCCTGCCAATCACTTTGTTTTGGTTTTCAATCTTACCTTCAAGATGGGGTGCCTGGAGCCCTAAGTCCACTGCTTCCTGCTTTCTTTTCCTCCTGAGAAGGAGCCCCAATCCCCAGCCCAAGGAGAAAGTATCTGACCTCCAACACTTAAAAGGTAGAGAGATTACCACCTTGTGTCCTCCCTCCCTCTCTCCCTCCCTCCCTGGTACCCTCACTTTCTTCTGAGCCTCTCCATTGGGCTCTGTGGGGTAGGCTTTCCCTAGGAGTATCCTTCCAAACTAGCACTGGTTTCTTCTGCTGGAAGTGTTGCTACCCTCCCGCTCCCAGGCCTCCTGCCCTCCTCCCCTCAGGAGAATCCATTGCTTCATTTTTCCCCACCTTCCTCCTCTCTGCCTTCATGAATCTAGGCTTCTGATTGGCTCACCAGGCCTTCATGCTCACCCTTCTCCTCTCCTCCTGGACTTCTCCCCATAGCACATGCTCTTCTCCCTCTGCTGGACCTGTCCTGCTCCTCTGTGCAGCTGTGCTGCTCCCTCTGCACCAGCTCTTTGCACTCCCTCCCCTTTCTTTGCCATTTCCTTTCTCAGGACTCCTCCTTGCTTGGAAAAAAAGCTCAGCTTCGATAGATATCACTTCTGCAAACTCTCTTCTGTCCCCCAAATCATTTGAGTGAGAACGGTCCCTTGTAGACTCATAATGTCTGAATATTTGCTTCCCAGTTAGTGGAACTGTTTGGTAAGTATTAGGAGATATGGCCTTGTTGGAGGAGGTTGAGAGTTCAAAAGCCTGGCATCAGTCCCATTCTCTCTCTCCCTCCTTCCCTCCCTCCCCCGTCCTTGTTTTTAGCTTTTGTTGCCATGCCTTTGTTCCAACATCATGGACTTTAATCCCCTGGAACAAGCCCAATTAAACCCTTTCTTCTATAAGTTGCTTTCGTCATGAGTTTTATCACAGAAAAAAAAAAGCCAGTAAACTATTTTTTCTTTTACTTTGGGAACAGAAATATGATGACTGTTATGTCTCCAAGTGCCTAGAGTAGCATCTGCCATGTAGAGGACACACATAAAATACTGTCCAGCAAGTTAATCTATGAATAAATAATTAGATTTCCCTGGTCAGGTTAAAAAGCACCTATGGTAATTTTAATGAAAAAGGCCCCAGAGAATCATATATTTGAATACTTGGTTCCCTGTTGGGGGAACCACTAGGGGAGAGGTAGGAAATGCAGCCTCATTGGAGGGATGTCACTGGGGGTCTTGAGGTTTCAAACGCCTCTCCCCATTCCCAGTGTCTCTGTGCCTAATGGTTATGTCTCAAGGTGTGAGCTCTCAAATACTGCTCTAGCACCATGGCGTGCCCTCTGCTTGATGTCACAGGTTTCTAAATCCTCTGAAATCATAAGATCCAAATAAACTCTTGTCATAAGACAACATTTGAGCCAGGTGTGGGGGCACACAGCTTTAATCCCAGCACTTGTGAGGCAGAGGTAGAGGCAGAGAGGCAGAGAGGCAGAGAGACAGAGAGACAGAGAGAGACAGAGAGACAGAGAGAGACAGAGAGGCAGAGAGAGGCAGAGAGAGGCAGAGAGAGGAAGAGAGAGGCAGAGAGGCAGGGGACAGAGGGACAGGCCAATCTCTGAGTTTTAGGCCAGCCTGGTCTACAGAGCTAGTTCTAGGACAGACAGGGCTACACAGAGAAACCCTGTCTTGAAAAACAAAACAAACAACCCCTCCCAGTTTTTAAGAAGTCAAGCAAATAATTGAAAGTCACCCTATTGGGGTCTGACCCTAAGGCCCCAGGGTTCTCAAGCCTGGGAAGCATGTATGGTGATAGGGTACACCATCTTCAGAGCTGCTCATGTTTTCTCACCCCCCCACCCCCTACCCCCCACCCCATTCTGCTCCAGCACAGAGGTGTTGTTAACTTTGGCTCTCTCCACCCAGTGAGGATAAAATTCCCTGGGCTCTTGGGGTAGCTTTACCATCAGCCTTGATCTCCAACTGGTCCCACTCGAGTCTGCCAAAATCTAGCAGAAAGTTCCTGTCAAGTAGTGCCCCGTAATCAAAGACGCCAGTCCTGGAGGGAGGCAGGTGGAGGTCACCCTGCTTCCCGTGCCAGGCCCCTCTCCCTTAGAGCAATCATTTTCTCTGTCCCTGGCACCCAGGGACATACAGACTGTGCTGAGTTTTATAGGGACACGGGGTGGGGATGGAGAGTGTGAGGAAGGCTCTCACTAACTGGCGGCCTAATGGCTCCCTTAATGAGCAGGGTGTGAGCTCCTATTTGGCGGAATCCACATAAGGTTGCATCTCTGGGGAGATGCTGGGCTGGAAGTTTAGATTATTCTGCAGCTTTTAAAGCAAATATCTCCTTAGAAAACATGATGTCACTGAGGATGGTTTGATTTCCCTGCAGGGTGCTGGCAGCAGAGGCCCATCCTGCCTCCGTTTGTATTATCTTAGGACAGGGACAAGAAAAACACTTTGAAATAGGAGGGAAGATGCTTTGCTTCTGGATTGGATGGGGGAGGGAGGAAAGAGGAGAGACTGAGAGAGACAAACAAGAGAGAGACAGATGAGAGAGAGAGAAAGAAAGAGAGAGAGAGAGAGAGAGAGAGAGAGAGAGAGAGAGAAAGAGAGAGAGAGAGTATGCCCAAGCATAGGAAAGAAATAGAAGGGAAAAAAGTGAGAACCAGAAGCAGACATAGAAAGCACACCACGTATAGGGACTCTAAGTGATTTTACCAACTGTATGGTGATTCACAGTTGGAAGTATTAGCTCTAGAAGCCCCGCTCCCTTCAGTCCACCCCAGGGTGTTTAATACTGACCCAAAGGCAAGTGGCTATGTGGGAGTGGGGGCACGGACATCAGTTCTGTTTAAAAGGTCAACGCTGAGTCCTGAGAACCCGTGAAGTTCTTTGTGGCTGGTGCCCCGAGTCCTTTCTCTCTTCTCTCCTCCTTTCTCCCCCAGCTTTGATTTCTTCCTTACTTCCTCTCTTCTAATCTTTCCTCCTCCTCTGGAGCTTTCTACAAGGCCTCTAGCCCAGGCCGGCATCCATATCCAGCATCTGGAGTGCCCGGATGCTGGGCTTTGTGCAAGCCAGGCAAACATTCTACAGCTGACCCACATCCCCAGCTAAGCTCCCTTTCTTCCCTTCTTCTTCCTTTCTGCTTCCTCTTCCTCCCTCTTTCTCACCTTAGATAACACTGTCTACATTTGTTTATCTTGTATTTGACCAGCCCCTCATTCTGCTGAGTGCCTGATGTCTAGTGTATCATTTCATCAAAAAAACCCCTTCCCCCTCTATTTTTGCCTAGGTCATTCTTGCTTCAATGGGAAGCATAGCTAAGCAAAAGACAAAACAAAACACAACTGAAAAACAGAGCGACAACTCATCTCATTGTTGATACTGACGTTCTGTTATATAGCCTCTCACATTTCTGTCTACAAGTGGGTACTCCAAGATCTTTTAGGAGGCCAAGCCTGGGATCCTAGCACTCGGACGGTGGAGGCAGTAGGATCAGGGGTTCAAGGTTACTCTGGGCTACCCAACAGAAACCCTGTTTCAAAACTATCAGGACTCGGAGAGATGACCCAGCAGTTAAGAGCACTGGCTGCTCTTACAGAAGACCTAGGTTTGGTTCCCAGCCCCCACACAGAAGATAACAATAGTTTGTAATGCCCGGTTTCACAATATCCTAGGCCCCCTTCTGGCCTTTTCAGGTACTGCATGCATGTGTTGCACATACATTAAAAAACAAAAAACAAAAAAACCACAGAACCAAACAACAGCAAAGCCCCCAACCAAACAAACTCCAAGGCAAACAAGGAGAGTATTCGTAAAGTAGAGGCCTCGGTTTGAAAGAGTAATGTGATCTTGGTTGACTCAGTTTCTCTAGGCCTCACCTGGAAACAGTCTTGGCAATGCCAGCTGGTAACCATGCCCATCACAAACTGAGAGACTATATTTTTCTCTCAAAGAAGCTTCCAGATGGTCTCCTTTTGCCAACACACAAAGGATAGACCTGGTTGCTGGGCCCACCCAGCTACTCCTCCCTTCCTCAGGCCTCACCCTAACCTTCTCCGTTTTCACCATTTCTGCAGAGTCTTTGGAAATCTCTGTACTTTGGCTTCCCCTCCATCTGTCCCAACAAACTCAAAAGTGCTGCTCCAGCGCTCTCTGAATCCCCAGGGCGTCCTCAGGTACCAGGAACTACTGAATGGGAATGGTGCATGCTGGGACTTGTGGTGGCACCTAGGGAAGGGGATGGGAGGCGCCCTCCTCCGGCTGGGGGGTGATTTTTCTCCTAGACTTTCTTGGCCTAGTTTCCGTGGCCCTGTGCTCAGGCCTCAGGGCCAGGGCTATGGGCGGGGGCAACCTTGAGGCTCCCAGCAGGAAGGCTTTCAAGTGGATGCCAGCTGGATTCTGGTGCGGGTGCCTTGGGCCTGGCAGGGCCAGAGTGAGAGCTGCAGCGAGAAAAACACTGTTGGAGAGCTGCCTGGTGGGAAGGGCAACAAGAGTAAGTAGACCTATAGGTCGCAGGGGCAGCGTAGGCAGAGATCAGAAAGGCCATCATGCCACTGTGCAAAGGAGTCAACCAGCCTATTTCATCAAAAAAAAGAGCCACTGCAGAGGCATGAGGGCATTCTGCCTGCCCAGGTGGAAAATAGCTTCTGAAGGCTGCCTTAGTCCCCACCCCAAGCTCAGAAGCTTAATCAGGTCAAGCAGGCTCCCTGGCCAACCACACTGGCATTGTTCAAAGTTACTACCTTCCCCCTCCTGTCCCCAATCCCCACAGAGACCAAGGTTGTGACAAAGGAGGGCCTGAGGGACAAGGCTGGGAGGACAGAGGTCCAGGGTCCCAGGGAAGCAAACGGCACTCATCAGCCTTTCTCTGCAGCTGGTTGTTTTCGATCCCAGGCTGCCAGCCCTGGCAAACGGAAGGCTGTTTTTGTTTGCTTATGGGCACTTGAGCAAACTGCTCCGAAAGGTCAGTCCTGGTCCCAGGCAGCCTGGGACTGGGCAGCCTATTTGGGAGGTGTGGAGAGAAAGGAAACTACAGTCCCCCCCCCCCCCCCCATACTCCCCATGACTTCATTGGAGCAGGAAATGAGCGGGCAAGTGGAGGGAGGCTGTTTCTGGAATACTCTGGCTACCCTATAATATTTAAATAGGGCTGAGGTCAGCAGTTTATCTGCTTTCCAGAACACCCCACAGAGGGGTAAGAGCTCAAGCCCCGGGCAAGACCTGGGTGAGCCTTGGTTTGCAGAGACCAACCAGTCACTGCCTTAGGATTCCTGTCCCTCTCCACCCCCACCCCCCGCCCCCCCAGCGCTGGCCACCTGAAGTTGACCTTTGAGGTCTATTCTAGGCTTTGGGTAAACATTACTGAGCATACATTGCATGCCTGTTGCCCAGCCTAGCGGTGGAGACTGAAGCAGTACGGGGTTCTGCAGATGATAGCCAGCCCTCCAGCTTGCTTGAGATTTTCCCAGTTTTGATCCAGAACATGTTCTATCTCTGGAGGCTCAGGAAACCACTTAGCTCTGGGCAGACTTGGAGAGTTGCTCATGGAATTCTAGAAGCAATAGCTCCTGGTCTGGAAGGTACTGATAAGCGAAGCCACATGCCAAGGAGTGTGTGCAGACATGGAAATTGATGGGGAGGAAGCAGAAACCGTCCTGGAAGGGAGATGTCTACTGGCTTCCTCTGCTAGACCTTGAGTGTGTGTATCAGGAGCAGGGGTGTAGCTTGCTTAGCGCTTGTGAAGTCTGTGATCCCTGAGGCATTCCATACACCAGAACTTGCCTGTAATTCCACCACACCCCCAGCGAGGATCAGAAATTCAAGGTCATCTTCAGTTGCAAAGTGAGTTAGAGACCAGCCTGGGCTACAGGAGACCCTGTCTTAAAAAAGCAAAACCAACCAAACAAAAAGTACCAACCCAAAACAACAACATACAGCACAAACGATAACAATAGATGTTTAAAATTTCTCTCAGATGTTTGTAATAAAGGTCATACCTCTCCCTATTATTTCATTCTCTGTGTTTTATGAAATTGCTCCATGGCTACTTAATAGTCCCAATTTCTGCTTTTAGTATATATAGCAGTGCAAAGAATGTGCTGTACATTGTAACACTGGTAAATTAATTTACTACTTTTTTTTCCTGGTAAATCCCTTAGGATTTTCTATATTTGTTTATGAGGTCTATGAATAAAGATATTTTGTTTCTGCTTTTCCAAGATTTAGTTGCTGATCTTGTGTCTTCAGAAATGATTTCCAAGTGAAGTACTGAGCAGAAGTGGAGATGAAAGTATTATCTCACTCCTGATTTTAGAAGAAAAAAGTTTCCTCTCTCACCATTGAGAATATGATTAGCAATAGACTTATAAATACAAATTAATGTTCTTTGTTAAGTTGAAAGGTTTCCCTCTATAATTTGCTTTTTACATTCAAAGGGGGTTTTAAGCCTTGTCAAAATGATTTTCTATCGGAATGCCTAAGTAGTTTTTCTCTTCTGTTTTGCCAAAGTGGTGAAAGATACCAATTGGTTTTCAAATGTCAAAGCAGTATTACATTCCTAGAATAAAGCTTATTTGGTCATAATACATTATATTTTTCTTTCTACTTATTATATTCAACTTGGCTCGTGTGTGTGTGTGTGTGTGTGTGTGTGCATACATGTGGGTGTGCTTGAGCATGTACACACGAGTGTGGAGTCTGGAGATCAGCGACAGTATGGCTCCTTAGGAATACTGCCCCTCGTTCTTTGAGACACGGTCTCAATGGCAGATTAGGTGGACTGACCTGTGAGCTGCAGGGAACCACCTGCCTTTGCATCCTTGGTGCTGAGACTACAGGTGCACATTGCCACGCCTGGCTTTACACACAGGTTCTGGAGAATCAAACTCAGGTCCTTGAGCTTGTGAGGCACTAACCATGCCATCCCTCCACCCTTCTTAATAATCATTAATTTACTATTTAATAAATTCTGTTACAAAGGTCTTTATGGCATTTGTCTAAAATTTGTTTTCTTTAATTTTTAAAAATTTATTCACTTTATAGCCCCATTGAGGTCCAACCTCCCAATCCCCGTCCCATAGTCCCTCTCCCCATGATGCCTTGAATTTCCTCAGTGTTGTTGCTATGTCTCCCTTTTCATTCCTGATTTTGTTTATTTGCGTTCTCTCTCTCTCTCTCTCTCTCTCTCTCTCTCTCTCTCTCTCTCTCTCTCTCTGTGTGTGTGTGTATTTGGTTAGTTTGGCTAAATGTTTGTCTATCTTGTTGATTTTCTCAAAGAACCACCTCTTGGTTTTGGTGAGTCTTTGTATTGTTTTCTTTGTTTCAAATTGATTAATTTCAGCCCTGATTTTAATTATTTCCTGCCTTCTACTCCTCTTCAGTGTGTTTGCTTCTCTCTTCTCTTCTCTTCTCTTCTCTTCTCTTCTCTTCTCTTCTCTTCTCTTCTCTTCTCTTCCTCTCTCTCTCTCTCTCTCTCTCTCTCTCTCTCTCTCTCTCTCTCTCTTTCAGGTGTACTTTCAAATTGCTGGTATGAGAACTTTGTGATTTCTTTATGGAGGCACTTAGCTATGAACTTTCCTCTCAGCTCTGCTTTTACTGTGTCCATTAATCAGGGTATGTTCAACCTTCATTTTCACTGAATTTTAGAAGGTCTTTAATTTCTTTATTTCTCCCTGATCTAGAGATCATTGAGTAGAGAGTTGTTCAATTTCCATGAGTGTGTAGATTTTCTGATATTTCTGTTATTGAAGTCCAGCTTTAATCCAAGGTGGTCTGATAAAACACAAAGCATTATTTTAATTTCTTGTATCTGTTTATGCTTGCTTTGTGACTGCCTATATAGTCAATTTTGGAGAAGGATCCATGGGGAGCTGAGAAGAAAGTATATTCTTTCATGTTTGGGTGAAATATTCTGTAGATGTCTGATAGGTCCATTTGACACATAATGTTAGTTAGTTTCATTATTGACCCATTAATTGGTGAGAATGGGGTGTTGAAGTCTCCCACAATAATGTGTGGAGTTCAATGTATAATTTAAGCTTTAGCAATGTTTCTTTTACAAATGTGGGTATTCTTGCATTTGAGGCATAGATGTTCAAAGTTGAGATACCATCTTGGTAGATTTTTCCTTTGATGAGTATCCTTTGATGAAGTGTCCTTTCCTGTCTCTTTTGATTAGTCTTGGTTGAAAGTCTATTTTATTACATATTAGAATGGCTAGTTTAGCTTGCTTCTTGGGTCCATTTTCTTAGAAGACTTTTCCAGCCCCTCACTCTGAGATAATAGTTACCTTTAATGCTGAGGTGTGTTTCTTGTATGCAGCAAAATGATGAATCCTGTTTTCACATTCATTCTCTTAACCTTTTTATTGGGGAACTGAGTCCATTGATGTCAAGAGAGATTAGTGACTAGCGATTGTTACTGGATTGATGTTGGTGGTGTTAGTGTGTGTGTGTGTGTGTGTGTGTGTGTCTGTGTGTGCTTCCCTTGTTTTGGCTGGTATGGAATTATTTATTTCATGTGTTTTCTTAAATGTAGTTATCCTCCTTGGGTTGAGGTTTTCCTTCTAGTATTTTCTGTAGGGCTGAATTTATAGATAGATATTGTTTAAATTTGAATTTGTCTTGAATATTTTATTTTCTCCATATATGGCAATTGAGAGTTTTGCTGGGTAGTTTAGTCTAGGCTGACATCTATCAGTTTTTAGAGATTTCAGGACATCTGTCCAGGCCTGTCTAGCTTTTAGAGTCTCTGTGAAAAGTCGGATGTAATTCTGATAGGTCTGCGTTTGTAGGTTACCTGGTCTTTATCCCTTGCTGATTTTAATAGTCTTCCTTTGTTCTATAGATTTTGTGTTTTGATTTTTATGTGGTGGGATGATTTCTTTTCTGGTCAGTCTAATTGGTGTTTTATATGCTTCTTGTATGTTTATAGGTATCTCTTTAGGTTGATAAAGTTTTTTTTTTTTTCTATGATTTTGTTGAAAATATTCTCTGGTCCTTGGAGCTGGATCCCTTCACCTTCTATTCCTATTATTCTTAGATTGCATCTTTTCACTGTACCCCAGATTTCCTGGCTGTTTGGTGTCAGGAATTTTTTTAGATTTAACATTATCTTTAACTGAAGTATAAATTTCTTCTGTTGTGTCTTCTATGCCTGAGATTTTCTTTTCCATCTCCTGTGTTCTGTTGGTGATGCTTGCATCTGTTGTTCCTGTCCTCTTTTCTATGTTCCTTAGTGCTTTTATTTCCATTTTCAGGTCTTGAACACTTTTATTCATTTTCTTCTCCTGTTTAATTGTATTTTCCTGTATTTCTTTAAAGAATTTCTCTCCTCTACCTGTTTGATCATATTTTCCTGTATTTCTTTAAGGGATTCATTTATTTCCCCTTATCATCTTTATAAGATTAGATTTAAGGTCATTTTCTTGTATTTCACTTGTGTTAGGATATCCAGGGCTTGCTGTAGTGGGCAGCTATGCTCTAAAGGTGTCACAATACCCTGGTTTTTTTTTGTTTGTTTGTTTTGTTTTGTTTTGGTTTTGTTTGTTTGTTGATAGTTTTCTTTTGAGGGCCTTTAGCCATTTGGATGGCTTTAGTCCCTGGATGTTCCTGTTGTAGTAGGTATTAGGAGGTCACCTAACGTTGATGATCCTGGTGTGACAGGCTTCTGATGGGTATCTTTGAGCTGTATGGTTCTGGATCAGCAGGTCTGATGAAGGTTGTCAGGAGAGGTAGTGGAATAATGGTGGTTGACCGGGGATAGCAAGCAGCTCAGGGAAGCTGGGGGTGTCCCAGAGACTCAGTGAGCAAGGAAGATGGGTGCAGGAAGGGAACCAACCTGTATGCTTCCTGATCTGGAGGTCTGATGAAGGTGGGCAGAAAGGTGGGGCAATAATAGAGGTCCACCCTGCAATTGTCTTTATTGCCTTTGTCTGATTTTATTATTAGATTTATACCAGCCTTATAAAATGAGCCAAGATTACTTTTTATTTTCTGAGCATGCATAATAATTGCATTACACAATGCTTAAGTCTTTTATAGAATGCAGCTGGGGAGGCATCAAAGCCGTATTTTCTTTGTGAGAACTTTTTGTTTTGGTTTAAAAATTCAATTTCTTTAAAAGATATAACTGTGGCTGCCTCTTGAGGTGGTTTTTATAAGTTCAGTTATTCAGTGATTTCCATCTCATGTATTATTAAATCGATTGACACTTATTTGCACATACAATTTTCTCATTTTCCCTTTAATGTAATAATAGCATTATCTCTTTATGGTACTAAGGTTTATGTTTTTCTCTTAAATTCAATTTGTTTTTTTTTTTTGGAGAGGGACTCATCAATTTTATTAATTTTTTTCATACAACTCTGGGATTTTATAACTCTATTGCTTATAGGGGATTTGCTGTTGATGATGATGATTTTTGTTATCATAGTTTTTTTTTTTTTTTTTTTTTTTTTTTTTTTTTTTTTTTTTTTTTTTTTTTTTTTTACTTCTGTCTACTTTCAGTCTAAATATACGCTAGTGCTCAGCTCACTTTTTCCACTCTTGTACAGTTCAGGATCCCCTGCCTAGGGAATGGCGCCACCCACATGAGGTGGCTCTTCCTACCTCACTTACCATAATCAAAGTGTGTCACAGGCATCCTCAGCGGCCTCGCTCCCAGGTTATTCCATGTCTGATCAAGACAGGCTAACCATTACATTTAGCTTAGAAATGTTGATTTAGAGTCTACATTGTTTCCTTCACATTTTATTATCTGCTTCCCACTTCTCATACCACACTCTCTTATTAGGGCAAACAATAAGAGAATCTGTGTCAGATGAGATAGAAGGTATCCAAGGCATAGTAAGGTTGGTTCCATTCCTCTCTTAAAGGCAGGTTAAACCTAAGCAGGCTGCTCACACAGTAGGACATCAGGTTAAGCACACAGTCTTAAATGATATCAAAACATGTTAATAACTTGGCTAAGAGATCCAGAAAAACTTAGTATCTTTGAAGATGAGATACTTTCAGAAAATGTATCACCACACAGGAGTGTATTTCTTTGTATTTTTTCTTAGTTTTTCACTGTGTGCCCAACTTCATGTGTATTAGACCATCTAAAAATTCCCCATCTGCCCTGAAGTTCTGTTCATTTTTTTTCTGCTTTCGTTCTCTAGTTCAGGTAATTTCAACTGATTTGTCTTAAATATACATTCTCCTTGTCTACTTCTACTGAGCCACTGGAGACATCTAGTATGCATATCAGTTATTCTAATTTTTAGTTTTAGAATTCCCATTTTTTTCTTTTTAAAATCTTGTAGTTCTTTGCTAAGATTTCTTATTTAGTCCATCATTACAGCCATATTTTTCTTTAGTTCTCTGAACATATTTATTACCAAAGTCTTTTGTTTTTGCCTGCTAACATGTGGTATGTAACCTTTTAACCTTGACTTCTATTTTTATCATTTTATTATTTCTCCTATTTTTATCTTAACAACAGGCTCACTTTTTTTCAAGTTTAGAAAGCCTTTAATTTTCCCGGACACTGCTAAAGATGCCTTTAGAAACCATGGATCTCTTATTTTCCCCTTGGAGCATTACTTTGTGTTCCATCACACACTTCAATCTCCAGCTTAGCCCCGCCCATTCACCTGGACTCATTTTAGGCAAACCTGTGAGAAATATGTGAGAAACCCCACACGTTTTCCTGACCTCTAAATTCTTGCTTCAGTTCTAGATTTTTTTTTTCTGGGTTCGTCTTTAGGGTTCTTTCTTTGTGTAGACATCAGACCTTACTCTAGTGTGCAGTCTTTAGCCTCTGCGTACCTCAGCCTGATGTTTGAGATGCTAACAATTCATGGATGATGTTCTCTCCCACCTCTCTGGTCCAGATCTCCAGTATCACCAGGACTTCTCTCCAATGCTATTCTTAACTGATGGGCAGTCTCTTTGCTGCCCCCAGCAGTGCTTCCCTACATGTGTGAAGTTCTGCACTTCCTAAGGCCTCATTGATGGTCCAAACACAATGCCTGGCACCTTCTCTGCACATCTCCACTTGCCCTGCCTTCAGATCACAATTGCTCCACCTGCCTTATACTATCAACTCTTACTCCTAAGCTGAGCAAGACTATTAAGTCTTATTTTTGAGACAGGGTCTCTCTACATTGTCCTGAATGTTCTTGAACTCACTATGTAGTCCAGACTGGCCTCAAACTAAGAGATCTATCTGCCTCTGCCTCCCCAGTGCTAGATTAAAAGTGTGTGCCACTATACCCTGCCAGACTACTATTGTATCTTGATCAGATTTAAAACAACAACAATAATAACAACAACAACATCAAACCCCCAACCTTTAAAAAATGATCGTGTGTTTATATGTGGTGTGTATATGTATATCTCTGTGTGCTCTTTCTCTCTTTGTGTGTGTGCATGTGTGTGTGTATGTGTATCAGTGTGTATGTATATCTCTGTGCTCTCTGTGTGTGTGTGTGTGTGTGTGTGTATGTGCTTGAGTGCATAAACACATTCCTGCATGTACATGTAGAAGTCAGAGAACAACCCAGAATGTGATCTTCAGAAACATTGTCTATCTCCTTTGAGACAGGAACTCTCATTGGCTTGGAGTTCCTCGATTGGATTAGACTGGCTGGAGTCTTGCTGTTCCCACTCTCTCGGTGCCGGAATCACAAGTATGCACCGCTATACCCAGTGTTTTCACATGGAGTCTGGGGATTGTGTCTATGGAGTGAATCTGGCAGCATGCTGCTGGAGACTGAGGAGGAGAAGCGGGAAGGGATGGAAAGAGGGGGAAGAGACAGAGAGACGGAGAGACAGAGACAGAAAGAGGAAAGTGATTTTGGCATGAAGGTCAAAAACTAGAGTGGGAATCAGACTCACGGGCCAGCATTGCTTTCTTGGGATTGGGGTTATTTTAGGAGTCCTTCATTATAAGTCCCCATCGGAAAGCTGAGTCACCTGGGGAGAGGGAGGGGACTCTGTGATTAAATGTGGGAAAGCAATAGGGTAGGAGAGCTTGGCTGAGGGGCGCAAAGATTTAAGTACCTGCAAAAGGCATAAAGAGAATTCTAGGACCCACAAGGACCTGGGTGTTGTGGTTGTGAATGAGGTCAGAGGAAGGACACGGGGTCACCTGTGTACTGAAACGTAACTTACTGAAATTCCGAGGGGATGGGCAGGTTTAATGTAGCAGACAAGAGCCCTCCTACAGGCAGCTTACAGGGGAGAGAGCAACAGTGGGAAGCCCGCCTCCCCCTTCATGGCAGGGGCTGCCAGCTTGAGTCATTGCCATCATGAAATGACTAAGTGTCAGAGGCTGTGAAAGTGTGTTGAAATGGGTCATGATGTCATGACAAGTGTCCGAAGGAAGACAAAGCTGAGCTGCTCAATTCCCAAACGGTCTCTAAGCTGGTTAAAAGCAAATACTTCCTGTTTTGTTAAGGCAGTCCACCTATTCAACTGTTTTGTTTGTTTGTTTGTTGTTTTGTCTTTTTTGGAAGGGGGGGAGACAAAGGGTCTCACGAATCCCTAATTGTCCTCAAGCTCCCTATGTAGCCAAGGATGCCCTGTACGTCTAACCATCCCTGCCTCCACCTCTCATGGTCGCAGGAATAGATCATGAAGGTTTCACTTTATAGCTCAGTCAGGCCTGAAATTCTCCTGCCTTTACCATCCTAGTGCTGGGATCACAGGCATGCACAGCCGCACCTGGCTTTGTTATTATGAATACCACATAATTTCCCATCTGTCTCACAGCTGTATCACAGTTAATCTAGCCTACTATGTAATCTGCAGTGTTTACTATTACATATGATGTTATGTAAGCTTTATGAATGCATTGTTTCCAGTGTGTGTGTGTGTGTGTGTGTGTGTGTCAGAGAAAGAGAGAGAGAGAGAGAGAGAGAGAGAGAGAGAGAGAGAGAGAGAGAGAGAGAAAAATGAGAAAATAGGGCTGTGGGGTCAAAGAACATAAGTCTGTTTCCCTCTTTTTAAATGCTTGTGTATGAATAGGTGAAACCAGCATGCAAACTATCTATCTGACTGTTGAAAGGAACCTGGTCACAGGGAATGTTATTTTGCTGTTGGCCTTGGCTCTTCTAACACAAAACATGCCCTATATTTATACTTATATGTAATAGTTTTATTTCATTTCAGATGGTCAAGCTTAGAAGGCGCCAGAAATTCCAAAGTAAGTGGGCAACATCTGCTGAGTTCCCTGGGCTCATGCATGCGAGGAGAGTGGGAAGGTCCATCTACTTAGTTTCTGAAAGTATACATCCTGGACCAACCTTCTTGTAGGCTAAGAATTCTCTGCTGGGTCCAGCTCAGCTTGATTAGAGCCCAGATAGCTCATATGTGCTTGCTTCTATGCCACCAACTTCTGTGAGAACCAGGGACTAAGATGACCTGAATGGGCCACCCTTGCAGACACAGGGGCCCCCCAATTCTATATTGATCAGATTCTTTTGCAGTTTTACATCCAAGTACAATAGGCCTTTTGTTCCCACACACAGGGCTTTGGGAATCCTGTTCTCCCACCTGAGCCCCTTGTCTGTGTTGTGGGAAGATTATGAGGGACAGATATGTCACAGCTCAGTGCTGCGCTGGGTCATTGGCTTAGCTTGGAAGGGTCATAGAATAATCGGGGATTTTAGCAATAGCTCCTGTTTCATTTCCTTGTTCCCCAGAGGCTTCCAGCCCCAGGCAGGCATAAGTCCTGCTCTGCTTAGGTGCTGGGTGAGGACAATAGCAACCTCTACTGTCACCCTAGGCCCATCCTTTGGTTAGGAGCAGGTCTAGAGACTCCTGGTTCCTGAGGGTGTGACTATTTCTGTTGGACATTTCTGCAAGTGATTTAGGAAGTTACTCTTCTTGGGAGCTTCTTACATTACTTGGAATGTGCCTGCAAGACTCTGTTCCTGGCTTCAATGGCCTTTTCTTAATGACTTGCTCTGGCCTTGTGTTCAGAGTGTTTCTGGTGGACTTCTAGCATCTGAGGGACTTATCTGGAGGCTGTTACAGAAAGTGTCTTGAAACACAGAACCCCCATGCCCATTCTGTGTTTCTCTCTCTCTCTTTCTGTCTTTCTTCTTTCCTTCCTTCCTTAAAAAAAAACATTGTGAGATATTTATTCAGAGGAGTAGAAAAACCTATCTTTAAAAGAAACTGTAAAGCCAATATTCCCCTCCCCCTTTTACCCATGTGAAGAAGTAGGAGATTGCAAGCCCTAAAGCTCCTACTTGCTCCCTGTACTTCCTCTCTAGTCACTTTCTATGTGGGAGTTGCAGGCACTGCCCTTTCTAAGCAAAGCTGGAAACTCTTCACTCACGTGTGTTTTTTCCTGACACATCGCTAGATGCCCTTACTGCATGCAGGCAGTTAGTCCATGTCTAAAACCATGCTCTCCCATCTGTATTCCGTTTGGCCTCTTTACACTTTTTTTCCTTACTGTTAGTCACCGCTCACCACCAGGCATGAGTGCAGCACATTCCCTCCAATAGATGGGAGCAATTACAGAGGACAAACCCCAAATGTGCCATTAATTGTAGACACAGAGACCAGTTACCAAATGCCAGAATCCATGAAGTACAGGAGGCAATCAATACATACTTTTGGATAAATAAGCTTCTCGGAGTCATCTCTATTACTCTGCCCTAGAATTTTCTTCCCGTGGACCCTAAGGAGGACTGTCAGCTCCCTAACTATTCCTCATTTCTCCTTGTTGTCTGACTCATATATCCCCTGTCCCTCTTGGCCTCTCTGGATGGCTGTACAATACATAGAGCAGTTGGGAGCAGAGACCATAATATGTAGTGAGAGAATTTGATATAAAGACTTAGTGACAGAGACTTATCCCCTAGAGAAAAGGCAAGGGGGAAAAATTTACAAGGATGCAGAAGTTACAATCCTAGGAAGCCATCATTCCCCTGGGCTGGAGAACAAGAGGGTAAGTCTGCATTGTCATGGAGAAAGTCTGTCATTGTCAGTCAGAAACTTTGATGTGCAGCCCACAGAGCTGAAGAAGAGCCATCTGAGGAGAGAACTCAGTTCTGATGTCTCTGATCTTAGAGAAGGAGCTCTAGACATCTGTAGACAGGCCAGTGTTAGGGTTTCCAACACAGGAGGATGCATGAAGGGTTGTCTTGGAAACCAAGCTGAGTTTATTGACTGCCATGAGAAGGCATTGCTGCTGTGATTATGGAATGATGTGAGAGGCTGGGCAGCGCTCACAGGATGGGGAACCCTGTCTTGTGGCAAGCAGCAAGCAGATGACAGAAGAGGTGAATCTCTTTCTGAACTCCAGGACTGTGCTCTGTGTTTCAAGGGCAGAGCCAGCTAGGCAAGAGAGTTGTGGTTGGGCAAGGGAAGAGTGTTTGCCCAGCATGGTAAAGTGGGCCCAAAGCACAGGACAAATCTGGGGCTGAGGGTCAGAGTTTATTGACTTGCACAAGCGGGTAGCAGAGTAATACAGGAACTCCTGGAGACCACTAGCTCAGATCATATCTTCCCTGCTTTGACTCACACAGACCAAACATAATCTCTGATATTGGAAAGGGAGAGATGCTCCTGAGACATCTTACAGCCTGTCAGCTGAGCACACATGTGCTCAGATCACTACTGTGCCAGGTGCATGTGAAAAATGCATCTTGTTCGTGTGAAATATGCTCCATTTAAAGTCACCCACTGCCATACTAAATTATTTTATGAAGAGTGGTCAGGGGCATCTTTCAGAGGGGAAACTGAGTTTTGGATAGTTCTGAAGACTAGGAAGGAGTCAGGCATACAAAGATCATGAGGAAGAATAGTTTACTATGACATTCACGTGTTTATTCTCTGAGAATGGTGCCTGCTAGGCCCACATGAGAAGTTCAGGAAGGTGACACATTTGAGAAAATAAGAGAGAGGGTGAAGGACAGAAAGTATAGAGAAGTTAGCAGGTCAGCAGGTCCTAAGCAAGCATAGCCCAGGAGCCTTATAAAATTTATGGATTTGAGCTGACAAGATGGCTTGGTGGGAAAAGCACTTTACACACAAGCCTGATGGTCTCAGTTTCATCCATGGAACCTGCAGTAGAAGTATGGACCAACTCCTGAACGTTGTCCTTTGATCTCCACATGCATGCCATAGCACGCACACACACACACACACACACACACACACACACACACACTACAAATTTAGATTTAATTCCAAGTGGAATGAGAAACACTGGAAAGGTTTTAGGCACAGAGAAGAATTGATCTGATTTATGCTAACAAGTGAAGAAACAGATAAAACTTAAAACAGTTGCTCCATGGAGAACCAAAGGGAGAAGGAAAAGAGTGAGACTCAGAAGTGTTTGCACATCTGTAATTCTGCTTCTGGTTCTAGAAGGGAAGAGGGCACCTCTTCCCAGAGCTATTTAAATCAATTCTAAAAATCATCCATCCATCCATCTATCCATCCATCCATCCATCCATCCATCCATCCATTGTGGATGTTCTTGTGACTGCCACGGTGCACGTGTGGAGGTCAGAGGACAACTTGTTGGAGTTATCTCTTTCCACCTTGTATGATGAGTCCTGAGGATCGAATTCAGGTCATCAGGCTTGGCGGCAAGCGCTTCTACCTGATAAGCCATCTTGCCAGCTCTCACATGAGCTAATGAAGAGCCAGATAGACTGTGAGACTATCAAAGCAACGGTTTAAGTCTAAAATGCCCCCCACAGGTTCCTGATGTGAATGCTTCTTCAGCAGCTGGTAGCACTCTTCTGAAGGCTGCAGAACTTGTAGGAGGTGGGACTGGGCTGGTGGAACTAGATCACCAGGGGCGGGACTAGAAGTTATAATGGATCTCTAGCTCGGGCGTCACTGTCTTCTGGGATGTCTCCCACACACTTCCCACACCAGGAGCTGAGCTGCACCGCCAAGCAATGGTTGGCGAAGACCCTCGAAACTGTCCTAAATTAAATGAGTCTTCCTGAGAGTGGCTCCTCTCAGGTATTTTGTCACCGTGAATCAAAGGTAACTAAGACAGAGAAGGATGAGATCCCCTGACTGCACGTAGCAACCACACAGAGACCAGATGCATTCAGTTCCTGATAATAGAAATTGCAACGGGAAGTTCTTGACTGAATTAACACAGCTCTGCAGAAAATAAGAGGTGAGAAGCTACTCACACAGCAGTGGCCCCTTGGTGTCCTTGGCCATTTCTTTCTTTCTCTTCTCTGAAAATTTGATGAGCATCCCTTCCATTGATGCATGCAGCACTGATGATGGGTACTCCAGATGTCCTGTTTTTGGTCCCAAAGAGTAAATTCTCCCTCTTCCTCCATTACTTCCTCTGTCAGACCATCTCTGTCATTTGCTTTCTCTTTTTGTAGTCACCAACACTGTTGTTGTTGTGGTCATCATCACCACCATCACCAACACCATCATCATTACCATCTTCATCATCACCACCATCACCATCTTCACCATCACCACTATCACCATCATCATGCTCATTACCATGATCACCATGACCACCATGACCATTACCACCACCACTATCTTTCAATCTCTCTTCTCTATCCCATCTTTGATGTCCTACCTCTGTCCTTTCTCAGACAAAGGGGTTGTTTATTAACTAATATACTGGAAGATTGAAATGGAGACCTGTTTGCTTGATCACACTAAGCACCAGTATCTGTGTCTCTGTTCTCTATGGTGGCTTCTGTCTTGGGCAGAATCTCCTTACTCACTAAAGCAAACAGCCTCCAGAAGTCCTGGCTTTCACCTTCTTCCTTAGCAAACCTGTGGGGGACAAAAAAAAGTGTCTTTTATCTGATACTTCCAGTAAGTCTGGGAGATAATCTGCTGTTCACGGACAACCTTGGCCACATGCCCAGTGCTGCAGTCACTGAGGCGTTATCACTAGCCTGACCTGAGTCACTTGTTATCCTCTGGAAGGAATGTGGTTGGTGAGGTCAGCCCTGTGTGAACCACATAATGTTATTTAAAGTGTTTATCCATAGAACAGTGGTGTTGATATCTGAAGTATAGGGAAAAGATGCTGGGCAAACCAGTATGACAGCTATCTGCTACAGATAGCATTTGAAGTGGGCTTCAGTAATAAAACAGAAAAGCATTCTGGGAGGAGATGAGGACAAACACAAGGTGTGGACTGGAGACAGTTAATTAGCAAGCAGCCCGGTGCCCGGGCATGGGGGTGGGGGCTTTAGGATGGCAAAGGAGGAGGAGAGACTGCCTCTGTTCTTTTCAGAAGCACGTGTTGTGGCTCTTACTGTCACCACTGTTCTTCTCATCTTTTGAGTTCCATAATGGAAGAATTTAAATAAACCCTGAGACGAAACAGACCAGATAACCAACCCACATGGGCTTGCCATCCCATTTCCCAGCTATGAATGTTCTGTCAATTTTAAGTTGCTGATCTTCCCTCGTGGGGTGCGCAGAGACAAACCCCAGACACCATGTCGCGTTTTCTCTAATCCTGTCCCCATCACATCAGTCGGTTGTTCATTGCTGTGACATAATACCGGAGACAAACAGCTTAAAGGAAGAGAACTTTGCTTTGCCTTATAGATCCAGAGGTTTCTCTTCATGGTCCCCTGGCAGTGTGCTTCTGGGCTAGTAGATGATGCAGTGGCAGCCAGAAAGCAGGGAGAGCGACATAAAGGGGCCAGGGACAAATAAGTCTTTTAGGATATATTTGTTACTTCTCTCATTGCTATGGCAAAACAACTGGCAATGTAGACATGAAGGAAAGTTTATTTTGGCTCACAATTTGAGAGTAGAGTCCCTCCTGGCACGTAGGGAAGCATGGGGTGGGGTGGGGCAGGAGGTCAAGACAGTTGGTCATGATGCAGCTACAGTCGGGAAGCAGAGAGATATGGATACTCACATTCAGCTGTTTTCCTTCCTCTTCCCTTTGCTGTTCGCAAAGGATCTCAGTCTGTTGAATGGCACTGTCCATATTCAGGTGAGTTTTCTACCCTTTCTGGAAACACCCTCAAAGACACACCAAGATGTGACTCTTCTAGATAATTCCAAATCTAGTCAAGTTGAAATTAAAGATTAACCTTTACATAGGGAATGACTCCAATCACCTATCTTTCCAGTGAGATCCCGTGTCTTACAATTCTATCACCCCTACATAGCATAGTCTATTCAAGTTGAAAACATATTAAATAAGCCTGCCATGGTAGCTCATACATTTAATCCCAGCACTGAGAGTCAGAATCAGGTGGATCTCTGTGATTTTGATACCAGCCTGATCTAGATAGTGAGTTCCAGGACACTGACAGAATGACATAGTGAGAACTGTCTCAAAAAAAAAAAAAAAATCCATCAAGTTACATCTTGTTGAATCATTGGCCAACGTGGTCCCATAGACTCCCTCAAATCTCACAGGCTCTTGTCAAGGATATCGGTTACTCTTCATAACCTGCTGGTAAAGCCCTGTTGCTGAAGATAGAACTTATGTTTTTGAACATGGTGAAACTGAGCTGGTGCACAACTAGAAGCCTCACCCATGCCGACTAGAATTAAGTGCTGAGGAATACCCAGGATACAATTCACAGACTATATGAAGCTCAAGAAGAAAGAAGACCAAAATGTGGATGCTTCAGTCCTTCTTAGAAGGGGGAACCAAAAATACTCACGGGAGGTAGAGGGTGGGAGGGACTTGGGAGGAAGAGAGGAAGGGGAAAGGTGGGCAGGATTAGGGATGAGAAGAGATGGAGATGATCTACAGAGGGTCAGGAATGTGAACAGAGGTGTGTAGCAATGGGGGATGGGGAACTGGGGGTAGCCACCAGCAAGTCCCAGATGCTAGGAAAGCAAGAGGCTCCCAGGACCACAAAGGGATGAGATTAGCTGAAGTGCCCAACGAAGGGGAGGGAGAACCTGTAGAGACCATATCCAGAGGTTAGGCAAGGCCCCGGTTGGGGGATGGGGCCACCTGCTCATCTCCAAATTCTTAACCCAGAAGGGCTCCTGTCTAAAGGAAATACGGAGACAAAGTGTGGAGCTGAGAATGAAGAAAAGGTCACCCAGAGACTTCCCCACCTAGGGATCCATCCCATATACAGACACCATTGCAGATGCCAAGAAGTGTTTGCTGATAGGAGCCTGTTATAGTTGTCTCCTGACAGGCTCTGCCAGAGCCTAACAAATACAGTTAGCACAGGGTCTTCAATGGAGGAGTTAGAGAAAGGACTGAAAGATCTGAAGGGGTTTGCAACCCCATAGGAAGAACAACAATATCAACCAACCAGACCCCCCACAGAGCTCCCAAGGACTAAACTACCAACCAAAGAATAAACATGGAGGGACCCATGGCTCCAGCCACATATGTAGCAGAGGATGGCATTGTCTGGAATCAATAGGAGAAGCCCTTGGTCCTGTGAAGGCTCTATTCCCCAGTGCAGGGGAATGCCAGGGTGGTGAAGTGGGACTGGGTAGGTGGGACAGGGAGCATCCTCATAGAGACAGGGGGAGGAGGGATGGGAGAGAGCAGTTCCAGAGGGGAAACTGGGAAAGGGGATAACATTTGAAAAGTAAATACATAAAATATCCAATAAAAAAAAAAGAAAAAAAAGAGTGCTGAAAAGTACATTGTACATTACTGAAGGAGAAAAATATATGTCACCATCACCCAGCTACAAACTCTGTGACCTGTAACAGAGAGCTGCCTTAAAAAATATGCTAGTGTAATAATGGCACACGTGCTATGGGTATAACCAACTGCTTTTATAAAAATTAGATGTAAGGTCTACTCCATGAGCTGGTGCTCATCCCTGCTAAAGACCTAAACTTAGCAGTGGCCAAGACTCTGAGATAGGTCACAAAGCTAGGAGAAGCCTACTACTATTGTTCCGATAAAGAAGCATAGCAATAAAATTACTTCTAATGTCATATTATTATACTACATAGGTATACCACTCTCATCAGAGAAGCTTCTAGCAGTAAAAGGTAATCAACACAGAGATCCACAACAGGACAATGGGTGAGAGTAAGAAACTTTGGATAAACTCAACCCTAAATGGGATGCCTTTTTCAAATCTCTCTCAACTCAGGGATCTATGTGGAAAAGTAGGATGTAGGTGATTTTTGGCTACTTTGTGGGTTCTTCTTTCTTCCACCTGTCTTCACCCCCTTTCTTCCACCCTTTCAACCCCCTAACACTAGATAAGAGAGAAAAGAAGGATAGAGGGAAATGGAAAGAGCTCCCTGAATAAAGTCAGGTGTCAGAGAGAGGGTTATGTTATCATTAGACGATTTCCTGCTGATTAGGGGCATCCAGTCCCTTGGGACAAATTTGATCTTTGCTGTCAGAATATCTAATTTCTTCTTGTTGTTTCTTCTTTGTGCATGACTACTTAATAAACTGCAACCAACAACAACAACCAACCAACAACTCACCATGCCTCTCAAGGTCCTAGTACTTATATACCTTCTGAAAGGTCCCCAAAATGACAAATGTCACATAATCACAGAACTATCTGCAGCTAGTAAAATCATGCCCCTGCTAGAGCATGAGGCAAATCATAGTCACCTGTGAAGCAGCTCCATATCCCCACACCTGGGATTAAAACAAAAACACATTCTTAAAATATTTCTGTGTTCTTTTTAATGAAACCAAAATTCTAGAATTCTCAGTACAGTAGGCAGAAAGGTCATAAGAGCTACAATAGTAGATGACTCCAAAGAATAGTCTTTTAGACACAACAGGAATGACACACATATGAACTCAGTGACTGTAACAGCACACACAAAACCTGCACAGGTTCAAAACAAAGTTCCAGCACAGAGAAGGGAAGTGGACACAACGTCCTACCCTTAACCAAGAAGTTTTGTTTTTGGGGTTTTTGTTTGTTTGTTTGTTTTTGTTTTGTTTTACAATTAATACCTGTTGAGAAAGGAAAAAACAAACTCCATGTTTTTGTGTATGTGGGTGTGGTCTCTTCTCTTTGTTTTGGTTGGCTTCTTCTTCTTCTTCTTCTTCTTCTTCTTCTTCTTCTTCTTCTTCTTCTTCTTCTTCTTCTTCTTCTTCTTCTTCTTCTTCTTTCTCCTTCTCCTTCTCCTTCTCCTCCTTCTCCTCCTCCTCCTCCTCCTCCTCCTCCTCCTCCTCCTCCTCCTCCTCCTCCTCCTCCTCCTCCTCCTTCTCCTCCTCCTCTTTCTCCTAGGTCTTATTAGTTTCCTATATTTTAGTTTTGCTAGCCTTGATTTTCCTTTTTTGCTTTGTTTTATTTCTGAGAAAGAGAGAAAGAACTTGAAGTTGGGTGGATAAAGAGGTGAGGACAATCTGAGAGAGGTTGGGAAGGAGGAAGAATATGATCAAATGTATAAAATAAATAAATTAAACCTGTAATCCATCAACAATGGCTAAGGCCTCATGATCCAATCACTTTTCTTTTTTTTTTTTTGCCATATTTATTTATTTTTTTTATTGGATATTTTATTTACATTTTAGATGGCATCCCCTTCCCCCATTTCCCCTCCCTAGAAAACCCCTATCCCATACCCCTTCTCCTTTTTGCTTTTATACACTTTTTTTAATGTTAACCAATGGCTTTATAAATTTGGTAATGCTCAATATCAATCAGAAGTGTAACCTAATACCCAACCTAGATATATCAACTATCTTTGACTGGCAGAGACATGTGAACATCTGCCTCCATGTCTGGCTCTCCTGTCTCTTTCTCTCTCATCACCTAGCTCCTCCTCTCTTTCTCCTTTTACTCCTCCCCCGCTCCTTACTCTCCCCTCCCCCCCCCCCCCGTCTCCCTACTCCTCCCACCTTAGCTACTCCCCGCTTCCTGTTAAAATAAAACTTTTTTCTCAAAATACAGTTAGAGCATAGCTATACCAATTTATGTCAGTAAGGTGCAAGATAGACCTAATACCCAGTCCATCATTTTGTTGACTAAATAAATGTCATCTCTCCTAAATAAAAGACTTAGTTCTGAACCTAGCCTTTTTTTTTTTTTTTTTTTTTTTTTTCTTGGCTTTAGAATGAATGTCAGCTGAAAACCATCCTCTCAAATCTTTTCTCTCAAAGTAAATAGCAAGGATTGGCTATGAGACTATAAGTTTTCAACCCCATCAGAAATCCAGAATGACCGAGTTAACTGAAATTATGGGAAGCACAAAGCATAGCTTCTAAAACATAGCCAATTTATAGAGACCACTGAACACTTGGACAATCCCTATACTACAGAACGTTGGAGCATCCGATCTTCAGCCTTCTGGCCCAGGATCATCTGACAGACGTAGTGATGCAGAATTATTAAGGGCTGATTACTCTGTCTTGGCAGATATAATCAGTCAACTATTCTGCAAGTGTGTCCTTTTCTGGGCAGTGATTTGTCTGTAGATGGAAAGAGGTAATTCTTGCCTAGTGGCTGACGCACCACAATTGGAATAACTCCAAAGATGCTCAATTTCTTCTTAGAATCCAAGATAGGAAGCCATCAGGAGCAGACAGATCTCTAATCAAAATGAACATTAATACAGAAATGTTTGTAATGTCAATTCTGTGGATTTCTGATGTTTGAAAAGCAACTATTTATGTAAGGCAATCTGGACTGTTGTCTGTTAACTCCTCTCATCTATTTCTAAAGAAAATATAGAAAACACCCTAACAATAAACTCAAAGCCATGAATTTGCTATAGGCCCTTAACTCACAGGCTAACCATCTCAAATAAGTTAAAAAAGTTAAAGAAGGACTGGGTCTAAGCCTTGTATTCCTAAATGTGTTATACAGGCGCAATGCCTATGATAGTAACAATATTCATCTCACTTTTATATTAATAAGAAGCTTGTACCAATGAAAACTTTAAATTTGAAATCAAAGTAAATTTTGTACCATTTAAGAAATTATAACTTTATCTTAATAACAATTATACATATTTCTACCAGTAGGTTATGGCTATGCAATAAATCCTAGCTAATCCTCCCTGTTACACCAAAACCACTACTTTTCCCTAGAAAGACAGCCCAATATTAACCACCTCAGTCCCCAAGGCCAGGGAATAGCGGCGCTGACTCTTCATTAACTTCTTCAAGCTGATTATGGGTGTTGAGATATTAGAAGAGGGGTTGGGGGAAGAGTATATTGATAAGCCTCTGACACTGTATCTTCCCTGCATCCAGCTGGAATTCCAGGACATCAGAGGTTTGAGCAGGTCTGCTCAGCTTGCCTGATGAGTAGATACACCAAGGCTATGTATTCTGCAATATACAATTCTCAAAAAAAAAAAATTTAGTATCAAGATAATTGTTTGTTTGAATTCTGGAATCTAGTCTTCTGGTGGCCTGCCTCTGTCATGTCTAATCCATATAATTCTGGGAGTTTCTATGAGGGTGTGCTCCCACCATCCTCCCATTTTTGCCTTCCTGCTCTCAAATTTCCCAACATCAGGGAATCCAAACTTTCAGGTACCAAGGCTGTCCACTTCCACTGATGCCTGGCAAGGCCACCCTCAACTACCTATACAGGTGGAGCCATGAGTCCCCCCCCCCCTTTGTGTTCTCAGGCTGGAGATTTTAGAATGGCTACTCCAGCTTGTTTCTTAGGACCATTTGCTTGAAAAATTGTTTTCCAGCCTTTTACTCTAAGGTAGAGTCTGTCTTTGTCACTGAGGTGGGTTTCCTGTATGCAGCAAAATGCTGGGTCCCGTTTATGTATCCAGTACATTAGCCTATGTCTTTTAATTGGGGAACTGAGTCCATTGATGTTATAAGATATTAAGGAACAGTGATTGTTGTCTCCTGTTATTTTTGTTATTCTGTATTAGAGGTGAAGTTATCTTTGTGTGGCTATCTTCTTTTGGATTTGTTGGAAGAGGGTTACTTTCTTGTTTTTTTCTAGGGTATAATTTCCCTCCTTGTATTGGATCTTTCCTGGTATTATCCTTTGTAATGCTGGGTTTGTGGAAAGATATTGTGTAAATTTGGTTTTGTCATGGAATATCTTGATTTCTCCATCTATGGTAACTGAGAGTTTTTCTGGGTATAGTAGCCTGGGCTGGCATTTGTGTTCTCTTAGGGTCTGTATGACATCTGTCCAGCATCTTCTAGCTTTTACAGTATCTGGTGAGAAGTCTGGTGTAATTCTGATAGGTCTGCCTTTATATGTTACTTGGCCTTTCTCCCTTACTGCATTTAATATTCTTTCTTTGTTTTGTGCACTTGGTGTTTTGATTATTATGTGACGGGAGGTATTTCTTTTCTGGTCTAGTCTATTTAGCGTTCTATAGGCTTCTTGAATGTTTATGGGCATCTTTTTCTTTAGATTAGGGAAGTTTTCTTCTATAATTTTGTTGAAGATGTTTATTGGCCCTTTAAGTTGGGAATCTTCACTCTCATCTATATCTATTATCCTTAGGTTTGGTCTCCTCATTGTGTCCTGGATTTCCTGGATATTTTGTGTTAAAAACTTTTTGCATTTTGCATTTTCTTTGACAGTTGTGTTGATATTTTCTATGGTATCTTCTGCACCTGAGATTCTCTCTTCTACCTCTTGTATTCTGTTGGTGATGCTTGTGTCTATGACACCTGATTTCTTTCTTAGGTTTTCTATCTCCAGTGTAGTCTCCCTTTGTGATTTCTTGATTGTTTCTACTTCCATTTTTATGTCCTGGATGGTTTTGTTCAATTCCTTCACTTGTTTGGTTGTGTTCTCTTGTAATTCTTTAAGGGATTTTTGTGTTTCCTCTTTAAGGGCTTCTACCTGCTTACCTGTGTTCTCCTCAAATTCTTTGAGAGTGTTATTTATGTCCTTCTTAAAGTCCTCTATCATCATCATTAGAAGTGATTTAAAATCTGAATCTTGCTTTTCTGGTGATATGGGGAATTCAGGACTTTCTAGTGTGGGAGAACTAGGTTCTAATGATGCCAAGTACCCTGGGTTACTGATGCTTATGTTCTTGAGCTTGCCTTTTGCCATCTGTATCTCCTTACTGCTACCTGCCTTGTCCCTGACTGGGGCCTGTCTTTCCTATTATCTTGGTTGTATCAGAACTTTGTGGGGTGGGTGTAACTACTGGGGTAAGTGCTGGGGCCCAAAATCTGCTCAGTGCTCAAGCGCAGGCAGGATGCTGCCCAGGTTAGAGCTCTGGGAGCCCCGTTTCCTCTGGGTTCTTAGAGATTGGGGGCAGAGCTGCAGACCAAGATCTGCTCAGTGCTCTGGCCCAGACCAAATGGAACCAGTGCTCTGGGCTGGGACTTTCTGGGTCCTTGTGGGTCCCAGTTATTCCCTGTTTGGGGTGAACGTTGCTGTCTGCTTACCTAAGATACTGCCCAGGTTAGAGTTCCTGGGAGCCTGCTTCCTCTGGGTTCTGTGTGATTGGGGGCAGAGCTGCCGTCTTGGATCTGCTCAGTTCCTGGGCCCAGACTAGAAGGAACCAGTGCTCTGGGCTGGAAGTGACCTCCAATCACTTTTCTAAAGCTCCATTTATGCATTCAACTCCTTTGTGAGCTATTACAAATGTCTCTCTAAAGCCCAGAGACACTTAAACCTATAGTCACGATGCACCACCATCACATTGAGCACTACTTTTAATGTGGTCTTATAATAAATTTGGGTTCAAATTTATTTCATTTTTTTCAAACTACTTTCATAAATTGTTTTGTTTGGGGTAAAGTCCAAACCCTGGGCACATCTTGTATTTATTGAGATTTTTTTTTAAAAAGTCTTTCTTTTCAATAGATTTCTATTTGAAGATTAATTTCAAGTCTGTATAGTGTATAACAGTCTCTCTGATCTTCCATTATTTGTTGATGAAACTGGATCTTTCTGGGTTTGGTTGGCTATCACCTCAATATCATGAAAATGTGGTTTGACATATTTCTGTCTTTGGATGTTAGCTGTACACTGGAGGGTGGTGTAGATGTTGGATTATATTTTGGGTCTATTTTCTTTTCTTGCTTATTTTGGCAAGACACCTTCTTAGTGACAAGTTTGCTATGGTGTCCTACCAGGAAACATTCCGTGTCTGGCTCTTCTAAAGGGAACACTTCCAATTTTTCATCTTTAGGAAAGATACTTGTGGTATATTTTCTGGTAGCTACTAAGTATTAGGCCTAATATATTTGTTCTTCATTTGATAAAATTTTGTAAAACTTGTTTCAGGACTTCGATTCAGTAAGCCTTGTTTGTATCTATTTTATTTTCTGATTTTGAAAAATGTTTTCTTTTTATCCTCATAGAACAAGACAGGAAACTGCGCCCCACTTTTCCTGTTCTTTGGATGAGTTTGTGTTGGATGAAACATTGTCTTTGAGTGTTTTTGTAGGGTTTGCCTGTAAGTCTTTCTCCACAAACCTGTTGTTTTTCTTGTGGTAGCATTTAAACCACTTACGTGGTTTCAGACCTTTTAGGATTTTTTCCTTCTTGAGTTTACTTGGTGAGTTATACTTTCCTACAAATCTGTTTATTTCATCTGAGTTTTCAAAGTTGTTGGCACTGGATTTTCATAATTCCTCTTAATTTCACCTTTTACATGCTAACGCTACTTATACCTTCATGAACTTTTTCTAGTCAACATTGCCTAGGGAAGCCGTTCCTAACCTATGGGTTACAACCCGTTTGGGGTCAAATAACCCTTTCACCGGGATTACCTAACACCATTAGAAAACACAGATAATTACATTATGATTCATAACAGTAGCAAAATTACAGTTATGAAGTAGCAACAAAAATAATTTTATAGTTGGGGATCACCACACTATAGGAACTGTATTAAAGGATCATAACATTACGAAGGCTGAGAACCACTGCTCTAGGAGATCTCAGTTTTAATAGTCTGATTTTGTTGACCCTCTCTAGTCCAGACTTTTTTCTTATGAACCAAGCATGGTGGCACAGGCTTGTAATCCTAGCACTCAGGACGTGGAGGCAGGAGGATCACAGCCAGAGATCACCCTCTACTACAAAGTGAGCTCAAAGCCAACTTGGAATTCAGGAAACCTGCTCAAAATTAAATTCCAACCTTTTTTCTTTATGTTTTTAATCTCTACATCTTATTAGTTTGTTCTTTCTGAATTACTGTGTTTTGGTTTACTTTTCCATAAGAAGCTGCCATCTTAGCTTTTCTTATGTGTCTAAAATAATATTTCATGGATACTAATTTTATTTTTATGTCTTGCTCCAGTTACATTTCTAAACTTCTGACATAATCTCTGCATTATAAAAACAGTTTGAAAATATATTGTATATTTATTTAAACTAATTCCTATTCTAATTTTTTTTTAGAAATGAATTACTGCCTTAGGATTCTTCTTAAACAGTGAGTTTTAACTTGTATTCAGTAGAGTGCACAGAGGATGAATCTACTTGGACAGGTTCACATACACATATATATGCACATATATATGCATGCAGGAGCCTAAAGAGGCCAGAAGAAGGTGTCTGGTACCCTGGAACTGGAGTTGTTGGTAGTTGTGAGATGCCTGCTATGGGTTTATTTTAGCTTTTCTGTCTCAGCTCAAAGTTTGGTGTGGCTCACAAAGCAGAGTTGGTCAGATTTCCAACAATGTCTCACTACTGTGCATGCTCAGTGTGTTTCTCAGCTTGGAGTTCTCTCTGCTCATGCTTTGAAGAATTAACTGTTTCATGAGAGGTCTGCACAGAACTGTGGGCTCCTTCTCTACACAGAATCTTCCTGCCCAGTGCATTGGCCAGTACCCAGTTCCCCAATCCTTGACTTATATTTCTTCCTACTGTGAGACCATTACTTTTTTGTAGACCAGTGATTCTCAACCTGTGGGTCTCAACCCATCTGGGGGTTGCATATCAGATATCTTGCATATCAGATATTTACATTATGATTCATAACAGTAGCAAAATTATGGTTATGAAGTAGCAATAAAAAATTTTATGGTTGGGGGTCACCACAGCATGAGGAACTGTATTAAAGGGTCATCTACAGCATTAGGAAGTTGAGAAACACTGCTAGAGACACTTGTTCTCTGTACAGAGGTTTGGGAAGAAGCCTTGGGCAAGAGGTTGGTGCTTGCCTCTCAGGTTCCTAGTGCATGTATAATAGCAACTACTGGCAGCTGGCCATTTGATGGATGTGTGAACACATTCAGTGGGGTCCTCATCCTCCCTCCTAAACTTTGAGATGCTTCTATGTCTAGAAGAAGGGAGTTCTTTGAGTAACATCAGTGATGGATGATGGGGAGCAAGTGAGTTCCAGAGTACAACTTGGGGGTAGGGCAGGCTTGTCTGAGGGATGGAGAGGACTTGGAGTTTCTTGTGTAGAAGCGGCCATAGGTCACAAGTGTGACTAAAACCATCACATGGAGATTCTTTCACTGTTTCCCATCAGAAGCAGAGATAGCTTCAGTCTGTGGTCTTCAAATGACCTGATCCTTAAAGGTTGGCATGGAATTGAGGAAATGCTTTAAGAGTAAGTTTCAATATTTGATACAAGCTTCTCAGTGATGGAGCTGGGTCTGTACTCTCACAAAGTTGGGTGCTGGCTTTCTTAGAGGAGAGCACATGACTTCCTTTCTGGCTCTCATGGCAGAATCATCCTCCCGGTTCTAGCTTCTGGTAATTAGAACACATGGGTTGAAACTGCAGAGGCTGGCAGCCCTTTATTCGGGACCTTGGCACAGCTTTGTCACTAGCTTGTTCTGAGATCGAGAGAACACCCCTTTCTGTGGATTTAACCCTTCTCCAAAACCTAGAGCTCACTGACCTGCCAACCCCACCACTCTAGAAGAGATAATCTCAGTAGAACAAAGATATCAGTAAAACCTCTATCCATCTGACTGGACATCTTTTCAAAAACCACCAAATTTATTTACTTACTTTAAAATTATGTGTATGCATATGTGTCTATGTGGGAATTTGTGCACATAAGGGGAGGTGCCCGTGGAGGTCAGAAGAGGGCATCAGATCACCTGAAGCTGGAGTTACTGGCAGTTGTCAGCCCCCAACATGGGTGCTGGTAACTGTATGCCCCCTACAGGAACAGTACACATTCTTAACTTCTGAGCCATCTCTCCAGGCCTCATTTAATATCTTTAGATTATATATTACTCATCACTTCAGAGCCTCTGTTTTCTGACCTATAACATGCCAGAGTACTAAGTTCATGAAAGTAAAACAAGATAATAAACAGAAACTGGAAAACAGTGCATTCCTTTCTTTATCTCCTATACCTGTGGATCTCACATTTAGGAGGCATGGTAATTTCCTGGGTCTTGGTCTGTAGAGCACATTCCCTCCCTCTTCAAGCTTCTCACCTGTCTCCCCAGCTCTGAACCAGTGGGTTTAGGGTGCAAGCATAGGCTGTGCATTTTTATGGGGGCGCTGGGTAATTGTACCATGATAGGTGGGCCCCACTGGCAGACATTGCATAAGCCCCTGAGTGTCTTCTGATGCAGGCACAGCTCTTGTACTTGGAAGTTTAAATGAAAACAAAAGGAATAGACAGGTGAAAGTGGCAAACCAAATGGCCTGCACTTCTGCAGCCAAGCAGCCCCCAAGAAGGCTGCTCAGTCACCCATGGGGGTAAGGCTTTCGGGAAAAACCAGCCCTTGGCAGCCCAGCCCTGGTGGAAAGTTCGGTGTGGTCAGATCATGTTTTTCAGCTCTTGCTTGACTCTCCAGAGGTTCTGTTTTGACAGGTGTACCCGGGGGTTGGTGCAGTATTGCCAGCTCAGCCCTGGCCTGGGGAGAAGAGCTGGGGGAAGGGCAGGAGGTTTGCCCAGCCCTGTCCTGTTCTGCAGGAAGGAGGGAGGGGTTGCCAGTGTGATCTGAGAAGGCGAGCCTGGAGTTTTCAGAGGTACTGAGAGACCATGGCTCAGGCATGTGGCCTCTAGGAAGCCCCGTGCTCTCCTTGGGAAACCCAGGAATAATTTCAGGACTTTGTAAACTTTGGAATTAAAGGCACACCAACACCAAAGTCCGTGCTTTGAATCTAGTAGCTGAAATCTTACAGGCTATCATCTGTCTGCAAAGATTCAAACTTTATTATCTCGGCTCTACTGAGATCCAGTGAAGCAACAGAGCAGAAGGGGCAGGTCGGGTGGGGGAGGGGAGAAAGACAGCTTGGTTAGGCCAGATAAATGTGAGAGTCCAGGGCCCAGGGCAGTCAAGACCACCCATTCTCTGTTTTCTGAAGAAGAACCTGAAGGTCCAAGAGGTCAGTTCTGGACCTCTAGCCCCACTAGGAGGAAAGGTCCAGCAGGGCTGGGGTATGACCTGTCCAAACCCTAGGTCCACTGATGAACCCTGTCGGGTAGCCCACCCTACCCTCAGACAAGTGGTATCCATCTCACCAGGTCTCATGAGTCATCCCATTTGTCTCAGGCTTTATGGTTCTGACTGCCCACTCCTAAGCTCCAGTCAGCTCTTTGGAATTCCAATAGAATTGAAAACCAGTTCAGATCCTCTAAAGGACTGTGTGACAACATGGGACAGAGGGATGAGAGGAAGAAAGGACAGAAGGGCTGGACTCTCACAATGTAGGAAGCATGCTGGCTGCCTGCTCTGAATGTTCATTGGCAGAGTGGTGAGCATCCAGTGAAGCTTATGAAGCTTAGATTCTGTGTGATGGTGGGAGCTGATGTCTTTGGAAGACTGACTGCTGGGTACCCTGATTGATTGACAGACAGCTGCTGGGTACCCTGATTGATTGACAGACAGCTGCTGGGTACCCTGACTTATTGACTTACTATCTGAAGCCACACTCTTCAGAAAATCACTAAGCTTAAGTGAAGCCATAGGGTTGGGCTTTAAACTATTAGGTAAGTGTAAGACCTTATCTGCAAACCAGGAAGAGCTGGGACCTTGATTTTAACCTTCCCAGCCTCTTGAACTGTGAGAAAATAAATTTCTGTTGTTGGAACCATGCAATCTGAGGTGTTTTCTAGTGGTAGTTGAGCAGACCAAATACCCTGGGTAGCTGGCCAGAAGATCTCCCCAGCAATCTCATGGGATGAAATAAGAGAGTGTTTAAACAGCTTGCCCAAGTCTGTCTCAACATGGGGAACAGAAATGGACTTCTCAGATAAAGCCATGCAGCACTGTCCTGCTGCTACACTACCCAGTGGACTTGGCTGCTAGCTTTCCCATAGTTCACCTCACTCTGTGAATCCTGTTGTCACTCATCCCTGTTCCCTCCCTCCGTCTATCTGCTGGTGCAGCTCTTTGGGTCAGGTAAACCCTTGTTTCAAGGGGTTAGCAATGGGGCTTTCACCTAGAATCTAGGAATTATAGCTGAAGATCACGGCCCATGGGTGGCCAATCTTAGTCCTGTTCTGTTGGCTCTCATGTAAATAGAAGATGCTGGTCAGGGAAAAGAGACAAGTTTAGAGAAATCAGTAGTCACTGAGTGATGGAGAGATGAGAGAGCGACCAGGTATCTGAGGGGAGGAAGGGAGAGTTTTATGTCTTCTCCCAGTAATCATAGGATTAGCTAGCCTTCTAGTTCCATAGCCCCTCCCTAGTTACCCACAGCACCCTTCCATGAGGGAACCCTGTGAATG
Organism: Arvicanthis niloticus; assembly: GCF_011762505.2. NCBI lineage: Eukaryota > Metazoa > Chordata > Mammalia > Rodentia > Muridae > Arvicanthis > Arvicanthis niloticus. The sequence continues at coordinate 53,479,752 of NC_047660.1, read as the reverse complement.
CATGTATGGGCTCAGTGGTTTCTGACTTCTGTCTGAGACCTTAAATCAAATGGCTTCTTAAGCAACACAATCATGGGTTGGTTTCTAACAGCCCCGGCCTCTTAGGACTTTTTTTTTTTTAATCTTTGCTTTTATGGTTTTAGATTGATTTAAAAAAAATTCCTGTGTCTAGTCTCTCATTTTGTCCCCAAGTGCATCCCTTGGAATTGGTCCCAGATCTGACTTTGCTAGACTTTAACTCCAAGACACTAGCCGATATGCTCTCATGGGCTTTCCTTTATCCCAGGGCCTGGCCTAATTCTTCCCCTACCAGTAGTGTGGCAACCAGTAGTTCAAGTTTTCAGGAGGTTTGCTTATAATCCAAGAGTGTGAGCTGACTCCACTGACATGTCTTTCCTGTTGTCCTTGAGCTATTTACGTGGGTGTCGCCCTTCTGAGCATGCCCTGACTTATCACTGAGACTTGCCCCCTTTCCTCCAGAGTTCCTATTACTGAGACTTACCACCCCCTGGCTCCCTATACTTCCTCCTCCTTTCCCTTTCTGGTTTCATGCAAAGCTATAGCCATGTCTGCCTTTGATAAGAAAGGTTACCACATTGGGCTTTTAGGCTTTGCTCACTCTCATGACCCTTAAGCAGTGAAGTCAGTGACTCACATATGGTTCCTTAGATGTTTGGTTGGGCTTCACTGCCAACCACTAGGAACTCCAAGAAGACCTCTCATATCTCAGATTCTGCAACAGAACCCTTGCCAGGGATACTTCTCTGAAGGTCAATATGAAATGGGTCCCTGACGGGGTCACATCCTCAGGTTGGGTACAAACACTAGAAGACACATCCCTACTGGAAACAGTTCTTTACTGGGCCAGTGATACTGTGTTGCATGATATTATCATATGTAGACAGGACAATTATACAGTAGGGGTGGATGGGCCGTGCAAGCCAGTTGCACACTGATGTTGAGGAGCAAGTTTGGCACAGAGCCTTTGAACAGGAAGAAGAAGACATGTCTCTGAGGCAGGGCAAGGGAGGAGACAGCTCTAGCCTCTGCCTAGGAGTGTCTGAGTCTGCTGAAGTATGAAGGAGCAGGGCAGCTCTACAGAAACGGAGTGAAGACAATGCAGGCCTTTCCCATCATCCCTTTCTGCCAGTGTATGCAAGGAGTTAATGAAAGATGAGAAGCAACATCAAAGGTTCCTTGTGCATGTTCAGCTTTTCGCATGCCTGGTCCAGCTTGCTGTTCATGTGGGAAGAACTCCAGCCATCTTAGGTCATAGTGGGGTGAGGTCAGTGTGCATCTGTTAGGTCAACCAAGAGGAGGCAAGAGCCACCATGTTACCAGCTTCTTCCTCCTTGGCTCTTACTGGGAACAAGGCATGGCAGACTGGGTTGAATAAGGGGTGGCTTTGGAGAGAGGAGTTTACCCCTTATGTAATCTCCCACCTCCAGCCCTGTGGTCAAGCAGAATGTTCTGGGACCTGTAGGCTCTCAGCCTGCCGATGAAACTCTGCTGGGGTTCCTTCCAGGCCACTTTTGAGATACAGAGGTAAGACTGAAGAGAGGAATTTTCTAGATGTGTGAATAAAAATCCTCTGAACTTGTCAGGGTCACCACCCATGCACAAGGCCTGGGAATGCCAGCCAGGCAGAATTCTCCTGCCCAGTGTGGGTCAAGGCAACTCCATGTGACTCTGTCTCATGACTGTTACGTGTGTGTGTGTGTGTGTGTGTGTGTGTGTGTGTGTGTGCTGCTATCCCTGGAATTTCATCTATAATGCCCCTAAGGTTTCCCTGGATGTTTTTCTCAAGACCTGGATCGCATGGATGTTAAGTCACTGTGGAGTCCAGAGCTAGTTACCATCCAACAGATTTAAGACATTCTTCCCCAGGTAACTACCCTTCCCACTCCCCAGCAGGCTCTCACAACCTTTCCTTTTAACCAGGCATAGAAACCCAGTTGGTCCCCCTTTGGCCAGCAGAAAAAAGTCAGGGGGAGGGTGTGAGCTGTTTTCCTATGGTACAGTCATTATTGGGAAGCTTAAGGCTATGCAGTCAGCTTTAAGAGACACTCTCACATTAGGATCAAAGAACAATGATTGCAGATAGCAAGCCCTTCTGGCTGCTTTCTCTGACCCACCCTCTCTAGCCTGCATGGCAGCATCAGGCCAAAGACTTTTTTCAGTAGGGGCTCCGGTTCCCTGGTGGACCTGGAGGTCCAGGTAGTCCAGGGGGACCCTGGATGCCTGGTTCACCCTTAGGCCCTGTGGCCCCCCGCTGGCCTGGTGACCCTGTCTTTCCTGAAATCCCTGGCTTTCCCTGAGGCCCTGAAGGTCCTGGAGACCCTGGGGGCCCCTCTGGTCCTGGGGGTCCCACATCCCCTTTGGGGCCTGGCTGCCCCCTTGGTCCTCCAGTGCCAAAGCTGCCCTTTGAGCCTTTGAGACCTGGAAAGCCTCGGGGGCCAGCTGGCCCTCTTTCTCCCACAGGTCCTGGTTCCCCAGGCTGCCCCTGAGGACCCTGGGGTCCCGGGGGTCCCAGACTGCCAGGGTCCCCTTTAGGTCCTCTGCCACCAACAGGTCCTTTTCCACCTGTATCTCCTTTGAGTCCTCTTGGTCCTGGAGGGCCGGGGACACCTAGGATCAGATAGAAGAAGAGACAGGTCACTCTCGGGACTTTCTGTAAGCAGAGTGGGCACAGGGATAGTTGAGGTTTAGACAGACACTTGGCTTAGAGCTGCCACCTCTGAGCTATTAGGTGATTTCTTTACTGTTGCTGAAGTGTGTTCTAGTCTTGTACTGGGTCTGGTGTACTGCTAATACTCCCAGTTCCGACTTCTAGGTTCTCCTGCAGCTTCACAGACCCCTAGCAGGACTGAGTATGGCTCTGCTGGGGAAAGGCTACAGTAATCCGGGATGCTCCCATCCTGCCCCAGGGCAGCCTGACCTTCTAGATCTACTCCCTGGTCTACATCCTGTGATCTGTTGGGCCTCTGGGATCAGGAGTGATCTGGCAATCAGGGACAAAGAGGATAAAAGGAAGAAAGTAAGGTGAGACCTAACTCACAGAAGCATCCCAAAGAAAGGGTTACTTCTCCATAAAGCCCACTCTGACTATTCCAGCCTCATCTATGAGCCCTTGACGCTACTGCTTTCAGAGCCTTTAACTGACACACAGAGAAATCAGTGTATCGAAAGCAAGCAGTAGATGTGTGTATCTTATGAGCCCTGGTAAACCACAGAGTCCCAGCAAGACAGCAAAGGGCCATTTCTCACTATCTTAGCACTGGACATAGAGTCTGCCATGCAGTCAGGAAAAGCTCAGAGTTTGCTAGCAGAGGCCATTTCTCAAGCTCTGGAACTTTACTTTAGGCCTGATGATGATGATGTGGAAGAGATGTGACTTTCAGCATAGAGGCCTTGCCGGGAGCTGAATGACCTCCCTTCCGCCTATCTGTCTAAGGCCGAGAGTCATCACCTCTCAGATCAGTACCAACCCCGAGGGCACATGGCAGAGAGCAGCTGCCTCTCTGCCAGGGTATGCAGAATGCCTTAAGACCACAGGCGACTGAGACTGAGCAGGATCTGAGATGAGGGCAATGGTTGTGAAGAAAAGAGCTCTCACCAGTGTGTACGCAAAGCTTGGTGCAGACTGGTTTTCTTCTGTGGTGTCTGTGGGTGTGTCAGGGTTGATGTGAGTCCCAGGGCCTGGCTCAGATCTCGATGAGAACTCTGCTGACACCTCGGACCCTTTGCACTGCAGTGTCAAGAGGTTTTGAGCTACGTAGAGTCTAGTCCTATACCTTTAACTAAGATCTGGATAGTGAAGTGAAATCCCACCGATAGGCTGGGGAGGGGTCTGGTTGGTAAAATGCTTGTCGTTTGGAGGATCTGAGTTCAATGCCCAGAACTCGTGTGAAAAAGCTGGGCATGATGGCAGATGCCTAGCCTTGGCATATGCCTATGCCAAGGGATCAAAGTGGATCCCTTGAGTATTTTTCGCTTGTGCTCACACAAGCAATTCTAAGGACTTCTCAAGTGGGGACTAGAACTGAGTGGGATCTTTGAGGGAAGGGATGATGAGTATTGAGACCTGAGAACTCTCTAAGTTGCCAGACTCTTATTCTGTGGCCCTGGGTCACCTTCATGCTGGCTAATGTGACCTGCTGACCCAACTGCTTACCCTCTGCTGTTCCTGCATCTCCTTCTCAAAGTGTTTCTGTGTGGAAGTGGAACCAGGTCAGTGAATATCTATTATAACCCAAACTGGAAACCAGAGCCTGACCAGTCAGCCCCACTAGAGCCAATAAAAACCTCCCAGTCTGCCTGCCATGGGACACAGCTCCGCCTCAGCTCACGTGGCATGCCAGCGGAGGTGGTTTCGGGCTGAGGACAGCTGGTGGGTCATAGTAGCAGCCTGGCATTAGAGAAACCAGGAGATGTGGCCTGCCCTTTTATTCCCAGAGAGTCCTCCTCCATTGCAGTTACTAGCACAGCATAGGCCCAAGCTGATGCCCACACAGGGTCTACCTCCCCCAACCTGGCAGGTCTCTCTGGGAACTGGCAAAATCACAGTGCCTGTCCTTATTCTGCTCCTGGCATCTGGGCCAGCTGAAATTTGGAGAAGCAGAGGGCCATTCTACAGAGGAGAGGCCCTGAGAGGCTGTGTGACTGATGGAGCAATGCTGAGTAATCCTAGCCTTAGTAAATATCCTCTGTAACACAGCTGAATTTATTTTATCATGTACCACTCAAGCTGTTCTTAATATAACATTGCACAACTGAATGTCAAAGTGCCCTGTGGCTCTAAAGCCCCTTGTCCTGAACCCCACCTCATCCCCATGACTAGGTGGGAACTTGCTTCATGCCTCTTTGCCTGTTCCTGCTTGGAAGTTTCTTTGGATCCTTCCTCTACCTGCCACAGGAATAGAGGCTGCCCCAGTGACTTCTCCAAGTCCCCTGGTTCTCCACTCTTTGATTTCAGGTGGGAGTGATGCACCCCATGTCTACTCTCAGAAATCTCATCATAACAAGGGTGCTCTGCCCCACCCCCTGAGCATCTGCTATACCCTGCTTTCTCCTTGGGGCCTGTTTTCTCCAGAGCCACTGTCTTCTGGAAACAGCCTCTCTTCCTTGACCCAGAGGAGCACAGTGGCCACTGTGAGGATATCTAGGCTCTCCATGACAGCAGCAAAGGAGAAAAGGCAGAGCCAAAAGCCTGCTGTGCCCGCTGTACCACCAATCATTCCCTGGGTCTTCCCAGGGCAGATCAGTGCCTTCTTTTTCTAGGGAGGGACTATGTGCCCATCATGTTTAGGGTAGACATTTGAAGAGAAGTCTCAGCCTCCATCATACCCTCATTTGGTTGTCCCAAGCAACCAAAGCAAGGAGGACCCAGAAGAGAAAGGCCATCTCTTTCTCTGTGCACACTCTCGTGGCCAGCACTGCTGCTCCAGCCCTGAGAACCCAGGTAAATTCCAGGCACCATCATCAGGAGGACAAATGATGGGCTTCTGTCCCAGGCTTCCTCCCACAAACACCACCTCTGCCCCCAGCACCCTCCAAAATGGATTTCTGAGTCTCTTCCATCCAGTTTGGAGCTGTCTGAGGAAATGGAAGGGGCTTTAGAACCCTTCTCTGAAGAGCACTCATGGGTCCGTAAAGAGTAGGGAGAGCCAGGCATGATGGCTGCAAGCTGGGCACTTGAGAAGCAGAGACAGGAGGATTGGGAGTTCTGGGCCATCCTGGACTACATAGAGTCTGGATAGCTAGATAACATGACCCTGTCTCAAGAAACAGCACTTGCCTAGAATGTGCAAGGTCCTGGATTCTATCCTTGGTACTCACATTTTAAAAGGGGGTGGGAATGAAAAGCCCTTTTCTTAGATTCTTGTGTGATCATAAGAATTGTGAACTGGAGGAGCCCAGTCTATCCAGGGACAAAGTCAACAACCAGTAGTTAGCACAGAGGGATGACTCAAGGTTGAAACCAAGGCTCCCACCAGGATGGGGTTTCAATGACCTATCAATAATAAGACACTGGTGTGGGCAGAGTACAGGGCAGAGAAGAGGAGGGCTTAAAACTGCTATGAGCTGCCAAGAAGCAAACACCAGCATGGTAGTTGAGGTAAGGAGTTCCAGGGAGGCCGGTCATTATTCAGGATGCTACAGACTATAATTAGGCTCTTGGACCCATTAGGAAGCAACCACAACTGACTGCATGTCTGAGGTAAGTAGAGTGGGTGGTGGTTCTGTGGTCCATACCCTGGATTAGGGAAGATGAAAGAAATAGGAGTGGCCAGAAAAATCTAGTATCTTAAGACATGCTACTACCCATCCATGGTATAGTGAGCCACTGGTAAGAGGGGTCTATGATGCCTCTAAGAGTTCACTTATGAAGACAGGAGGAACTAGAAATAATGTAGAAAAGCAGAGTCCCTTGTGGGCAGCACCATTCCCTAAGCAAGGGGTCCCTGAGCAGTATAAGAGAGGAGAAACCTAGCCGAGAGTGGACAAGCAATTAAGCAAGTGGGCCTGAATGGACTGATTCTCTCTGCTCTTGCCTGTTGGTGGGATGTGATTAGCTGCTTGAGTTCCTGCCTCGACTTCCCCCTCAGCGATGAGCTGCAATCTGGAATTAAAAGCTGAATAAGTCTTTTCCTTCCTAAGCTGCTTTTCGTCACAGCAACAGAAATGAAAGTAGAACACAGTGGGTGACAAGACAGAGCTGAAAGTGATGAAGAGCCCTACCCACCACTCAGCTAATGAGTGGTGATTTCTTTGCCTCTAAGTCTCAAAGGATAGTCCTAGCAGAGATACTGTCTAGCCCAGACATTGTCTACCACAGACATAAAAATTATCCCAGAGACTAGGAAGAGATAAAGATTCCAGGAGAGGTTTAACTAGCATGGATACCTCACAGGATTTCTGTCTCGTAAATGGAGGCTTAGAATCAGAGCTGGAATGGGCTGGTCCTACCCCTTCATTTACAGACGACAGAGCATAGTTGCAGAGATGAAACAATCCTGTCTGAAGTCCCAGAACAAATTATAAGCCAGCCTCTTTCCCTTCAGTAGGTACGAGGCAAGCCTCCTCACTGCCTGTGTTACTACCATCTCCCTACCTGTGTTCTTTTGCCATCAGCTCTACACCAGCTGGGCAATCCTTCACTGCCAGCTTCAGTTTCAGAGCCTCAGCACATGTCTGAAGGTGGGTGACAAGTTCCCTCTTGGAGGGGGTATTCAATTTACCTGGAAAATTTCTTTCAGATAGGAAAAGCTGTGCATGGGGTGACTTAAAGATCAGGAAGAATGCTGGCCAACAGACATAGCTTAAAATTGTACCTTAGAGGCCACACACATGGCATCTTCTCACTAAGATGCAGGAGGCTTGCGGTTCCCATAGATACATACACTCAGTGCAGGGCTTTGTCATATAAACATAAAATCAAACAGCAATGGAATGTGTTCTCTCCTACTCCACTCACCAGTCTATGTCAAAGTGAAAACGAGCCCAGTGGCAGCAGAAACATGACGATGTTGAACTGGGGGTCCCATGGACTCAAGCAGATATCCCACAATGCTAAAGATGAGGTTCTGTGATAAGAACTCCATTATGATCAAGGCAGTGGCAAAATGTCAATCTCTAAGAATTCCTCCAGGTACTGTCTCCTCCATCTCCATCCCTTGCCCAATAGTGAAGCAGAACGGAAGTAGAAATGTCTGAGGTGCTTGCAAGCTCATGCCCTGAGCATCTCCTTTTATGAGAGGATAGTGGACACATTTTGAAGAACTGAAGTAGGGTGGTGGGGGGAGGGAGAGGAGGAGGGAGAATGTGTGATGTGTGGGCATATGTACATGTCATGGGCCAGAGGTCAATGCCAAGTGTCTTTCTCAATTGATCTCCAGTATATGCTTTGGAAATAGGTTCTCTTACTGGACCTAGAGATCACCCTTTTAGGTAGACTGGCTGCCCAGTGGTCCAGGGGTCCTCTCATTTCCACCTCCCCAGTGCTGGGATGACAGGTTTACACTAATGCTTTTATGTAAATACTAGAAATGGCTTTCGGGCAAGCACTTTACCCACAAAACATTTCTCCAGACCCTAGGATTTTCAATCTCTTGTGACATGTATACATCACTTAACCATACTCTCCTGTCTTAGGTTACCTTTTTAGAAAGTAGAGTCATACCAATATCTGCCTTTTCTTCAATGCCCCCCACTTTCTGTGGAGAATATGTCCAAGGGCTCTAGGAGATGTGGGAAATCATGAACAGTAGCTGACCCTAGATGCACCACCTGCTTCCTTATATATGCCTATGAGAAAGGCATGTCTCTCTTAAATGCAGTCTCCCCACCTAGTGTTTCCAGATTATGGTCGGCCATGAGTAGTGGAAAGCACAGAATTCAAAACTGCTGATGGGAGGGGGCAAGGGGGCAGGGGGTACGGGGGGTACTGCCCAAGGCTTGTTATGAAGCTCCATAGATTAGTGTGTGTAAATGACCTGACACCTGAGAAGCTTGGAATCTCTTCTGCTCTCTGAGTGAATTTAACACCACCACACAGTTGGCAGAATATGCACCATTAGAATCATCACTGGAGCACTGCACCCTAGAAGCCACACAGATGTGTGGGTTTGGGTGAAATATGGTGGCAAAGGTTTGGATCCCATAGAAATTCTCAGTGTCTAGTTTCATTGCAAAAATAAAGCACAGCAACAAGCAAATAAGACCCTCCTCCTCCACATGGTCAGTCCAGAATGAAGAAAAATGGTCTCTGATGTAAACACAAACACACTGTGACATCAAGAGAAGTCAGCATAGGCTTAGGTATCAGTAAAGTAGGTTCCAAGACCAAAGGTGGTCCAAGTAAATGAGCTGGAGAGGGTCCTGCTTTGGGTACTATAGAGGATGCAAAGGCTGAAGGAGCCTGGATAGAGTGGACTTCAGACCTCCTTCCCATGCTGTGACATCATAGGGCCTAGCAGGCATCATTTTCATCAGGATTGGGGAATCAAAGAGAAATCATAGGAAGGTACTGTTTACAATTTTGCCTAGTGACCTGCCAGCAAAATGTGATCTACCAGCAAAATGTTTGCATACTGCTGCCACTTTGTGTTCTGCTAGGTTGGAAGATCCAAGAGGACAAATGCCTTCAGCAAAGACACAGTGGCAACTCAGTTGAACAAGAAGTTAAAGACCATCATCTGGCCACGTAAGGGCTCCTATGAACTCTGGGTCAAGAGGGAAGGAAGAAAGAAGGGGAATGGTGTGCTTGCTCACATGGCTAAGGTCATTAGGAAACTTGTGCACACAATCTAGGCATGAATACAAATGGCCTGGAAGCCTCAAAAATGAAGGTTTCTAGTCACCCGACCAAGAGTAGCCATGATTCACAGAAGTGTTGACTGAGGGCAAAGGGGATTTGGAACAGGAAGTGGAAGATAAATCCTAGCTGTGGCCACTAGATTGATGACAAAAATAAGGTGTGCATTGTCACGAGCGTGTCCTCCTTTCCACTATGGCCAGATCTGTGTGCACTTTGTTTCATCTCCTCTCTCAATCAGCCCTTTGTCATCTATCTGTTAAACCATAGGACACATGAGCTACATTGACCTCACAGTATTTGAGTTCTGAGAAAGGAGGAGAGTAAAATTGTTCCATAATCCCCTTCTGTGGGAAATTTAATATGCGTGCTTTAATTTTACACAGGATAATTCATTGTATCGTGTGGTAGCTCGAAACATGGCCTTACTACCAACTAACTTCATTTGGAGATTAAGAGTAGTGATCAAGGAACTATGTGTGGGCAACAAGTTGACAAGGTGTAGATTCACAATGCTTAATTTTATGTATCAACTTTAAGGGGCCACTAGGCGCCTAGACAATTGATCAAGCTTCACTCTGAGTGTTTCTGTGAGGGTGATTTTTGTTGAGGTTGACATATGGATTGCTAGACTGAACAAAGCAAATTATCCTCCCTAATGTGGGGTTAGCCTCGTCTAAGCAGTTGAAGGCCAGAATAAAACATAAAGCTCCTGCTCTTCTGAATAAGAGAATTCTTCCTGCCTGATATTCTTCCTATCAGAGTATTATTTCTATAGATCTTGAACTTGTCAGTTTCATAGTCACACAAACCAATTCCTTATGATATCTATGTATCTATGTATCTATCTATGTATCTATTTATCTATGTATCTATCTATGTATCCATGTATCTATCTTTCTGTCACTTGGCTATCATTTATATACCTCCATTCTACTAGTTCTGGTTTGTTTGTTTTGTAGAATTCTGGTGAGCAAAAGAACTTAGGGAGATATAAGATATAGAAGAAGAATCTATTAGAGTGACCAGTCTATGAGTGACAGATAGTCAGACAGGCAGACAAAAGCATTAATGAGGTTGCAGAAAGGGAGAAAGTGAGCTTACATGGTTTCAAAAAGACAAGATCTGAAAACTTGCCTATGAGGACTAAAAAAAAGCCATGAATAAAATAGAATTTTCTATGAAAGGTGAAGCTAGAAACCAGATCAACTTCACCAAAAGGTTTACAAGAACCTCCCTGCCTCTCTTCCTTGTCCATCTTTTAATTAGTTCCTTCTGTTAAGATGAGATTTTATATCTCTGACTTATTGTATAGCCCAAGCTGGCCTCAAATTCATGATAATTTTCCTGCCTCAGCTTCCTGAATGTTGGGATTGCAGGTGTGCACCACTAAACCTAGCTCTCAAAGGCAGAATTTTTCAAACATTAAAAATTGTGTCTAGCACATGTGTACATGTACCTGTGGAATCCGTAAGAGGGCTTTGGATCCCCCGAAGCTAGCATGACAAGTGTCAGCCTCCTTAAGTGGGTGCAGGAAACTGAACTAGAGCCTCTGGAAGAGCAGCATTTGTGCTTAACCATTGAGCCATCTCCCCAGATCCTCAAAGACATTTCTTAAAGTTGCCCACTGCCCTGGGAACTGGTTACAGAATGAGTTCAGCAATCTATTTTCCTATCCTCTATCTATGTACACACCCTTGGAGATTTCCCCCAAATCGGGTGCTCCTGTGTGTAACAATAACCTGAGTCCCTGAAGAGGTCTGCCCACCTCTTCTCTTACCTCGGATGATGGTGACATTGCGAAGGATTTCTCCGTGGTGTGTGTCCACGGCCTTCATTTCCTCCATGATCATGGAGAGGTTTCGGACATTGAAGTCTAACCGAGCACTGAGCAGACTGAAGCGCTCCCTGAGCAGATCTGTAGTGCCCAGCATGAGGGAGACAGACTTATTCAGGTAGTAGAGCTCCTCAGCATGGGTGTGGAAGCCTAGTGTGCAAGACAGCCGCACATCGTCCAGGTACTTGAGCATGCTGTGCACGTGGTTGTCAGTGGCATTGATATTGGTGAAGATGGTGCCTATTTCAATCTCGTGAGAAGCCATCCGTCCTTCCAGAGACTCGAACCTTTCCACTGTGCGATTCTGGGCATATCTGGTGTGGTATTGGAGGTCATGCATGTTCTCCTCATGGTCATCCAAAAAGGAAGAGATGTTGTCCAGTTGTAGCTGTAGGCCCATGACCTGCAGCACCAAGTCATGCATGCTCTCAGAATTCTGGCTAATGCGTTGCGAGGAGGCCCCCAGGGTGGCCTGAATGGTCTTGACTATTTCTCCAGTCTTGGCAGAAGTGCTTCGCAGACCCCCAAAGAGCCTGGTGTAGTTCTGCCAGTCAGTGACTATTTTCTGTAGGGTCAGGGTCTCCTCGTCTGTCTTCCTCTGGATCCCATGGATCCACTCAGCAGTCTGGCCCACTGTGAAGTTGATCTGGTGTACAGCAGCCTTGACATCATAGCACTCCTGGGTGAGGTCCTTCAGAGTGATGTCCATGCCTGCTGTGGTGGCCTGCCAACCCCTCACCTGTGCCAGGAAGAGTCCCAGGGACTGATTGACCTGGTGAATGGAGAAGGAACAACTGCCCATCTCCTGGGAGATTTGACTGCTTGTGGTGGAGAGCAGCTCATGGGCCTGGGAAGTCTGGTCCAGCTGGACCTCCTGGGCCAGCAGCATCTTCTGAAGCCCCTCCAGCTCCTCCTGGAGCTTCCTGATCTCTTGCCCCAGCTGCTCAGCCTCACGGCAAAAGGAACAATTGATCAGGGCTTTTGGGTCTTCAGGAGAAAAGGGGACAACATTTTCAGTTAAATGGGACAAAGGTGGTGTGTGTGTGTGTGTGTGTGTGTGTGTGTGTGTACATGTTTCTAAGTGTGAATGCATATGTTCTCATGTGTGGAGGTCTGAGGACAACCTTAGGTGATGTTTATCTTGAGTTTTGAGATAGATCCTCTTGCTGGCCTGGAGCTTGTCAATCAAGCTAGGCTGGCTGGCAAGTGAACTCCCAGAATCCACCTGTTTCCACCACCCTGGGCACTGGGATCACAAGCTTCTGCTACCACACCCACCTTTTTCATATGGGTTCTTGGGACTAAACTCAGGTCACAATGCTTATATGCCTGACTTATCTTCTTACCCCCAGAGGTACTTCTTGAAATACAAGCACAAGGAACTGACAAGTGGCTTCTGGACCATGCTCACTTTCCTGCTATGAATATCCCTCTCTACCCTTGAGAAAATCCTCACCATCCCTGTGGAATTCCATCTTTACTTTGCAATAGAAATGCAAGATTTTGGATATTTGTCCTGTACTATCACTACATTCTCAAGAATAGATCTTAGTAACTAATTGTTATGAAGGGGGCCAAGAACCTCGTTGTACACTCACTTAAAAAGTCTACACACATTTTAATATCTATTGTCTTGATTGATATCTCATAATATACTTGTGGGGAAGGTGGCCCTGGGGACTTTTTTTTATCCTTGTGACTCCTGAGGAATAAGGCATTGAGAATTAGCTTGCCAAATAGAACTCTGTTAGTAGGTATCAAGCCAGCACTTTCTATTTGCAACAGAGAAAATGACCTTTAAACTCACATCTGCGAGGGCCCTTTCTGACTCACTGTCTCTTAGAATGTTCCTGATTGGAGCAGAGGCTAGAGACCCTTGTGAACTGTGCTGTGGCTGAAGGCAGTGACTTCATGTGGGCTCATACATCAGGAGGCTTTGCAAGGTCTTAAAAATCATTTGAGACATATGACATCTTTTGAGAATGGATCATGCTTACTTTCCTTCTCTGCATATGGCCTCTGGCTAGATCAACAGCCCATATGGAAAACTCTGCCCCAGGCCTTATTGCCTTCCAGTATCCCAGCCCTCCTCCAAGGACAGTGCTCAGCCAGAGAGGGAAGTGTGGATCATTGCCTGGTCTTAGGAAATAGGTAGTACCTGCCCATCTCTGGATAATAAAGGATGGAAGGTCCTGTGTGCTTCTGAACACTAAAATCTTACCCAGTCCTTGAAGATTTTCTTGCATTGACACAAGCTTCTTATTATAGATGGACTGGGCCAAGGAGATGTCTTCTGAGAGAGAGTCCACCTTTCTAAAAACTGAGGAAACAGAAGAGACACCGGGCTGGGGTCATGGTTCAGAAGTAGCCGCCATTGGTGAGATAATTTTCATCCATCTGCCACAGAAACCATTCATACCTCTCCCAAGAAAAGGCTCCCTAATGGTCAAGCCAAGATGCTTCTTACTGCCCGAGCTCAGCATCTCCCTTCACAGGAATCATAATTCACCTCCCAACCCGAGTTTTAGAAACAAGGCCTCCTCATTAGTTAGGATAGTAAAAATTCACAAACATACAGATAAAATTATTCTTAATTCCATTACCCAGAGAGCGCTCACTGCAGTCAATACCTTCAAATACCTACTTCTTGTAGTCATGAGTCCATGGATAGTCACTTGACAGTCACATAGACATATACTTTAGAAAATAAAATGCAAAACCGTGTTACCCTGACCATCCCAGCTATCTCTCTTATAGATATGGCATCATGGGTATTTTCTTCTCCCTACCATCTTCTCATTCTTTCTTTGAATGAAAGGAGTTTTTTTTTTAACTTTAAATTAAAAAAAAAAAAAAAACCATTTCAGTGTGTATATTCACTATGTATGGCACTGGTTATGCACAGACATTGCCATACAAGAATATAGTGTATATCCAACACTTGTCTCCCATCCCAAGCCCCTGCCTGCTTCCTTCTCATGCACTTGGTTCCACACAGTTTTATTTCTCCTTTCATGTCATATATACATGTCAGATTTTATATCTCTCTATACAATCTAGAAACTATAAATTAGAGAAAAATATAATATTTGTGTTTATTAATTTTCCAGCAAATATCATATTCTCTTCTGCGTGGTTAAAGAGATTCCATAGTGTAGACACACACCACATTTTCTTTGCCCATTCTTCTGTGGTTGGGCAACTAGGTTGGTTTTCAGGAATATTTTTTCTACTGAGACTTAAAAGTCACTTTAAAATCATAAGCTTCGGTGTCTGCATCATGCTCTATATAGAAGTACATCAAGGTTATAAAAATATCTTCTCTCACTGAAAATACTCAAGGCGCCTCCTCTCCTAAGCTTATAAAGAAAGTAGATATGTGACATGTAGATATGACCAGTACTCCAACTTAGAAATAACCCCATCTGTGATGGTTTGAGAACATGATTTTTTTTTCTCTTGGGATAAACACTTGGATCACAACCCTTTGATTTGTACAAATCTTTGGTACCAAGTTTCCTCTAGAGAGGCCTATGCTACCTCACAATTGGCTTCAGATGGGGACCCTGAAAAAGCTGTGTGTCAGCAGGGTTTAGAGCATGCTGCAGCAGGAACAGGATATCTGGGTTTATCCAGCAGAGCCATAGATGGCCCTGGCAGTGGTGAGAAGGTACAGGTTGGACCGATGAGTGACACAGATCTTCTGAAGGACACATCTGGCAGAACAGAATTATAATTGCCCAAAGAAGCTGATTGATATAAAGTCTGTTGGGTGACTTTGGCAGGTCAATGAACCTTTCCAGAAAGAATAGCCATCTACCAAAGGAAAACATAGAGATAGCGTTCTTAGCACCTCCAAACCATTATGCCTTAAAGTGATTTAGACTCCTCAGGCTTCTAGTGAACATTTTATATCTCAGATCTGTGAAAAGATCAAATTAATTAGTAACAGTAACATGTTTGAGAGAGCCCAAAGACAATCTCATATACTGTTGGGTTGGGGGAGCACTTTACAGTTGGCGATAGTTATTTGGTTTGAGCCTTCTCTCAGTTAAGAGCCCATACACAAAGGAAAAGGAATAGGGAGACTTAATAATTGCTATTTTGATTCTAATGTCTCATAATGTCTATTCGGCCAAGGGCTCATTCCATGCAATCCTCCCTATTCAGTGCACATTTCACATCTTGTAATTATATATTAATTTATTTTTTGGGAATTGCTCTAATTTATCCTGCCTTCTCATCTTGCTATGGTTTCCGTGTGAAGTATGTCCTATTGGCTCATGGTTTTGAGCACTTGGTCTATAGCTGTGGTGCTGTTGTGGAAGGCATGCCTTTCAGAGGCAGAGCCTCGCTTGTGGTAGTGGGTCACTGGGAGTGGGCTGGTGGTAGTGGGTCACTGGGGGTGGGCTGGTGGTAGTGGGTCACTGGGGGTGGGCTGGTGGTAGTGGGTCACTGGGGGTGGGCTGGTGGTAGTGGGTCACTGGGGGTGGGCTGGTGGTAGTGGGTCACTGGGAGTGGGCTGGCAGTAGTGGGTCACTGGAATGAGATTTTCTAGCTGGGCCCTGACTGAAGAGGCTATGTATCTTGCTATCTCCCCCTGCTACTATGCCTTACCCACCATGATGGACTGTTCTCAAATGATAAGCCACAATGAATCCTCCGTTCCTTAAGTTGCTTCTTGCCATAGCAAAAAGAAACATGACAAGTACAGGCAAGGGTGTTGGTTCCTGAATATCCTCAACCAGAAGCAGGACCAAGTGCCTCTCCAGGAAGGTGTTCACTCTTAAGAGTCTGTACCCTGGTGAGCGCTGCTCAGGCCTCCACTGTTTCTCCCTAATCCAAGCCTTGTCTTTGGTATCAAGCAGGTTGGAACAGACAGATTTCAGCATGATTTTAGACTATTCATCTTGAACTCTTAGAAGCTAGAAGGTAGGAGCTACCTGAACCTGGCCATACACCAGCTCTGTGGTCATACCAACGGCATTTTGGATGAGAAGCACCAAAACTCAGGTCTCCTGGCCTTGCCTGCAGGACTTTGATTTTACAGGTCTTAGTAAACCTGGAAATTTACATTTTAATGAATACTGTAGGTAATCTTGATGCAGGTGGTACCCAACCTCAGCTTGAACAATACATACAGAGACCACAGAAGGTCTTAGAAGCCACCGGATCCTGTGGTTACAACCCAAGGCTATATAACAGATTCACTTGGAGAGCTGAAAGCTACAGGGTTTACTCCCTTACCCTGGGAATAAAGGTGGGCACCAGTAGTTCTGAAAACTTCCACCTGATTTCATCACAGACCTGCCAAACTCGGTTGGTTATTTTCTTCTATTCAAAGCCCTACAGCTAACTTTGTTTGTTTGTTTGTTTGACAAGGTTTCTCTGTGTAATCCTGGCTATCCTAGAGCTTGCTCTGTAGACCAGGTTGGTCTTGAACTCAGAGATCCACCAGTTTCTGCTCCCCAACCCCTGAGTGCTGCGATTAAAGACATGTACCATCACCGCCTGGCTCCTAGAGCTAAATATTAACTGGATGTTAGAAGCAGGTTTAATCTTTTAGTGGATTAGCCATAATGATGTCTGAGCCAGGAAGATGCTAGTCTGCGTGACAGGTGACAGAGGTGGAGTGCTTTTCTCCATGAGAGTGTTTTCGGTATAGAAACCTAATCAGCTGTCCCCCTGTAGCCAGGACCAGAGAACTCTGAACTCACCCAGAGAGGCCAGCACAGCCACGGCCACCAGGAGCAGAGCCAGGAAGAGGTACAAAATCCGCACTGATGTGTGCAAAGATAGGTTCTTCTGGCAGCGGTTACAGCGGGGTCCTGCCCGGCCTGTGGAGGACAAGAAGATGGCAGTGGCTTGGTTCAGTGAAGAGGCGTGGGGGTGGGGGGGTGGGGGGGTGGGGGGAATGCTCAGTTCTATGTTCCTGTTCTGTCCTGCCTCATCACTTCTCAAGCCTGGCTCACAAAGGGAGTTTTCCTCTTGTCTTCCTTACTTGTTCTGCCACCTAGGCTGAGTTCCTAGAACTTTCTGGAATAGAGGAGACAGAAACTACCCCACTCCTCCTTACCAGTCATTCATTCTCGGCAGTATCTTTATTCAGCCTACAGAGAAGATACCTTTTCTTTCTACAGTGGCCCTACCCACAATCCCAGCAGCCTGCGCACGCCCTGCCCAATGCAATGCTTTATTGTGTGCTCACTACAACCCCGTTTGCCCATGACCTTTTCAGTTACAGCACTGAAAGTCTCCTGCCATGAGAGTTCCTCAGTAGGGCAAGTCATAATGTTTTACATAGAGGTTCAGTTTTAAGGTTTAATGTCTTACTCCTGGGGACCCCCGCAGCCCCAGACAATGCTAGGAGTTGGTAAGAAGTTTTCAAACTGGGCAAATAAGTTATGGTTCTCTTGGAAACCAAACAAGGATAAAGTCTACCAGTCAGGTTGCTGCGTGGAGGGAAGAGGAAGCAGGTGTTTTGGGAACTCTGCGAGGTGATCAGTGCCCTCTGAGAATGTAGGATGTCCTCCAAGAAGCTTAGCTGCAAATGGTGAGTACCAACAGCAATTAAAAACCTAGTGCCTGGTCCACACAGCACACTAGAATAAATCCACAATTTTGAGGGCATGCCTGGGGCACCCCCAGATGAGTACAGCATCTAGTCAAGGTACAGAACACAAGCTGTAACCAAACGCCACAGAGGCCCTGGTTCAACCAGAAACTGAAACAGCGTAAATCGACAAAGCAGAGGACAGACCTTAGGCACAGTGTGTGGCTAGGGAAAATGGCATGGGTTCCTGCCAGGGCTCGGGTGGAGCCCAGGAGACACTTATGACAAATGCTGGTTTTATTCATACTGTATAGCCCCAAGATACACAGCTTCGCCATTCACTCTCCAAGGGACAGTAGGAAAATGAGACCAGGAATTCTGAAGCTACATATGTGGACACACTGCTCACCACTCTAGAGATGAAGGCAAGAACTCTTGGCTCACAGAGGAGATAGGGGGTCCCCATCACTTACCTTCTTGGGAGCATGAGAAGGATGGCATGTCCTCTTCTTCACCAACCAGGTCCTCTTCAGTGACACACAGTACATCCCTGTCACTGCCAGCTGATCTCACTGCAATGGAAGCAGTTGGCTCAGACCCTACCTGTCCTCAAGCCACATCCTTCCCTTTCCAGCTTTCCATCTGACATCAAGGTTCACATTCCATGGCCACCTAGTCCCTAGGTCCAATTCAGTCCACCTTAACCCCAGGTGATCTGATATAAGCTGAAAAACGAGGGATAGAGGTAAGATTTAGAAGGCCAATTTACTGAGATATCCCACCCATCTGGTAAAGAGATGTGCCAATCTCCCATAAGCTAGGAAGACACACAGGCTAGTCTGCGCTTTGCTCAGACCCCTGGGAGTGGGTGTGGAGCAAAGAGACATAATAAGGATGTGTTGGTTGGTCCAACACATGAAGCAGAAGCAGAACTTCGCTGCTTCAGGTACAACTCTGAAACTGGCACTGTATGGGCTCCAGGACTGTGTCCAGCCTAGCTGGGGAGGAGGAAACAGGAATCCAGAGGTGTGCAGATAAAGGACGAGTACATTCTGCCTCCTGTACATCACTGGAGTCCCACTAAGGTGTCAAAGGAAGCACGTAGGAGAAGGGGTCCAGGACCAGGTTATTTTTAAATAAGACCTAAAATGATGTGTCTTGTTATCGGGAAAACTGTTCTCCCTCCCCACCCCTTTCATTTTTTCTTCCTGGAAAAATAATGAGGAAAGTGGGCTTTTTTTGTTTTGTTTTTTATTGGATATTATATTTACATTTCAGATTTTATCCCCTTACCCCATTCCCCCCACCACCTATATTTTATCTTGTATTCTGAAAGATTGTTGGTGAAAGGCTTACTGTGAAGAGACATTGGACCTAAAGACTAAAGAAAGTACTTACCATGTATGAGACCCTGGTTCTGTGCCTAACACACACACACACACACACACACACACACACACACACACACACACACTTGGAGACTCTACCTGGGGTCTGGAGATGCCGAGTTCTCTGGCCAGCTCTCAGCCACATGGCCCTTTTTCCTCTCCTTCCCTATTTGTAGAGGAACCAGCTGGGATACAAGTTAGAATCTTTCCTGACAGGTATGGCCAGGTACCAATCAGAAAGGTTTTGGACTGTCCAAAGGTGAGACATAGTGACAGCAGTGCTGGGGAGGGACAGCTTCTGTGGTCGAGGCTTTGCTGTGGGAGCAGTGACCTAGCTGTCCCCTTGTAGGACTCACAGTCACATGTTCCCATTGTCATACACACTGCAGACCATGCCCAGGATACAGTCACTCAGTCCTGTATTTGTGTCTTCCTTCCCCTGTTTTGAGCTCTCAGTTTAAATGCCACCCCCATTTCCTTCCCCCGTCTTCCTCCTCTTGTTCCTCCTCCAAGAACTCCTCTTCTTTGAGCTTGTTTTGCTGGAAATTTCTGTTTTCTTTCAACTCCACCTATGCATTTGGTAGGATGTTTGTCATTTACCTTTCACCTAAAGTTTAAAGCCCCCCAAAACGTGCTGGAAGCGGCCACTCCTTTCCTTTTCATTTTTGAAATGTGGCCAAAGTGTTGGGTCTGGCCTCAACACAATCATCTTGACAATCGTATAAATTTTACAGTCTCAAGTATCACTTTTATGGTCAAATAGACGGAGGGCCAAAGACGTTTAAGAATGTTACTAACGGCACACACAATACAAGTGGAAAAGCCAAGATCTGGACTCAAAAATCTTCCCTCCCTGGCCCACATACTGCCATTGGGAGGGAGGAGCAAAAGTTCTCCACAGTTCTAAGAGGTATTTCTCCTGCAACTACAAGATCAAGGGGAGCAGAAAGAAGAGACAAGCATTGAATGTTCAATGTCAACTTAGCAGAATCTACAATCACCTGGGGGTGGGCCTCTGGGCGTGTCTAGGGAACAGCATCTTGATTAGAATTACCTGAGGTGGGAAAACCTGTCTGTGGTGGGCAGCACCATTCCCTGGCTGCAATTCTGGAATGCATATATGGAACAAGGGAGTTGAGCAGGAGCAAGCATTCATTACCGTCTGCTTCCTGACTGCGGATGAGTATGGCTAGCTGATTCCAGCTCACACTGGCTGAACTTCCTCGCCACAATGGGCGGGACCTCTAAGGGCAAGCCAAAAGAAAGACTTTCTCTCTGAAGTTACTTTTGTCAGTATTTGTCATAGCAACAGGAAAAGAAAACAAAGACAGTAGGCAAGAACACTTGAGAAGCAGTGGCAACCTTGAGTGGCTTCATCAGGGAAGGAACTGATGAGGGTCCCCAGGGCTGCCATTAAGACCCTCTGCTTAGCCCCCAGGTCTGTCACAGTTCCACTGACACTGGAGTAAGGCTCTTGCTGTATGTACTCCAGAGTCATGGATTCACCTCTGTGGAACTCAGCAGCCAGCTCTCATGCCCAGAGCTAAAGTTCTAGGAGCGGGCACCGCGTCTAGCACAGTGGCTGGCTCAGAGAGGAGTGCTTTGAAACCTTTCCATGAGTTTTCATTATGCTTTCTGGTAAGTGGTTCTACAGCCACACCTGAACACTTCTGAGGATCTTATGACTCCCAGGATTCAGAGTCCTACCTCCAGAGGAATTATGAGTTGAGAGATGCTGAAGATGAGAAAATATTAGGGCTTAAAATCACTCCTATCTCCACTGTCCTGATGGATCCATAAAAGTAGCCTGAGAAGAATATGGTGCAAGAAATTAGAGAAGTTAGTCTCTGGATTTGACAGATGGATGGGGAAATTGTGTGTGTGTGTGTGTGTGTGTCTGTCTGTCTGTCTGTCTGCTGGTAAGCACGGTAAAGAAGAGCCGAGTGGGAGAGGGAGACAGGGAGCAGCTGCTGGTGTGTGAGGTGCAGCACATCTTTTTACATGCATATCAGCCTTTCCAGCCCTGCTTTGCAACTCAGTCTGCCATCCCTCCATCAATCTGCCAGCTGTTTACAAGGATTGCTTTGCCTGGGCACTTTACAGGGTGATGATCTCTTTCCCAAAAGCTTCAAGCTAGGTGGATTAGAATTCTTTGGACCGTTCTGTGCTTGTCGAAATGGAAACCTCAGCAGTTAGTGAAGAACGCTCATCCCCAGGAGCTCTGCAGAACTGCATGCTGGGGCTGCTGGGATCTTCAGACTTCAGTTGAGCCCCTCAGAGAGACATCCCTTCCTTCCTGTCCATGCTCCTCATTTCTCCCCACTCTTTAGTGGTGCTTCTTGGCCCTCCCTTGGGACAGGGCCTCCTCCCTGTTTTGGCTCCAAAGGCAATTTCATCACTCCACTGTTTATAGCCTTTGCAAGGAATCTGGGATGATTTAAATGAAGCCTGGCTGACACCAGCCTTCAGCAAACACCCCTCCCATAGCTGCTTTGCCACACCCTTGCTCCCCTGGTGAGAGCCCCTTAAATTGCTTGCCATTGACAAAGGGAGTCAATAAGGACCACCGCTTTCCAGAACTGCACGGAATTGGCCCATGGAGAAGGACAACTGCCTGCCCAGAGCCCAGTCCTCTTTAGACCAGTGATTCCTGAGTGTTGGCCCTCTTCCCCGTGATGACATGTCAGCTCTGTAACTCATAGTCCTCCCCAGGCCCCAAAGAGGGTTTCTCATTTTCCTAATCCCCTGACTTCCTGCTGTCCAGCGTAGAGTCCTGCCCTGGGGGACTCTGATTGGCCTATATCTGGACCGCCTCGGCAGCTTGCCAAGTTAGCTTCTCGCACTTTAATGAGAACATAATCCAAAGCATTTGTGGGGCTCCCTCAAGCCAAGCCTTTTGTTAAGTAGAAGTCGATGTGTTTATGTCTCATTGAACTTGGTTCTGGTTGGAGACCAGATGAACATACAGATGGAGAGTGAGCAAAGCTGGGAGGGAGAGTTAAGTCTGGTGAGAAGATGAATGGGAATTAGATGGGGACCAGGACACAGCCCTGGTGCTGAGCCAGACAGGCTCTCCTGGGGCAGGGGAAGAGTTCTCCTTCATCTCCCCATTTTCCTAGCCTTCTGGGGCATGCTGACTCAGTGTTGTGGGGGATATAGCTCTCAGAAGGGGGCTTACAAGTCAGAGTCACTGTTCTATCATTACAAAGACCAAGGGTAGTAGTAATGGCTTCTTAGAGTCCAAGAGTCTGGAGCCAGACCCCAGCGCACATGTACCATCTACAGAGTTGCCAGGAGAGCTGGGATAGGATCCTTCCACCCAGGCCTGCCAACTGTTTACCCATCAGAACTCCCAGCAAGGTATCACCTTCAGGTCAGTCCACCTTCCCCTGGGCTGCTGTCAGTCCAGATCTGATGCTGTATTGGGTGCCAGAAAAGGTAAGTAGCTTGTGGACTTTTGGTGAAGGCCTGATTGTTTTCTACTGTTTTAACCATGAGCTCATTTTAATTTAAAAACAAATGAAGAGCAATCATTTAAAATATGGTTTCAATCTGTTTTATCCTTGGTATTGTCTATGGCCAAGAGAGTGTTGACACACGGGGTTTGCAGGAGCTTAAAGCAGCAGAGATATATTAGGGGTGGGGGCTTTGAGGCTTGAACTGCCAGGAAATGGAAGGAGAGGAGGAAGGCCGAAGGAGGCAGCAGAGTTCAGGTGAGGCTTCCTTCCCTTCCACAAAGCTAGTCAGATATGGCATTCTTTTCTTTATACCCGAAGGATTCCTGTTTGGATGGAGTGGGCAGGGTGGGGACATGAATATATGTGACATTTGGGACTTTGGATTTGCCCAAAGTTAGGGTGACCTCACTGTAAAATGTAAAAGTTGTTGGGCATCTGGAACAGCAAGGAGAGCCTTGTTCTGATTGGACAGAGGTGTCTGGAGCAGGCTAATCTCTGGAAGGAGTCTGTATTGCAGGTCTGTATGTGCTTTCTCTTTTCCTCTCTTGCCGCTTTCAGCATCTAAAATTGGGGCTGGGCTTGGAAGAGGACACTGGATCATACAAGATACATCTAAATTTTTCATGAAGCCCCTCTAAGGGACACCTAGGACAGCAAGGTGCTCTGGGAATCGTGAAGGGGCCAGCATCCAAGGTTCTGGGAGCCAGTCACTGCTTCCCTTGTCCTGAGGCCACAGGGATCTGAGCTGTGACCATGGAGAGCTTTTAGCTTGAGAAGACGAGCCAGGTGCCACTCTTCATGTGGCCCACATTGCAGGCCACATGCTTGGAAAAAAAAGGAAAAAACGTCAAACAACCTTTAAAGGCCAACGTTGCAAGCCAGCTTTAAAACATAACAGCAAACACTGCAGGTTGAAAAGGCTTCTGTTCAGCTGGGACCTGAGGGTGTAATCTCCAACTAAGTGTCAGAGGGAAAGCCAGAGAGGACAGGATTCCTTGGTTTTAAGCTTTTGCTTGGAAGAGCCAGGTAGAACATTGGGTTGCTAGGTGCATGTCTTGGCACCTGGTTGCAGTAGCTGCTGACTTTCTTGGGGTTGAGCCTGGTTCAACCTTTTCTTCTTCCTTCTTTGGGTAGAAAACAACTTTGCTAACCATATGCTAACTCAGCTACCATCACTGACCAGGAAATGTGTTTTTGAGTTATCTTCCCTTCCCCCTCTTCCTCCTCTTCCTCTTCTTCCTTCTCTTCCTTCTCCTCCTCTTCCTCCTCTCCCTCCTCTTCTTCCTCCTTTTCTTCTTCCCCCTCCCCCTCCTCCTCCTCCTCCTGAGACTGCATTCTTCGACAGGAGTCAGAAGGGGAAGATTCGAGGAATGGAATAAAAGGTCTTTCTTTGAGCACTCCAAGGGACATATTGCGATAATTATCTTCAGCAGAGTTCATAGTGGGTTTTCCAAACAGCCAATTGGGACAGGAAAAAAAAATATAAAGATCTAGAGAGCCTTCTCAGGAGCCAATGCTATGTTTAAAGTTTAAGGATGGCTATAGTTTAAGGTTAGGGAATGCTATAATTAAGATCTCAGGGTTGTTTTCTTTAAAAGCCTCCTGCTACTGCCCCTCTCCATGGCTTTGTGGGTTCCTCTGAAGCCTGGTGGGAATCTTCTGTCCTTCTCAGCTCAGAGGAAGCCAGGCCTCTTGTTCAGATCTTCGTACTCAGCTCAGCATGTTAGCACTGACAGCCATTCCACTCCTGCAGTTGCCTCTGTTGTTGCTACTATGTACTCCTTGCCTTGTCTGTCCCTGCCTCCTCCCTCCGGACCCTCCCTCTGTGAGTGCTCGTTGTGTTCTCGGTGACTGTAGAAGTTGTGTAGGATCTTTATCTTAAGTCTTCCTTTCTCTCAACAGTGTACTCACCCTCCCTTGTTACCCACTATGGGCATTTTTGGGTAACGACGATTTTCACTGTAATCTTAACCCTAACCTAGCCTAGCCTAGCTCCAACCCTCTGAGAACCTTAAATGTCTACCCCATTGCTAAGCAGCTCCTCATGGTGCCGTCAGTTCTGTTTGAGGAACACACTACAGCCGTTCCCATTCCCCCCCTCCCCCCCGCAGCTCTTGTCTCATAAGCACAAACAGCTCCTCCTCCACTCTCTGAAGCCCCAAGAATGTAGTGGGATCGGAGAAATGGGAGCCAGCAGTCTGTATGTTTCTCGTTGCCTCTCTGGTCTGTGAAACGCTACCATTTCCCACTTCTCAAAGTCCCTGCTGCCTTTCCTGTGACACTGTCCTTATCAGAGTCCCCTTGTCTTGTGTGTAACACAGTGTCGGTACCCTCTGTGTGCCAGGGATGGTGCAGCGTGGAGAAGGTGACTAGCACTAGCACTAGGCACACTCTGACATAGATTAAGGGTAGCAGCCACTCTGGGGAGTGTTATTTTCCCAAATGCAATCGCAGCTGTCATCTATTACCACGTCCCAACCCCCATCACCCTCAGGGCTAATTTCCAACTTTCAAGAAATCCTTTTTACAAAGTGTGTCCACAGAACATGGTTCCAAAACATCCTTTGTGGGAGGAAAAAAAAAAACCTCTTAGTAAATATTTCAAAAAGTCTTGAGGGAAAAAGAACGGCATTTAAATGAGTGTTTAATTTTGTGTTTCTCAGACTGACTTGACCTCAGAACTTCCGGTAAATCTGGAAAAACATGCATTGATTATTCCTATGGAGTGGGGACTCAGAGGTGCCCCTTGTTGGAGAACGATGTTCTGAATAATACCGGCACTGGGCTGGGTTACTCCTTCACACTCTGCCATGCCTGTGAAAGGAGCTACACTGAGCTTGAAGCTTCTTAGTTGAAATCTGCAGGGCTCAAGCTCCAGGCTAGCTACAGCTCAGTCTGCTGCAGGCTCTCTGGAGCATGATTGCCCTTCCTGCTTGAGTGACCTCCAGCTTCTCTCTTTGCACCCTGTCCCCCTGCTTTCCCCATCTCCACCACACTAATCCTGTTCACCTGCTCTCTTCCCATCCAGCAGCTTTGCACAGGGTCAGAGAGACCACAGCTCTCTCCTGGGGACGCTGTCAGTGCTCAGCCGGTTTTTCTCTGTGCTGTGGAAGACTTCCCCACCCCAGACAGCAGAAGTTCTGAAAAGACCCTTGAATTGCAACCCCTTTATCTTTCACTGGCTCCCTTAAAACATCTGTATGTCACTCAAGCAAGCACAAGTGAACAGGAGGGAGGGAACCATGTGTATTTAGAGCAGACAGTGTTCAGTTAGCCGTATACAAATGAGCATCCCCTTTGACTGTGTGTCCTTTCTAGGAACTTTCCTAAGAGGGTAACTACTCAGCCAGCAAAAGTGACCATAGAGTTGACTGCGGTATGCTATAAATATATAAATAAATATATAAACCTAAGTAGAAATGTAGATGACCTCAAATACCTTTGAATAAGAGTTTGATTAAATTATTGTAGAATTATACTGTAGAACATTACAAACAATGAAAAATGTAGATTTATGTTTATTACCTGGGGGAAAATGTATTCATCTTCTATCCCCCCCCACACACACACACATCCCACCTCAGGAGCTGAGAATGGAACCCAGGGTCCTGCCCTTTCTAAGTAAGCACTCTTCTACTGAGCTAACTCCCCAGCCCCCACCCCCATTTTGTATCCTTAAAAAAAAATCTTTAAAAATAATTTAACTTTGGAGATTGAATCCAAAGTTTTACAAATGTCAAGCACAAGTTCTATCATGAGCCCACCCACCTCCCATTACCTTTTGTTAATTTAACTACATATAGAGCTGGTGAGATGGCTCAGTGGGTAAAGGCACTGGCTGCCAATTCTGATAATCCCGAGTTAAATCTCTGGAACCCATCTGATGGCAAAAGAGAATGAATTCCTGGGATTCCTCCTCTGCCCTCTACATGTGAGCTGTGCAATGCAGAACTATAAACCACACTGCTCACCACCCCTCCAAATAAAGTTTACAATGTAAAAATATCAAAACTGTGCAAAGCAGAGTAATACAGTAATATAGCATCTTCTGATCTGTATGGGGAGAAAGGCTGATATGCACATACAAAATTTTATGGGGTATGTCCAGCATGTCTGGCTACCTGTCAGCTCTGGGGTGTTGGATTTCCTAAGTGCTGCATTTCCCTTCTCCCTTCTGAAATTTTTGAATTTATGAACTATCCAAGTCTTCTGGATGCTTCTTCACACCTTTGACAGGATCTCCCACGCTTCCTCTATCACCTTGTTCCCACTCTTTCCCCTTTCCGTCTGTCCCTCTGTCTTCCAATTCCTGCTGGCCATCTCTTCAGGCCCAGCTTAGCTGCGCCTCCTGACACTCTCACACCGAGGCCTCTGCACCTTCATTCTCCTCAATGCAGCCCTGATGGGGTAGGTCTTGTGCAATGTGTATTCAGATACTGAGTTCTGTGCCCCAAGATCAGGTTGCAGTCTGGACACAGACATTGAATTAACCAATGTGCTGTAAGGAATGTTCCCAAATAATCTCTGATCGGGTAATAAAAGGCTAGAGCCTGTGACTGGTCCCAGTAAATGATTACATCACAGCCCAGCCTCCTTAGAGCCTTACTGATCCCCTCAACTCCCATCGCTTCCTCCACTTACCTCCATGCCTACTTCTTTGCCTGTGTTCTAAACCGTGCCTTGAGGCTCTATCATAAGTTTGCTTCTTCTTGACCTCTAACAGTAGAGATTTCCCAATATAGGATCCAGTTGTAAGAGGACGAGCCTAGTGAGGCCTGTCAAATGCATCTTTTTCTGACAAGCCCCTCAGGTTCTCCAGGAACCCTGGCATCTAACATTGGGTCAATACATTGTTCACTAAATAAAAGCATGCATTTTTACCAGTTTCTTGGACTCAGTTCTGAGAATACTATGACATGATTCTTGATTTAAGAGTTCTCAGCTTGGCGTGTGTTGAAGGTTAACACATATACAATAAATGTATTGAAAGCTCTCTTGAGTGCTAGGAAATGGACAGAGAGAAGTGTTTCTGAAACCCCATATTCTGATACCTCTCTGAGGCATCATCTAGGCTATTTGATGAGGAGACTGAGGCTGTGGAGTGCAGTGGTGAAGCCGATCTGTGCTAGACTGTGATGACCTCAACACATGTGCATGCATGCACACACATACACACATAAAGACATACACACATTTACACACACAACACACACATACACACATGCACACATACGTATACACACACATGCACAACACACACATATAAACATGCACACATACATACACACACATACACACATGCACACACACATACACACCACACACATACACACCACTCACACATACACACACATACATGACACACACAACACATACACACATACACACATGACACATACACACACATAACACATACATATGCACACATACATACCACACACACATACACACATGCATACAGAATGCACATGCACACATGCACACACACATACACATACACACATGCACACACACACATACACACAGAGGGCACAACATAACTGAATACAGATGGAATATATGCAAGAGTTCAGTGCTTTTCAGAACACCCTGGATGACAATTCTAACACCCAGACCAGCTATGGGTCATGGAAACTGCCAAGCTATCCCTCAGCACCCATTGTAAAGCAGCATGCTTTTTCCTCTTTCACTAACTAGCTCAGAGATGTGAGTCTTTTGGCCTTAAAGTTAGCCCAGATGGATAGCAGGGTAATAACACTCTGTGATGGTTTTGAGCTGATCTCTGTGGCTCCTGAATCAGTTGGTGACTCTTTTCACCTTTGGGCAGTTTGCTCCTTGTTTTTGACCCTAGCTCCTTTCTGAGTCTAGAGGTCTGGGGATAGAGGGTACAGCCTGCAGCTTCATGAATAAACAACCTTTTCCAAGGCTAGCTGAGGAGTGGCCTCCACAGTGCAGATCAGTTCTCAGCCTTTTGGCCAAAATCCAATGCCAATCACAGGACTGTGTTTTTGTTTTACTAATTTATTTTTCTTTCATGTTACACATGTAGACAAAGCAGCCCACGTGTAGGCCTGTGCACCATGTATGTGCTTGGTACATGCAGTGGACAGAAGAGGGCATCAAATGTCCTGGACATGGAGTTACAGACAGCTGTGAGTCACCATGTGGTGGTAGGAATCAAACCCTGGTACTCTGGAAGAGCAGCCATCATTCTTAATGGCTGAACTGTCTCTCCAGCCACACAGACTGAGTTTTTGCAGCCTTATTCCCTCCCTGCCTGCCCTTGCTCTGTGTTTCCCCGATCCTCTCTCAGTTTGGGGGAATGGCTTGCTCCTCTAGTACTGGGGAGTGGTGGAGCCTGGCTCTGAGGGACAGAGATCCACACCAAACACATACTTCCCACCACCATTCAGCACAGCACGTCTGCTCACCAAGTGGTACTGGGGCCCACAGCTCCCCGTCCTCAGGGAGCACTAGTGAGGAGCATGGAGATTCCAGAGATGGAAATGACAGAACCAGAACTGGTGAACTCATGTGGGTTGCAGATTTGGTGGCTTGTTTCCACCTTTACTGCCAGCCAGGCTACTTCTGGAGACTCTGGGAGAGCTTTCCTTTTAAGCCCTGTCACAGGTGGCTGTTAATGGCTCACAAGTCAGTGGGAAACTCTGAGGTGGGCTTGTCACCAAGAGACTGGTGGCAGCTGTTTTGCTCCTAGGCTTATGTGTGAGAGAGGCCAGGTGCCAGCTGGGAGGCCCAGCCAGCCACTGTCAGGCAGGGGCCCCCTCTCCATCCACCCTCAGCAGAAACATCTTGACGGCCAGAGCAGGGACCTGACACTGGGGTGCCCAACAGGCCTGTCTTCTGGTTTAAATTCTATCCTCAACATTGCTCCCTCTCTCCACAAAACATCACATCACTGTTTGCCTTGAGCAGGGAACTGTGTTTTGTTTGCCAGCAGATGTAATTGGAAGATTGGTGAGGCCTTGGAGGAGCCAGAAAAGCCAGCCTCCCTTGGGGAAGGGCCTCTTTGGAAAGTGTACCCTCCTCCCCCTCAGGGCTGAGGGGCACCATGCTTTTCACACTCCCGTGAGAAAAAGCTTCCCTCTGAAGATCCCAAAGGCTGAATATTTGCTGTTCTGATCTACCCTGCTCTTTCCATCTTAGGAGATGGTGGAGGCCCTTTCTGACTGCTGGGGAGAGGGGCATGCTGGGAGTCCATCATTTTCTCCCCAGCAGCTCTGCCACTCCTTGAGGTCCTGGGGTAGCACAGGAAATCACTGGGGTTTTCTGAAGAGCTACCCTGAGGTTTGTGGAGGGAAGTTTTCCTGGAATCTGGGGGAAGCAGCAAGATGGGAAAGAGCAGGAGTGAGCAGGCAGGAGCCATAATTGCCTCCGTTCTGTCTTGGGGACATCCTAAGACCTGTCCATCCGCACGAGCTCTTGTCCCCAGCTCAGGCTTCCAGGCCCACCTTTGCCTCTTTGTATTTTATCTGCAGTGGGATCAGTCAAAGCACTCTGAAAAGTGTAGCATCTTAGCATCATCTGCAAGGTTCAGGGCAGCCTGTGGCCCTGTGAACTACAATCATATGTGTCCTCTGTAGGTTCAAGAAATGGCCTGTCCCAGGACTACAGACAGGAGGACAGAACTTCAGGGATCCAGCAGCTAGAAGCAGGGACCCATGGGCGAGGCTCCTTCTCATCTGCCAAGGGAACACCCCAGGGCTGGTTTTAACTGCTTGGTTCACCCTGGTCAACCTTGGACCCTGCAAGGTCATCGGAAAGCATGGGCAGAAGGTGCCAGAAGCCAGAGGGAAGGAAACAGAAAGGCGTTGGTCTCTTCTGAACCAGAGGGAGGACAGAGCCAGGGCTCTAGACCCTTTGGCTGGCAATGAGTTGTAACAGGTTGTTATTCCATTTTTACTAGCTACGGAATTCCTGGGACTCAATGCGAAATGAAAGAGGCGGAGGGAAGAATCCTTGTTTAAAACATTATGCATTTCAAGATACCATCAGTGGCACCATCATGGGACCAAGTGTGGGTCCTATGGGAGTACTGAACATGCAGCACGTGGACCGTGTCAGAGATTTGTCTGTGAGGCCCTTTCTTCTTGAATACCCAATCCTTGGATACCAAAGAGACAAATTATCACTGTTCCAGTTGAAGTAGGCTTGGCAAGTGGGTCCTGATCTCCTGTCACAAAAATCCCTTCTCAGCAACACAAAAGAATATGTGGAGCCCTGAACACCATCCCAAAGGTCTTCTTAGGAAGTTCTTAGGTGGTGACGTTCATTCTCCCTGTAGGAACCCAAGCATCCCCTGGGCGGCTAGGGGAGTGTTACCAAAAGGCACCAGAGAGAGTACCCCAAACCTCATGACCTGGAAGGGAGCTCTCCAGGACCCAGGAGGAGCAGCTTGGAATCAAGAAGGGTTTTTACTTCCATTCCAAGTCTGTCTGGTCCTCAGGGATTGTTCAGTTGCTCTGTTCCCAAGTCAGAGATCAGGGAGTGTCAGACAGGGTTCAGACGTGAGGAAGGGAAGGAAGGACTCAGTGGTGCTCTGATTGTTATGATTGTCTTGAGGGGAAGGGGACAGAGTTGGTGGAAGAGATGCAGCTTACACCGGGGTATGGTCTGCGGGAGCCTCTGGCATGGAACCTCAGCTGCTATCCACACCAAGCATCCTTAAGTGCTCACTGGGGAACCGGATCAGAATCTTCTCTGGACTTTAAGTTTGTTTTGAGGGGTGAGCAATGGCGGTGAGGCTGGCGTTGCAAGGGCCCTGTGTGATGGTTCACCATTCCTCTCTTCTCTTTCCCTCTTTACTCTTTCCCAGGACTTAGGGCTCTTCCTGCCCCCCTCCCACCCCAACCCCTTCCTCCTCACTACCTCTTCAGAGATGGTTTAAAGAAAAGAAAAAAAAAAAAAGGGCAGGAGCTCTGACCTGCAATATCTACCCTAGCTCTGGGGACTTTCAGCTCTCCTGCAGCCCAGGCGCCGGGGTGCCCCGGCCCGGCCCGGGTCTTGGGAGGAAGGATGGGTGTTCTCTATGCTCTCAGGGAGTCTGCTTACCTTTCATGGTCCCTTCTGCGCGGGCCTCTGCAGGGCCCCGCGGTGCTCGAGTAGCCTTGGATGGAGCGGGAAGCCGGGGTCGTCCCCAGGCACGGACCGCCGCCCCTAGGTGCGGCCCGCGGGTCTGGGGCTTGCGTGGGGACACATGCGGCGCTGTGCCACTGCTCAGGCGGCGTAGCAGAAGGAAGATCCCGGGGGTCGCAGGCTGGGGACGCCACGCTGCCCGCCGGAGCCCGGCGAGCTGTGTTGCCCCGCGCCCGCAGTCCTGGCCTCGCGCGCATCCCTCCCTCCGCCTCCCGCCCTCCCTCGTCGTCACCGCTTGGGCCCCGGCCCAGATCAACTTCCTTGATATTTTCAAAACTGCCGCTCCCGGGGCCCTTTGTGCCCCTGGTGCGTGGCGATGGGTGCGCGGGAGGGTTCGCCACCCCGGGGGATAGAGTGGTTACCATTGTGATGGGCGGAGACTGGGACCCTGGATTTGAGCCCTGCATAGTTCCCTTCCCCATCTATAAAGCAGAGACACCGGGAGGAGCAAGAATTCTTGGGCATCAGCCTTCTGCCAACTGTTGGTTGTGCTCTGGTCTGTGCTCTCCACATCCTTACACCTCTGCACTGCAAACCTCCTCTTCCCTGGGTCGGGTCGACTCTAGTTGACACTTCTTGCTTACTATTGTCCTGCCACTGCCCAGCTCAGCAATGTTGAATTTCTTGTCTGCAAGGGAGAACTGGGCCCTGCTACATGTGACTGGGCCACTGGTGTAAAGGACGCTAGAGGGAAAACCACCTCAGACATGAAGTCGACTCTTGTCATAAAACCCCCTTGGTGTGCCATTTTGCATTAAGGGAGCCTATGTTAATCACACATCCAACGGGTCTGTCAGGTCACCTCCCAACTTCCAGATTCTGCCCTAAGTTCTGGGAGAAGTCGAGGAACACTCATGAGTAAGGACCAGAAAGCCAGCGGTTAAGCAACAGCACAGACATGTGCCGTACATTATTGACAGCGAAGAGCAGGAACTCCAGAGCAGGGACGACCCAGCCTGGCCTCCTGGCTGAAGAATGGAGACTGGAGACCATGGAGACTGGTGGTAACATCAAGATTAACACTAAGGAAGCCAATTGGTGGAGGAGAGCTGCCCCCCCCCCCCATTCCTCACACCCCTATCCCCCCTATCCCTCCACCCCCCCATCCCCCCATCCCCTGACCACCATCTGGGCATCCCCGACACAGGGAGAAATTGTGTTGTGTAAATGATCTCCTGGTCCAACACTTTTGGGGTATTTCCCTCAGCTTACTACTTCACTCTCATCCTTGGTGGGTGGGGTTGGGGGCTTTTCCTTTTTTTTTTTTTTTTTTTTTTTTTTTTTTTTTTTTTTTTTTTTTTTTTTTTTTTGCTCTATTTTTAACATGTGTCCAGTTGCTGTTCTTTACTGCCTCCGGACTCACACCCACCCCTGTAACACTCTGATTACTAACAGCCCTGCTGTCGCCTCTGCCCCTGCATGTCTCCCTCAGTTAAGGCTGGAGTAAAGCTCTGAGGGGGGCTGGGGGAGGTATGGGAAGGAAGAGACTGCTATTCATCCTGCAGACCAGGGAGAGCAAAGCTCTGTTGCCTGAAGTCTGCTTGCCCTTGCCCTGGGAAGTTCACAGTTTGCTAAATGTGTACCCCCAACTATATCAGCAGAAACTCACACTACCTGGAGGAAGGGAGGCCCGGGCACTAAGTCTGCCGCATGAGTCTGGGTTTCTGAGAATCAGAGCCTGTATCCTGGGCACTTCTTTGGAAGCACCAAGTAGACATTCATATCCATCAGCTCATCTTGGTGGTTGCCCATTTACTGACTTGTTTAACCGTCCATATTAGTTAATTCCTTGTTGCTGTGACAAAATAGAGGTAAAACAGTTTAAGGAGAAAGGGGGGTTTGTTCGGGCTCCTGGGTTGGGTTTACCACAGAGAGGTAAAGAGCAGTGGCTTCTCCAGTTGTGGCCACTGGAAGGCGAGGTATCTGGTCATTGGAGGCATCACATCACATCACATGTAAGCATTGTGTCAACCATCCAGAAGCAGGGAGAAGCACCGGATGCTGGTGTTTAGCCCAGCTTCTCTTTCTTTCCCTTTTTGTTCCATCCAGGGTCCCAGGCCCTGGAATGGTGCCATTCACATTAAAGGTGATTCTTCTGACCTCAGTTAAACCTCTCTGGAAGCACCCTTACAGACACTCACAGAAGTTTGATTCCTAGATGATTCTAGGTCCTGTCGAATTGACAAGACGGACCTCACACTCAGCAATCCTGTGAAGTAAACACCACCATTGTCTCCAGTTTTTCAGACAGAGATTAAATAAGCATGGAAAGGCTTAACTATGGTATATTTAGCTTGCTAGTAAAGTGGGAATGGTGGGATTTGAACCTGGACAGGTTAAATCCAATACTTGTTAAAGTATTGTGGAATGTGCTTAGATATTTGTGGATGGAATGAGTTTTCAAAGGAGCCCTTCATTTTATCCATGTTTTCTGTATCTGGTAGGGGGATGGCCTCACCCTTGCATGAGGGAGCAGAGAACCTCTCCCAGGGCCTTTCTGGGTCTGAGGATATTTACATCCTGGATATTGTTCTTATCATACAAGGACCCTCATTACCCCGAGAGCTGATGCATCTAGTTGCAGATGGACCCTGGGTGAGCACAGAAAGACAAGGGTCAGCCCTTCGGATGCAGAAGATATTCTATGCTCCAAAAGAACTCTGGGGAGGAGAACTCAGCTTTGTGGGTGATGAGGAGTGAGCAGAGAGTAGGAGCTGAAGATCTGTGTGGTCCAGAGTGAGAAAAAGGAAACTTGGCATGAATAGAGCCTTGTCACAAAGCAAGAGGGAAACGTGGGGTCTAATAGAGTCTACACCAGCCTTTGAGTGACCACTTTCTACCCACAACTAGAGAGGTGCTTCCTGGTTAGCTGGAACGCCTCCCACCAGAGATGAAGCATCAAAGTCATCGGGAAATGGTGAAAGACCAGAGGCGAGAGCAGAGGCTTACAGTAGCTAGAGAGGGTGGGGGAAGTGTTTGGTACCATTTTCACTCTAGCTGTGGGAGGCAGAGGATGAAGTGTATGTACACACACACACACACACACACACACACACACACACACACACACACACACAGAGGCCATGCCTGCATTGAAAATCAAAGGAGATGGCTAAAGGTAAAAGAACTCTCCAGGGAGAAATATGAGCATGATGGCAGATGTGCAAGGGATTTATGAAGATGGGGTGGGGGAAAATGGGACCAGCGCCTGGGGGGGGGGGGGCAGCGCCCTGAGAAGTATTTCGAAGTCCCTGCTTTCAAGTCTTTCAGGGAGTTCAACAGGCTCCAGATTTCTTCTGCTTGAGGCAAAAATCTATCCTCAGTTTTCCGGCAAGCTTCTGTGCTCCTCGGCCACCTCTGGTTCACCATGTCCCCAGTGCTCACCCCTCTCTTGCACACACACACCCCACCCTACACTGGGGAGGGGTGCTCTGGCAGCATTTCCACTTTTCCTGCTACCTGACAAGGAAGCTTCACCGGTCAGAAGTCTCTCCTTTCCTCCTGATTACCAAACAGCAGTGTTTGCATACCCACAGCCTCTGACTTGTGCAATGAACACTGTCAATGGATGCTACTCAGAGTTCTGCAGAGAACCAACAGGATGCACATCTAGCTGCGCCCCCCACCCCACCCCCATGCTCAGGGAATGAGTCCCCAGATCCTCTGTGGATGCCTGAAACCGTTGACAACACAAACCACAGGTATACTATGTTCGTTCCTAAACATAGACTTATGATAAAGCTTAGCTCACATAGTAAAAGACTAACAATAAGTACAGTAAGGTGGAACAAATATTAAAAATGTTGTGTTTAAAGTTATGTGAGTGTGGCCAGTTCGGCTCAAGGTATCTGATCACACTGTGTGTGCACTAATGGGTATGTAAGACGCCACGGATGTGCTGGACAAAGGCCTGAGAGTGTAAAAATGCCATAAAGATCTCTAGTCTGTTAACTAAAAGCAAATAATAACAATAATAATTTAAGATTCTTGCAGATATATTATACACCTTGTTGGTATCAGACTTTAAACCCAGTGACATAACATCTAGGTGACGCCCCACATAGTTGCCAAGGCAACTGCCATACATTCCCAGAATCCACCTGGCTACCTCCTACCTTTACCTGAGAGAGGCTACGTCACCACCCATATAAATAGGCAGGGCCCCTGACCTCTCTCTCTCCTTCCTCTTCTTCTTGCCCCCACCTTTGCCCTATCTCCTGAATAAACCTCACTTGGAACTGTTTGGTCTGGTGTGGTCTGTCCTGAGCTGTGCATGGAAAACATCACCCCTAAATAAGAGAGGAGGTTATAAAAATGTAACTATCTCCAAAATAAAGTGTAGACTAAGTGTAATTACAATTATCTCTTTTTCAACTGGGCAATGACATTTTTAAATTCATACAACAATTCCATATGGAAGAACTAAAAAAACATTTTAAAGGAAATTAAAACAATGTATTACACACACACACACATGCACACACGCATGCACGCGTGCTCGCGCGTGCACACACACACACACACACATACACACACACACACACACACACACACACACGCACACAAAAACAGAGACAAGGCAGAGGTCAGGTTAGGTCAGATTCGTTCTGAAGCTGGAGACAAGTGGATGTTCATGGTCTGTGCTGCTGCCAGAAGCCACATGGAAATCTAACATCCGTGCTTCCACTGACTGTGAAGCTCAAGAAAGCTATCAATGACTGTGGACACACAATTGAGGAAACGAAGCCAAAAGGCTTTTGTGACAACCCCTACCTCCCCAAAGTAATATCCTAGAGAGGAAACCATCAAGGAGAATTTTAAAAACAAAACAAAACTAACAACAAATAAACAAAACCCTGGGATGGGGGGGCACGGGCAGAGAATCACTCAGTTCCTCTGGAAAGGCTGGACACTAGGAGTTTACACAATGCTTTAGTGAGTTTATGGACAACACAAAATTGACTTCATTTCTCTTCCTCCTCTTCCTCTTCTTCCTTCTCCTCCTCCCTATCCTCCTTCTCCTTCTGTGTGTGTGTTCATGCCATGGGAAGGGAGGGCAGATACCGGGAGGACAGGGAAGTATGATTGAGGTACACGACCAACATAAGATTCCCAAAAAGCAATAAAAATATTATGTTAAATAAAAAATCGAGCGAGCTTGAGCCCTGGCCTTTAGCTCTCTGCTTCATGACTGGGGATATAAAATTGCTTTAAGTTGCCGTTGCTGTGACTTCACCACACAATAGACCATACCCTCAAGCTGTGAGCAAAGCAAGCCCTTTCTCCCTTAAGTTGCTTTTGGCAGAGTATTTTACCATAGCAAATGGAAAAGTGACAACAACAGTTTCTCTGATAATAATGTTACATATTAGGTGACTAGTCTAGAATAAATAAAACTAGTCCACTCCCTCATCCCCACCCCAACTCCCACCATACACACTCATACACAAAGAGCCAGATTAAAATATTTCATTTTGGTTAGATATATGGAAATACAGTAATAACACAGTAGAAGTGGAATGAGAATGTGCGGAATAGCTTTGAGCAGAAGGAAGAAATTCTCAAACAAAACAGGAAGCCCAGAGACTAAAGGAAAAGATAAACACATTGACTTGCATAAAAATTTGAAAAAGAGTCCACAACCAAAGGAAAAAACAAATAAATGACAGCTTGCTGGAAAGGGGGCTGAAGCTATGGCTCGGGGTTATAAGCACTTGCTGCTCTTCTTAATTCAAGTTTGGATCACAGAACTCATGACAAGCAGCTGACAACCACCCAGACATCCAGCTCCAGGGCCCCTGACACCCTCTTCCACCTCTGTAGGTACACAAAACACACTCAAACGCATAAGACAAGTAAATAAAAATTAAAAATAATTTTTAAAAGAAAGAAAATTTAGAACACACAGAAGATTATTTTCTTTGTTTATTCAAAACCCTTAAAATTGGTAGAAAAACACAAATAACTTATTCAAATAAATGGACAGCCAAGAAACAGAAAATGCCTGCCTCTTTGTCTGTTTCTATCTCTCTGTTTGTCTGTTTCTCTGTCTCTATCTCTGTCTCTGTCTGTTTCTCTGTCTCTGTCTCTGTCTCTGTCTGTCTCTGTCTCTGTCTCTGTCTGTCTCTGTCTCTGTCTCTGTCTCTGTCTCTGTCTCTCTCTCTCTCTCTCTCTCTCTCTCTCTCTCTCTGTTTTTTCCTTGAGGCAAGGCTTCATTCAAAAGCCCAGGCTGGCCTGAAATTCATAATACTAGTAGGCACCACTACTCTTGGTAGAAGATACTAGTTTTCAGCTGGCCAAACTGGCACATCCAAAGGACATTATTTCTCATGATGGTCACGTGGAAAGGGGCATTCTTAGAGAAGCTAAAGTCACAGAAATTCTTGGGGGAAAGTAAACAGACAATGCTTCTGAGCCTTAAGAACGAGCCCTCTCCAGTGGTAAAGTACTTGATATCTAAGCAAAAGGGCCAGAGTTTGAATGCCCAGAACCCACATCTGGATGTGGTCATGCCCATCTGAAGACAGGAGTGGATAGCCTAGTGTATATATCAGGAACCAAGAGATCTAGCCTCAAACAAGGTGAGGATTGACACCCACTCATGTGTTATGGCACACAAACAACAACTCCTACACACACGTGAGTGCATGCACACACTTCACACATGGAGATTAAAAAGCAAAACAAAAAGAAAGAATGAGCTGTCTGCTTTGTCTGTTAGTATCTTTCACCTTACTGGAAGCGATAAGGGCATCAAAAAAATTCAGAGATACCTAGAAGGTCAGGAGTTTTTACATTACTTAGACCAGTAGTTCTCAATTTGCTGGTCATGACCCCTTTGGGCATCACATATCAGATATTCTGCATATTAGATATTTACATCATGATTCATAATGATAGCAAAATTACAGTTACAAATTAGCAATGAAAATAGTTTTATGGTTGGGGGGGGGTGGGGTCACCACAACATGAAGAACTGTATTAAATGGTCGGAGTATTAGAAAGGTTGAGAACCATTGGCTTAGATAGACAAAGTTGGATTAAGAGAATAATTGAAAAAAATATACAGGTTTACCATGGGATGCTACGCAGCCTCCCAGAAGTATGGGCTAGGTCTTCCTATGTATTGACTCAGAGAGATGTCTATGACAGGACATTAGGTGGAAGAAAACAAGTTGCATATGATTTAATAGATATATAATTATTTTTATCTTATGTGTATGAGTGTTTGTCTGCACTTATGTACATGGGCCACATGTGTGCAGTGCCCGAGGAGAACTGGAGTTACAGGCTGTGAGCCTTGCTGAGTACTAGAAACTAAACTCAGTTTCTTTGCAAGAGCAGTAAGTGCTTGCTCTTAACTGCCAAGCAATCTTGTCAGTACCTTTAATATTAATTTTTACTTTTTTTATTTCTACACCTTTATTTCTCTGTGTAAAGAGTATTGTGTACATGCACGCGCATGTACACACACACACACACACACACACAGTTGGGGTTAGAAAAGGGGCTGGTAAGTAGATGGGGGAGGGGTCCCCATTACAGCAGCAGGAGCCAACGACCTAGGATGCTCTCATCCCCCACCAGTATGAGCAGGAATAAGCAGCCCTTCCTTTCAGGCTGCTGTCCTGCCCACTTGTACTGCCCTAGTCCCTTGGGAGGTAGACAGAGAAGTCTTCCCAGGCTACAAAGAGAAGAAACTGAACCATTCAGGGGGAGGGTCATCCCATGCACAGGGAGTGACAGTGATTGGCTGCTCCACCTCCCTAAGGGAGGTAGCTTTGTGGGGGTTGGGAGGTGGGTACCAGAGGCCCCCAATGCTTCTCTTTCCAGCATCAGGCAAGAGACAGAAGAGTCAGAGCCTCCTGGGAGAAGTACGTGACATCCACATCCTGGTCCTGGGTCAGCTCTTCAGGATGAGTCTGACTTCACTCTGCAGGGTGCTGTTGTCCAGAATGGGTCCTATCTTCTATAGCAACAAAGCAGACATTGGTGACTGCGCCCCCAGCCATGCAGAGCACTGTGGGCAACATGTGTTTGGTGGTGATACCCTGCCAAACAGACCTCAGACAGCACATCGATGCAGAAGAGTGGAGTCACGTGATGCAGATAGTTAGGGTCTCGAAATATGGCTAAGACCTTGGGGACAATAGTGGCATGGGCCCACTCCTTCCTGAACTTCTCTACTAGCTTCTTGAGGTTGGTGGCGGCAGACTCATGAATAGCATAGGCATGATCCACTAGCCACGCCATACACAAAGAGTTGAGTTTCTCATTAATAAATCTCACACCGAGCTGTCCAGCCAGCAGAGGAATGTACTCAATGACGGCCAGCCACACTCGCCTCTTGG
Source organism: Arvicanthis niloticus (assembly GCF_011762505.2). NCBI lineage: Eukaryota > Metazoa > Chordata > Mammalia > Rodentia > Muridae > Arvicanthis > Arvicanthis niloticus. The sequence continues at coordinate 53,439,696 of NC_047660.1, read as the reverse complement.
CATCCTCAGCTAGTTCCACAACGGCAGGAAGCAAGGACTGAGAGAGCTGCTGGATGCCAATCATCTCGTTCACACAGTTCAAATTGGAGATGATGTTCGTGCGCACCTCAGGACACTCGTCCTTCAGCTGAGCCAAGAAAAGGGGCAAGAGGCTTTTGATGGTGTTGTCTTTGTTCAGAATGGGAGAGAGGACCATGATGACTGAAGCCAGGGCTGACTTGACATGTTGGGTGGCATCGGACACGAGCTCCTTCTTGCAGGGGCAAGATCTGGGTAATGATCACATTCTCCTGGCAGTCGGCTGAGAGATTTTCACAGAACTCTTTGACCTTATGGGAGGCTTCGGCCCTCACCTCAACCTCACAGTCCTTCATCAGGTTCTGGAAGGCAGGCACCAGATCTTTCTTGGTGATCTCGGGCCCCACTGCTTCCTGGAGCTCTGTGAACTTATCAGCTTCCACGTAGTGAACATACTGTGACTTGTTCTCAGCAGCCTGTGGCAAGGTGGGCATCACTAAGCCTTCAGGTCTCCTGGGGCAGAAGCTGAGCGATGTTCACGCATGCGCACTGCCGGAAGCTGCACAGATGCCTGTTTATCAGAGGCCAGGTTAGAGAACCAGGGGTAGCTCTCACTCTCGACATTGTCCGGCTCCAGCACCCTAGCAAACTCCCTCAGCTGAGGCAGCGTGGGGTTGTCGTCTTAGCATAGGTTCCGGAAGGACTGTGGAAGTTCTGCCTTCTCAGCACTGGATACTCAGGGTTAGCTAAGCGAGAAGAGACCACAGGCCGAGGTGCGGGAGGTGAACAAGTCCCACCCGCCAGCCGCTTCACCAGAGGCACAAAGTGAGCCTTTAAATCGGAAGGTGAGTGCTCATGGGAGGTGGCCCACAAGGAGTCTACCACTTTGTCTCTTCCACTGTGGCCAGTGACTCAAGGGGTGGCAGCAGACAGTGCACATACCCGGGCCCTCCCACCAAAGTGGTGGAGGCTCCCAGCTGTTCAGCCAAGGCAAAGAGGACCTCGTCTTCATCATAGATGGTATCTTTAAGGAAAGGCAGGAGCTTATTTCCTTCTGGCCCATTCAACGACAAGGGGCAAGGCAATGGTAGAGAGATTCTTGCTAGTATTGAGACAAAGCTGAGCATCCTCATTGCGGAGTTCATCCATGAGCGCCACAACGGGGTAGAGCGAATCATCGCCATTGGCAGCTGCCACCTTGGCTCCTTGGCATTTTTTTTTTTAAAGAAGAGAAAATAGACAGCAATCTATTTTTTTTAAACTTATATGTTTGTTTGTAAGCACACATGAAGTATGAAACCCAGAAAGAAGCTGACAGTAAGACAGAGAGGTATTTATCTTTTCCCTTAAATCTTTGAGGGAATGTGGAGCCAGCAATGTCTGCATGTTTGTGTCCCTAAGCCTGCCCCACAGGTCAGCTTACATCAGCGTGAGGGACACAGTATTGTATAACATCATACAAAAGTGAGCAGAGACAGGGCCCATGAAATCACAAATAGAAAGTGTTTGTTACTGTTTCACCTGGTCACCCATCTAGGTGTTCTGTGTTTAGTCTAAAAGCCACACAGAAAGACAAAATGGAACATGTTTGGGGTAGGGATGAAGATAGTTTTTGGCATCTTACATGAGAAGGAGGTTGAAGGAAACATGGGTAAGATCAGATACCATTCGGGTTTTCAGCTGTTTGAAGAGTTGGCTTGTAGAAGAAAGGACACTATATCACAACTATATTGCATATTGTCTTAGGAATAAGACACAGGAGTTCGTTGTATGGAGAAAACCTGCAGGGGCTTCAGCCAGAGCGAGCAAATACCTGCTAGAGGTCTTCTGAGTGCCCTTCCCCCGTGCTCTCTATAAAGAGAGTAACTCCACAAACTAAGATATAGAGAAGATCAAACACAGTAAAGCATAAGCCAGCAATCTACAAGTTGTGTTTCCAAACTGTGGCTGCTTTTACCTGGAAGTGTGTGTGTGTGTGTGTGTGTGTGTGTGTATATATATAAATTACATATGTATTAATATAAGATATATTATGAATATGTGGTGGTTTGAATATGCTTGGACCAGGGAGTGGCACTATTAGGAGGTGTGGCCTTGTTGGAGTAGGTGTGACCTTGTTGGAAGAAATGTATCACTGTGTGGGTGGGCTTTGAGACCCTCTTCCTAGCTGCCTGGAAGACAGTCTTTTCTCCTGGCTACCTTGGATCAAGATGTAGAACTCTCAGCTCCTTCTCCAGCACCAGGTCTGTCTAGATACTGCCATGCTTCCCATCTTCATGATAATGGACTGAACCTCTGAACCTGTAAGCCAGTCCCAATTAAATGCTGTCCTTACATAAGAGTTGCTTTGGTCATGGTATCTTTTCACAGCAACAAAACCTTAAGCAAGACAGTATATATTAACTATATATGTATTCAGATGCTGTGACAGGTTAAACCAATTCTCTCTGATGGGGAGGACTCAGCTATTGGCAGTTTTAATATAGTTTAATTAAAATTTTTAGACAGGGTCTTATATATCTTAGGCTGGACTCAAACTAGTTATATAGCTAAAGATGATCTTGAAATTTGGCTTCTCTTGGCTTTGCCTCCTGAGAGCTGAGTTCTAGGCATGTGCCATCACAACTGGAGTAAGTGGTTCTGGGTATTGTACCAAGATCCTCATGCATGCTAGGCAAGCCTGCCAACTAAGCTGTATCCCTGGTCCTCATTTGTAACGTTTAGAGTTACCAAGTAATTCTTTGGGTTAGCCATTGACTGGTTCCACAGAAAAGCACAGATATGAAGTAATAATTGGAGTCTGAGTGACTGTAGAAGTCTTGATTTGAGGCAGATCTGTGGGTCATTTTTTTTCAAAGCTCATTAGCTTAACATTTGGAGATAAAGGCTGCGATTGGGAAGTTTCAAAGTGAAATCCAGAAAGTGTAGCTTGTCCATAGCACAAAGAAAGCTGGTTTAAGGAACATCATCTTTCTCCAGGCATGTGATAAGCAATTAAGGCTTGATTAGCCACGGCCCTTTCTCCTGGGAAATCCCAGATGAGACAATGAGAAGGACCAACCGATGAAGTGTTTCTGGACCTCACAGATGCCCAAGAAAAGATGCTAAGGAACCTTTCTCAACCCTTGGCAGATTCAATTATTTATAGTTTTATTATCCATGATTTCATCATGTGATTGACTTAATGTGCCCTTAAATAATTACTGCCTAAAACTGGTTCTTAGTGTGGGTCACAAGAGTCTGTTTGTGTCCATTTCTACGTTGTTATGTTGGTAACTGAAGCTGCCTGGCTGCAAGCTGATCTCACTGAGCCGGCTAATGGCATGGTTGTGGTGTGTAAAGGAAAGGTACCAGATAGACACTCAGAAGCAATGACATTTGGGCAGTCAGAGATGCTGAGCAAAGCTTAAAGGGAAAAAATAGATCCCCACAAAGCTTTTACTTACCCCAGCACTCTTCCCCACAATCACAGAACAAAGAAGCCCAGCAGAAGCCCTCAGTTACAACTGCACATGTCCTGTGACTCAGCACCTAGCTCAAGGCTAATGTGGAGTGTTTAGGATAAGGAAGTGGGTGGTTCTATTCTGCTCTGCATTGTCAGGTCACTCCTGGTATTGGCAAACTCAGAGCTGGGTTTGGGAGTTTCGAGAGTGGCAAGGCCGGAAGCTCAAAGCCTGGAAGAGTCTGCAGATGGAGACAAGCAAGAAACTTCTGGTTCCAGGCCTCCAAGGGAAGCATACTGAGTTGGCTTCAACCATAAGATGGACTTTGGGATTTCTTTGGGTGGTTCTGAGGACAGAATTGGGCTCGTGGCCAGCCCTTATGGGAGCCAGGGAACTCCAGCAAAGATGATTTTCCTAAAGAACTAATTGCTTGCAAGGGAGGTAGCCAGTTCTCAGGTTGGGAGTATCCAAATAGAAGCATCCTGGGGGGGGGGGGTGCTGAGATACAATAGGAAGAGGGTCTTGGGTGAAGGTTGAAGAAGTTGTCTTCGGCAGTTTTCCTAGAATACTGGGAACCCAGGGCTGGGGAGATGAGGTGGTTGGTGAGGCAGAAGCATGAGGATCTGAGTTGGATCCCTGGTACTCGTGTAAAATGTGGCCCATACTTTATTTTTTAAAGATTTATTTCTATGAGTACACTGTAGCTGTCTTCAGACACACCAGAAGAGGGCATCAGATCTCATTACAGATGGTTGTGAGCCACCACATAGTTGCTGGGAATTGAACTCAGGATCTCTGGAAGAGCAGTCAGTGCTCTTAATCACTGAGCCATCCCTTCAGCCCCATGGCCCATACTTATAACCCCAGTGCTGGGAAGGTAGAGCCAGGATACTACAGATTGTTGGGCAGCTAGCCACGCCAATGAGAGAGTCTGCCTAAGGTAGAAATAGTTGGTGGCACCTTTGGAGTGACACCTGAGGTTGTCCTGTGATCTCACACATGCACACAAATGCATTTGCACACACACACACCAGGATACACAGATGAATCAAGAGGTGCATTCAAGATTTGTGTTAATTTTCTCAAAGCCGAATCCCCAAACCTCGTGTGCTTGGGAACAGGAGAAAAGTAGACACTTGTAATCGTGGCAGGGGTTTCCTTATCTCCCTCTTCCCAGCTCCCCTACTTCTGCTGACTAAGGCACATCTTCCTCCCTGATTTCCAAAGGACACCTTTTATAGACATTGCTATTGTACCCAGTGCGCACGCAACGCAACGGGGAGGGAGCTGCTGATCAAAAATGTTACAAGGACATCAGTGTCCATGGAAAATGTAGCTGTTACTGATAATTCTTTCTTTTTATAAAGAAAACAAAGAGAAGTTTCTGGGGGTGGGGGGAGAAACATTCCTCCAAGTTTCTGTTGACTCTGTTTTTCTGGTTAGTTATCTTCCCAAACTTGGCATTGAACCAGATTAGGCTAAAGAACGCCTTAGAGGACTCATTTCAGATTCATCTTCCCCAGACGGAAGAAAGTAAGGCCGGAGGGCAAAGTGGTTTGTCTAAAGGCGCTGGGTGCCTCAGGGCACAGCTGGAACTGTAGCCAGCCTTAGCCCACTTCTGAGTAAGCCTGAACATTTCCTGTAAGCTGCTATTGGGAAAGAACCAAATCACCAGAGCCTCTGGGCCTTGGGCAAGTGGAAATCTGGTCTCCTGGCTGCTCCTTTATAGACATGAAGGGGAAACTCAGTCCTCGACCACAGCAGTTTCTCCTTCAAGCCAGTTTTCTTTTACACAGTTTTCAAGGCCTGCCACCCAAACTGCATTGCCCACATTGGCTCCTCCCCAGCTTGAGAGGAATGCCAGGCTCTTGCCCTATCTCTTGATGCACAAATGTTCCAGGGTCCAGAGTGGGAAGGTTGGCCTCTCCCCCAAGAAGTAGCATGGTGGAGGCTTCTAGGTTGTTCCTCCTTTCCAGAGATGCCTGTAACAAATGTTCCTGCTCTCAGAAACAACAACAATAACAACAACAACAACAAAAACCAGCTAGGGAACCTCTCAGCACCTCTGGACACAGACCCAGCTATTTAATCAGCAGGGCTCCATGGAGAACTTCCACCATAGGCTTCTTGTCCAGAAACCAATGTGAGTGCCAAGCCTGCGACAAAATAGTTTTTGTTTAAAACTTTGTATTAGTATAAATTAATTATACATGAGTTTAATAATAGCATAGCCATATATATAATTTTGATTAATTCACCACCCGTCATTTCTCTTTCTTGTCCTCTTTTCCCTCCCATAATCTCTTCTCTTCTCCTCTCATGAATTTCATCAGGGTTGCTCACAGGAGCATGGAGTGAAGGGTTATTTACAGGATATTTACAGGAACATGGACACCTTACCAGTGGCTATACCACTGAAGAAGGTGGGGTAGTGCACTTGGAAATAGATGTGAGGTTGCTAGGTCCAGAGCCAGTGAAGCCCACCCTGCTTGACTGGGTCCCAAGTTCGTGGGAACTATGCTTGCTTAGGCGTCAGGCATCTCAGAGACAGGGAAGACCGTCTGGGTTACTGATGTATGATTATCTCATTCTTAAGCCATTTCTGTTTCTCCCATCTGTCTGCCAAGGGACTAGTTGTCCAGTGTAGCATTTAGGGAACCAAGTACTTCATGTATACTCTTCCCTAGCACAATGCCTGTGCCATCTTCAGTGTTTCTGTTACTCTCCTATTAAAATGGGAGCAAAGAAAAAGAGTGCAGTAGTCAGTCAGTTAATGTGGAAGATGAACGTGCAGTAGGGTGGGCATCGGGTGGTGGAATCCTGAGCCTGTTTTGGGTTGGGAGCCGGCCAGAGTAGTGTATGCATTCCTCTTCTCCTAAGGCTTTTCTAGTAGGGCCGGGCTGTGAGACCTTCCGTAGCTCAGTAGCTCGCAGGGAATAGAGCAGCCATCAATCTACTAGGGGCCTTCCGGCAACCAGCGCGGTCATTTGTGATGCCCATGCGCCCCCTGGTGCCCCCTTCTGGGTGCTGCACCTTTTACCCCCCACCTCTAGGCTTCCAGAAAGCTCCTGGTGCATTCCCCAGCATTCTCTGGGCGTGAGTCACGCAGGTTTACAGCCAGCCCCAAAGGGGGTGTACTTGAGCAGAGCTCTATAAATAGGGCGCTTCCCCGGTGTTCACCACCCGCGTCACCAGGAGGAGCGCACTGGAGCCAAGCCGCAGGCCGGTGAGACAGCAGCACCTTTCCTACCCCAGCGCCGAAGCCACACCGGCAGGGATGGGAGGGCAAGAGAAGCTGCCAGGTGGAGAGCTGGCATAGCCGTAGGGAAGTGGGAGGTGGCTAGAGCCCCATCACTAGGTAGCCGAGCACGGGGTCGGGGGTACACTCTGGCTCAGACTCGGTAGTCCCCGTGTTCTTTAGCCCGGATCACAATTTTAAAGCTGTTTAATAGGCCACAGGCAAAGATCTTCCTTTTGCAAAAATGGGGAAACTGAGGCTTGAAGCCTGCAGTGAGATGCGGCAGGCGCGGGGGCGCTAGTGGCTGAGTGTGGCGAGTAGATGCGGATCTCTGTAGTGGCTGTTGTCTTACGGGCGTGAGTCACTGCTTTTGGACCTCCCTTCCAGCTCCTGGGACAGCGCATAATAAATAAGATGTGATTTTAAGGACGTGCTGCAGACATCCAGCCCTGCTTTACTGAGCTGAATGCATGCATTTAGTTCTTTAGAGAAATGCTCCACCAGGCCCGAGACGTCTGATCTCACCGGATCATTTTATAGATGGTAATCTGAGGCCTGGAGACCATTAGAGGTTCAGCCTCCGAACGTTATATGAATGAGAAACTGAAGCCCTTTGGCTTTCCAGAATTTCTGGATTCAGTTTTTAAAAACAAGTGCTGGTGCTGTTTTTAAAGGAAGACGTTAGGAATTCAAGAGTTCTCTAACAGGAAGCTCATGAGAGTACAATTTAGTGCCCGACCTTGTAAGAATAATAAAACAACCTGCAAATGGTAGTCAACAGAATATCGGGCAGCAGCAAATGTGTGACCTATGAAAGGATGGTTTATAAAAATGCATTGAAAAAAAAATGGAGAAAATCCGCCACAATGGAAGAGACTGTGTTTTCCTAGTAGATAAGGACGTCGTTGGCCCTGGTGGGGCTGATGCACCCCAGGGTAGCTGGCAGCCAGGCAGTAGGCCAGCCTCCACATGACGACAGGAAGTGAGTCAGTGTAGAGGGAAGGCAGCAGGCTGAGCGGCACTGTCCTGGGTCCAACAGCACCACAGCACCTGGAAGCTTGGGAGACAAGCAGATTCTGACCCGGAGTCGGTATTACCAGCAGACCTCCGGAGAGTCTGTTCTTAGATTTATGGAATAGACGATCGCTTCTTTAAGGTCTGTATCAGGTCCATTTTATAGATAAAGTAACCGAGGCCGGGAGATTTATGACGTCTGTTGTCAAGGAAAGAATATTAAAATGAGGTTTTGGAGAGCTGTGTTCTTCCCCTGGGATGGCCACTGGCTTGCAGTGTGTCTTGGGAAGCCCAACAGGTGTCTAGGCATTGACATTCTCATAGAAGTGTGGAGGCTGGGTGAAGAGCGACCCTTCCTTTCTTATTTGGGAACTTGGCCGCTCTCCAGGCACCAGGCTCCCTGCAGCTCATCTGGATGCTGCTTCACCTCCTATTCATGGTCTTCCTTGGCTGCTCTGCCACCTCTTCTGGGCACAATACTGTCCTCAGATCAGAAGCCATTTCCAAGGCTGTTAAATGGCTTTTCCAAAAATGGTCACACTTGAGGCTACTCCTACTTATAGATATTGCTGTGGCTTTGTCTCTGATGTGGCAAAGAGTCTGTCCCTGCCTGGGGCACTTCAGGCCTCAGTGAGCACCTGGGAGGTCTATGAGATCAGGGCTTTCCTCGTGGATCATGAACCAGGCTGGCCCAGCCAGCCACCCACCCATCCCTGGGAAAGTGCCCGTCTCTTCTCCCACACCACTCCTCTGCTCCGTGTGCATAATTACGCCTCAGCAGAGGCCTTGCCTATTAATGATCTGCCTAGTGTGCTGATGGGCCTGCTTGGCTGAGAGCAGGTTTTAAGAGTGAGCCATTCCAGGAAGAGAGATCACTCCCGTGGCTATAGGAAGTTGGTGAGCCCAGATAAGCCATTCTGGGCAGGATTGGAGATGCAAGGTGTGTGTGTGTGTGTGTGTGTGTGTGTGTGTGTGTGTGTGTGTGTGTGTGTGTGTGTTTTATGCAACCAATCCAGCTTCGGGGAAAGGATCCATTGTGTAATACTGGGGCTTCGGCCTGTGTCCCCTGGCTCAGGGCAGGCAGCCCAGTGGTGGCAGGGGCACCTTGGCAGAGTGTGCTAGTTCAGGCTTAGAGGGAACAGGCATGTGAAAGGGATTTGCTGGAGCCAATGGGCTTGTCCTTCTGAAGGGGCTTTCCTGGGGGCTCACTGCTAATCTCAGGCTTTGTCCTTCCCTTTTCTAGTTCTGCCTTCTCTGCGATCCTAAATTCCTTCCCTTGCCATTTTGCTTTTACCTCATCCCCTTCCCAATCCATACTGAGCCTGGCACAAGCCTCGCCCAGAGATGGTGAGATGGATTGGATTTCCTGTGCTGATGGAAGGGTTGCATATTACCACAGACTCCTGAAAAGCACACTAAGATAGCCTTGGGAGGCTGAGGCCAGGGCTGTGCTGTGAGTGGGGGTGCAGTCCCATGGAAGGGGATAGGCTAGGGATGCTTGCATGGTTCCGGAGAGACATCTTTAGTATTTGACATGTTAAATAGGGTTTGGAGACAAAGAAGTCTGGACACAGGAAACTCATCTGCCCTGCCTTGGGCACTTACGGGGAGAAAGGGACTCAGCTAAGAGCTTGGTCCCTACAACTCCAGATAGCCTGCTTCCCTATGCAGCTGAACCACGGTTCTTCCCAGGGCCTCACTGCGTCCAATGTCTTTTGAAGGCATTGATTTAATCTTGTTTTTGTTCCTACGTTCTTGTTCTTCATAAGTAAACTTCAGTGATGCCAGATGAGGGCCACTCCCACCCTACTTCCCCTCTCAGGGATCTGTAGCAGGATGCAGAAAACCTGTAAGCTGCCCAGCGGTTACCATGACGTTCTGCTGTTCTTTCCAGGACTCCAGACTCTGAGGAGGCCACGCCATGAAGATTCTCCTGCTGTGCGTGGGACTGCTGCTGACCTGGGACAATGGCATGGTCCTGGGAGAGCAGGAGGTCTCTGACAATGAGCTCCAAGGTAAGTAGGCTAAGCTGCTGTCCCTCTGGTGGATGTTGTAGGGCCTGGGCAGGGGCACCCCAAGTGCTGAGGGCTGTCTTCATTCTGCACCCTGGGTCTGTCCAAGGCCTCTGTTTTCTCAGGGTCTCTAAGCTCTGGTTTCCACCTTGGTGTTTTTGTGGTCAGGTGCCTTCTAGGCACTGGCCTCTGTCTCAAGCCCCTCTGTTGACTGCCTGTCATTCATTGTTCCTCCTGGTCCCCTCACCTGGCTCTCTTACCCTTTTCTCAAAGCTATGCCTGGACCCTTAGAAACTTTGTCAGTCTCCCCTTTGTGTGACATCCAGAGTTCTTACCACTGAATCTCCAAACCGATCCCCCTGGAAACCCTGGCTCCACCAGTTTCCTTCTCTGGAAAAGGGCAGTGCAATTCAACATGAAGTAGTCATCTGAGGGCGCCCTCTCCCTTTCTCCCCATCTTCCAAGGCTTTTCTCGAAACCTGCCTTTCCTCCCTCCTCTCCTAACCTCTTGCTCATAGCTGACCAGTTCCGTGAGGGTCTTCATTAAAAACATGTGATCTGATTCTCTGATATAGATACCACGGTGAAATGATTCCCTTTGTTAAGCTATTAGCTGCCCATCACCTCAACTTATTGTTGGGTTCACTTAAAATATATTCTCTCAGCACACTTCAAGGGTAAAACACATTATCAACCACAAGCTCTGCTTGGACCATTGATCTTCAGGCTTACTCATGCTGGTACGTCATTGAAACGCTTGCCCTTAGCTCAACCCCCCCGCCCCTCCCCCCCAACTTCTCTTTGGATGTGTTTGGCAGTGACATCAGGTAGAACACAGCAGAGGTGTGAGAAATGACACTTAACACAGGATAAGTAAATGGTACCACCGTGACATGATGTGTCATTGCCTTTATCACCCCCGGGCTGTGTCTTAGTTATGGTCTCCATGGTGAACGCAGTTTTTCATTTATCTTCCTGTCTCCATTGTGTCTGGTGCCATTTCATTCATCTTCCGGTCACCGGCACCTGACACAGTGCATTGTAGCAAAGAAGTGCCAAGCCTGAGTTAATCTGAGCTTCACAAAGATTGTATCCAAAGGGTACTTTTATTATATTTCGATGCTCAGGAAGTTAACTATCAATTTTTTTTCTGTTTTCCTTGAAATACCATCTGTGGCTATTGACTCTCCAGGGTGGCATGGTGGGGTCAGTCATAGTATGGCTGCTTCTGTGTGTGCCACTCCTGTGTTTCTGAGCTGTGATGTGGAGTCTACCACGAGCCCTTTGATGAGACATAGAGGCAGGACTGAGGCCATAAGGACTGCCACAGGCTTGGCGTGGTAGTGATGGCATCTCAGCTTGGCAGCCCCCAACATCACCATCAGAGCATGGATTTCTCACCGTCCCCTGGCTCCCAGGCTATTTCTTCAGCCGTTTTCCCCCTCTCAACTCACTCTGCCTTCCTCTCTCTCTCACAGAACTGTCCACTCAAGGGAGTAGGTATATCAATAAGGAGATTCAGAATGCCGTCCAGGGAGTGAAGCACATAAAGACCCTCATAGAAAAAACCAACGCGGAGCGCAAGTCGCTACTCAACAGTTTAGAGGAAGCCAAGAAGAAGAAAGAGGTAGGGCCAAGCCTTGACTGAGACCTGGCTCTCCCTGCTGGAGGGGAGGAGGGGACACGGTGAGCAGGTGCCTTGCTGGGTTGCCATGGCGTCCTAGTGCAGTCCCTGCAGGGCTTCACTAATGCTGGGCTGGTAATGAGGAGCCAGGGCAAGCATATTCGCTTGTGGGAGCCTCAGGCTGAGGTCTTGGATCTGGTTTCCTTGCAACTCTGGCCCAGGGCTTGAAGCCCAGATTCATTTCAATAGGTTTTTCTAACCCTTGCTGTGGGTAGGGCATGGTGCAGGACTGAGGATGGGGGTCATGGTGGCACCCAGCCACTTCCCACTCTTCTCTTCTATATTCAAAATGGCTTTTCACATGAACGTGTTTACTGTGATATTTTTAAATCAATGTAAAATTCTCGTAATCTATCCTTAGACATCCATTCATCCCCGCTCAGCTACGGGACAGGGAGCAGTTTTCAAAGCCCTTAGTAGAAGCTGAGGTTGTGGATAGTGCCAGGCCCTCTAGAGACTGTGCTTCATCCTACATGTGTGTCTCTACCTACGATAATGCTTAGTTTATAAGTTATAGACAGTAAGGTATGAGCAGCCACAATAAAATAGAACAATTATAATGTTACACCATAGAGAGGGTTACGCAGATGTGATTTCTCCCACCCCAAATATCTCAATTCCTCAGCCTCCACAATACTATTTTTAGACTGTGGTTGATCATGGGTAGCTAAGAACTGATAACGGGGGACTGCCCTGTTACCATTTGTTTAACTTGTCTTCTACATTTGATTATCTGTGTTGACTCTGGTACCCTCACCACATGCGCATGCACACACACACACACACACACACACACACACACACACGAACTTATACACAGATCCATCCACTTATTTATCTCCCATATTGATATGTAGATGCAAACATTTGCTGTAAACTAATATCTCTTCAGGTGGAGGATTTAAATTTTTTATTTTGGCAATCCCCGGAGCCAATGACTGGGTCAGGGGCATGGTAATGAGTTTGGTGGTTGATTTGACTTCTGATTGGATAGCTTTGATTTGCATGTCAGGGGCCACAGTTCTAACAGAAAGATAAGACTGGCCCCTTGGGGGAGATGAGAAGAGACAGTGAGGTGGTGTAAGGGAGAGGTGGGGCTCGAGGAAGAGACGGTCAGAACAGCTGATCAAAGTGGACAGGGAAAACTTAGGGAATAGCAGGACCTTGAGGGATGAGAGGCTCCTGAGGGCGTGGTGGGGACCGCACAACAGAAGGGCTAAAGTGAAGCTGTGGGCAGCAGGGGCACCATGTATGCAGATCGGGGAGACCAGCTGAGTCTCTGTGTGGTTCACCTGGCCTTGTCATCTCCCTAAAGGATGCTCTAGAAGACACCAGGGATTCTGAAATGAAGCTGAAGGCATTCCCGGAAGTGTGCAATGAGACCATGATGGCCCTCTGGGAAGAGTGCAAACCCTGCCTGAAGCAGACCTGCATGAAGTTCTATGCACGTGTCTGCAGGAGTGGCTCGGGGCTGGTTGGCCGCCAGGTGAGGAGACATATCCATGGCCTGGGTTCTGGGTGGGGATGTGGAGAATCCACGAAATAGGCACCATTCCATATTCTGGGTACAGTTGATTAGCGTTGCTTGACTGTATGCCTTTCTAGTGACATGGTTGATTGGTGATGTCTGACATGAGTACAGATGTAACTGATCACCACAGGTATGCGTGGCAGGTACCATCTCTCACAAGACCTTTAACCGGCTGGGTAAAATGGCCGTATGGTATGGTAGAATCCCGTGCTCATATAGGAAAAGGGAATTCAGAATATTTAGTATATGTGTGTTAATTCTATCCCTACCTGTGAGCTTTACTCGGTTGGGACTCAGTAAAATTCACTGTTTCCTGAAGGCTGAGCAGCTAAGTGGGAGTGACTGTCTTCCATGGCCAAAGATGAGACTCTTGAGCCTCCGAGTTTTGAAGTGAGAGGTGGCTGGAGGGGCTGACAGGGTATCCAGGAGGCAGAAGAATGGGAACTTGGGTCAGCTGCTGTGTGGTTACAGGGGTATACAGGCTGGAGTGCACAATGCCTTACTGTACTTCTCTGGGTCGCAGCTCGAGGAGTTTCTGAACCAGAGCTCACCCTTCTACTTCTGGATGAATGGCGACCGCATCGACTCCCTGCTGGAGAGTGACCGGCAGCAGAGCCAAGCCCTAGATGCCATGCAGGACAGCTTCGCTCGGGCATCTGGCATCATAGATACGCTTTTCCAGGACCGCTTCTTCAGCCACGAGCCCCAGGACACCCACTATTTCTCCCCCATCGGCTTCCCACACAAGAGGCCTCATTTCTTATATCCCAAGTCCCGCCTGGTCCGCAGCCTCATTCCTTTCTCCCACTACGGGCCTCTGAGCTTCCACAACATGTTCCAGCCTTTCTTTGAGATGATACACCAGGCTCAACAGGCCATGGATGTCCAGCTTCATAGCCCAGCCTTCCAGTTCCCGAACGTGGATTTCTTAAGAGGTCAGAAAGCAATTGTTGTCTTTCCAAGAAGGAATGGGACTCTCTGAGATGTTTAGGCTCTTCTAGGACTTGACATGTGCTGGTTTGAAGTTCCTAGCGCCCTTAAGGCTGATATTTTCTCCATTTGCAGGGTAAAGGAGCTAAGACAGGGGAAAAGGAATGCAGATGGCAAACCAGGCTGGTTCAATTAACACTTGTAGAGTTTGGAGCCTGTGTTCTTTACAACTAACTCAGGGTGTGATCCAGCTGGGCCTCCTATAGGACCCCAGCTTTTCTTTCTTGGGAACTTTTGAGGGTGTGGTGTGGGAGGCCTGCCCTTCCAGGCAACGAGTCTGTATCATCTTAAAGAAGACGTTCATAGCTGTGACCTTAGCATGTAATGTCTGTAAGGATCAAATGTAATGTGGACACAAGAAACCAGTGTCTGAGGAGTGATATTCTTCATTAGTGCTTTGTGTCTTAATGCCATGTCCTACATGGTATGGTTTGCATTAGAAACATAAGAAGGCCTGGCACCCAGTACAGCTCTGTACTCTCGTAGCTCTGTTATCTAAGGATGGTTTATGTTGTCAGGAAATACTCATGTTTTCTGGGGCTTGATGGCCAGTTAGGGAGTACCACCAGCCAAGGAGAATGAAGAACAGCCATGATGCCAGAAGGTACACGGCTGAGGGGATGTGGCAGGAGAGATCTCCTCAGATGAGATTGCAGGAAGGCAGGCAGTACCTGCTGAGAGCCGTGGGAATATCCTTAGGGAGCCATAGGGAAATCCCATGTCTGCACTCAAACAGCTAAGCTGCATCTTGCCCTGACCATGGCGCTGAGCAGAGGTGTAGAAGACTGTCGGGTGGGCATCCTTCCAATATGCCACGTGCCTCATCCTGCCCCCCCCTTTCCCCCTCATGTGTGCAGAAGGTGAAGATGACCGCACAGTATGCAAGGAGATCCGCCACAACTCCACAGGCTGCCTGAAGATGAAGGGCCAGTGTGAGAAGTGCCAAGAGATCTTGTCTGTGGGTGAGTCCCGGAATCAGTCTATAATCTGGCACTGTGGTCATCTGACTGTGGGTCAGCAGTGACTCACTGGGACCATCCTTCTTCAGAGACTAGCTCTCTGTCTGTGAGCTGTAGTTCCTGAGAGACTCCTCCCCCTGGTGCACAGCCTACTAGTCTCATATCTAGAGCTTCATTATTTGGGAGCTGGGGTAGAACCCAGTGCCTCATGCATGCTAGGTGGGTGCTCTACCATTGAGCCACACCAGTTTTACTTAGAGTCAAGCTCAGATGCAGATTGTTCTCAAGTAGATGAGGTGTATCTAAAGCGCCCACCACTACCCTGGTGGCTCATGGCAAACCTGCAGCCCATGGTGGGTATCTCTGTGGAATTTGACTGTAGCCATCAGCAATCCACAGCTCATTCCCCTGGCTACTTTGTTCCACAGTGCCAAGTACTGTAGACCCTGATTTTTAACTTCAGATTATGAAATCTTTGACAACACACATTTTGTTTAACAAGTGCTCGCCACATGCTGGGCACTGTTGCAAACACGTCACAGGTGCTTGCTTGCTGAACGATCTTGTGAACTGAGTACAGCCCTCTTTCCATCTTGCAGAATGGCTAAGTGACTTATCTAAGATTACATGACAGGAGGCATCTCACTTAGGCTGTGCTCATGACCAGCATGCTGGGATTTCTCCCTGGGGACTGTGAGCTATGTCCTTGTGATGGTGGTCCTTGGTATTCTGGCCACATTCTTTTTTGATTAATTAGTCCCTCAGAAAAGGAACTATTTTCCTTCATCAGTTCCCCAGGCCGTCTGGGTATGGTGGTACATCCTTATAATCCCAACATTTGGGAGGCTGAGGTAGGAGGGTGGTGAATCCGAGGCCAGTCTTGGCTACATCGTGAGGTTCTGTCTCAATGGAATCAAAGCAAAATACAGCAAAACCAAAACTGTTCCCCACAGATTTGTCAGGTCTGGCTAGCAATGTGAAATGGCCCTGCTTTCAGCCTGGTCTTTATACAGTGGCTCACAGTACACAGCACTCCCTGCTCGGATCACAAGGAGTTAATTGTACTCTTTGCTGTTCTTTAGTCATACGTGTAGTTGGCCGGGACAGACCTTCAGAGTCTGGTTAAATATTCCCAGCCTCACTCCTGCAATGTTAGGAGCCCAGGGGAAAAAAAAAAACACTAGTGTTTTCAAAAGTTATGATGTGAAATTAGAAACAAATATGTGCCCACACCTGTAGGTTTTCCCCCAGGAAACTGTCAGTGTAGTTGAATGACGAATGCCTGAGCACAGAGAAGCCAGTCACCTTATAGACTGGATCTCTTACATCAGACATAGACTTAGCGATCCTCTCAACAGTCACTGTTTCTGTCACCCATTAGCTCTTATTCACGATGCTTACAATGATATGAATAGGCTCCACAGGGACTTCTCCCCTGGGACATCTTGACCCAGCCTTGTGGGGAGGAGGCTCCACAGGGACTTCTCGACTGGGACATCTCGATTCAACCCTGTGGGCAGATACAGACATGGTTGAGCATTTATCAGCATTTTTGGCTTCTACCTTCCACGTGCCAAGAGCAACCCTCCCTCCATTGTGATAATCAGAAATATCTTCAGAACATCTGGACTGTCCCCTGGTGGGTAGTGTGGTTTCAGGTTGAGAACCACTGCTCTACACTGTCCTACCCTCCAGGACTTTTCCTTGTTTGGGCTAAGGGTAACACTGCTCAGGTTATTCCTTGAAGATCTCCTCTCACCTGTGCGTCGTGTCTCGAATCCTGTGTCTTGCCCCATGCAACATTTTATCTTATGTTAGCAGGAATGATTGCAGCTGCCACATAGGGCCCAGAAGGCATCTCTCTTGTCTTGCTTAGTTTTGATATAGCCTCTCCTAGATGTTTTAAAAATAATAGAGGAGGAGAAGGGTTAAAAACTGGTTTTCAGAAAACATGAACACTTTGTAGGACCCAGAAGCCTGATATCTACAGTGTACTCATGGTCCAGAAGGGAGGATACCAGTTTTCCTATTTTCTGCAGGAGCCTTCCTGTCCAGCTGTGGGTGGACAAGGGTAGGCAAGGGCTGACCCTCAGGCACCAAACACCTGTGTTTTGTAGCCTAGGGACCTGGCTGTCTCTTCTGCAGCTTGTGTTCTGGGAAAACAGTCTTGCCAAATCTCTCAAATATGTTAAAAAAGATAAGCTTAGAGAATATTCTAGAACTATGGTCTCAGGGGAGGAATAGCTCAGGTTGAGGAGTTGAAGATGTGGGTTCAATCCTGATTCCACAGATTTCTTCTCCTGTGGATCTGAGCAAGTTTCTTACTTCTGAAAACCTGTTTCATTACTGGTTAATCAGGAGTGTTGATGCTTAAGTCAAACTAAGCATACCATACCTGGAGAGAAAAGGACACCCGGAGTACCTGATGTGTTTCTGGCACATAGTAGGTCCACCTATGGCACACAGTAGGTGCATCTAAGTAACTAATGCTCCTCTTCTCTGTGGAGTGTCCAGTGCAACAGTAGCTTCCTTCTATTTGGAAATGAGTCCTGGGAGGAGCTAAGGGAGCAAGAGTAACTCCAGGTCGGAAAACATAGAGTAGTTGGTATTGGTGCTCCCCAGAGCATGGTCAGCAGCATTGTGACAGGTCACTGAGATAGGTCATGTCTACCACCCAAAGAGGATTCAGTCATGCTGCTCTGACACGGGTGTCATTGTATCTCAAAGCATAAAGGGCGAAAGCGCCCTGATTTGGAAATTTGGTGGGGGAACTGTTTTGTGAGAACTGTAAGAACTGGTTTGTAGACCTCCATTTAAGACTTCCTCTGCTTCAGATTTTAGCTGCTGGAGCTGGTTCCCAAGGGCATTTTCACCCCCTCAACATCCCTTTCATGCTTCTGCCTTCTGCTTCCTTCTTCTCTGGGCAGACTGTTCAACCAACAATCCTGCCCAGGCTAACCTGCGCCAGGAGCTGAACGACTCGCTCCAGGTGGCTGAGAGGCTGACCCAGCGGTACAACGAGCTGCTTCATTCCCTCCAGTCCAAGATGCTCAACACCTCATCTCTGCTGGAGCAGCTGAATGACCAGTTCAACTGGGTGTCCCAGCTGGCTAACCTCACACAGGGCGAAGACCAGTACTACCTTCGGGTCTCCACAGTGAGTTGTTTCCCAGCCATTTGATGAGGCTAAGGGCCAGGTGTGATCCAGAGGTGATGCGCACCTCTTAGACATGTGGTGGGACAAAGGTACCACACAAGAGCACCTACCATTTACACCAGCAGGGACTAGGAAAACCGTATGCAGGTAGTAGCATTGGAATGCCTTCACCCCTTCAGGTCAGATATCCAGGTCTCATTTCCAAGATGAGGAAAGAGAGAGGTTCTGTGGCTTGCTAAGAACAGGGAACTTTGGGCAATTTCCCTGGGTTAGCCTGTCAGCCTGGCTGTAAAGCTGTTTTCTGCCCAGGGCCACGCTGAGTGCCACATGAATTGGTTCACTGTTAGCCAGTAGGACGGCTTCCTTTAGTGTGTGAAGCCCCGGGCGCCCCTCCTCCCCAGTTCCCTTTTGACCATAGACTGCCTAACATTTGTACAAAGCAAACACTGGGTCCAGGTGTCATGGTAAATTCCTGTAAGCCAGCACTGAAAGAATTGAGGCAGGAAAGTAGAGAACTCGATCCCAGGCTGGACTATATAGTGAAGGTTTCTCTCAAACAAAGTGAAACAAGAAAATAAGACAAGAAAACATTTAAAAATCATTTCAAGTTTCTGGAGTGCCTACTTGGCTAGTCATTTTCAAATAACATTTATCCCTTCAGATCGAGGTAGTTTAGCTCAGAATTCCCTAGACATCTTGAGTAACAACACAACCCAAAGATCCATATTTGGTTGAAGGGGCAAAAAGAAGTACCATATCTTTTGACAAAGACGGGCACACCCCGTAGACATCGTGTAGAGACACCTCTTCTGTCTTCTTCCAGGTGACAACCCATTCTTCTGACTCAGAAGTCCCTTCCCGTGTCACTGAGGTGGTGGTGAAGCTGTTTGACTCTGACCCCATCACCGTGGTGTTACCAGAAGAGGTCTCTAAGGACAACCCTAAGTTTATGGACACGGTGGCAGAGAAAGCACTACAGGAATACCGCAGGAAAAGCCGGTGAGCAGGCAGCCTTTCTGTGACCCCAGGGGCTGATAAACAAGTCTTTCTGAGACCCTGGGGGGCTGGAAAGTCCTCAGGAGTCCAGAAGGAGCAAAATATGCATTCTGGGTGCAGGGCTTATCCCTGAGGCCAGAGCCCACGGGTAAGCTAGGAAAACCCCGGGGATTTTATTTTCTTTGTTCTGGGAAATGTTTTTTCCTTAGTGGTAAGGATGTGGGTATTGGTGGCTGCTTCTTGGGGGATATTGATTCTCCTCTCCACTCTCCTCCTTTTTTTTTTTTTCAAGCGCGGAATGAGGCAGAAGCATTGCTTTCCTATATGTAGGAGTCTCAAGGAGGGAATCTCCCAGCTCCCCGAGGTTGCTGCAGACCCCTAGAGAACTCCACATGTCTCCAGGCGAGTAGGCCTCCACCCCAGCAGCCTCTCCTTCCTCTGGATTCTGTACTTTAATGCCTACACTTGCTGCTCTCGGGAAGAACTGCTTCCCCCACGCAACTAATCCAATAAAACCGCCTTGCGATATGTGTCCCTTGGGTCTGTTTTCATATTTGATTCTCCTGTAGGCTGCACACCTTCGGTTGGTATGCAGAGGAAACAAGGAAATAGCCAGGTCAGCTGCTAAAACACTTGCCGCACAAACACGAGTTTGGTAAAGTCAGGCATGGTGGCACCTTCTTGTAACGTCTGCACTGTCAGAGCACAGGAAAGAGGGTCTCTGGAGCTTGCTGGTATTCGGTGAGCTTCAGGTCCCAATGAGAGACCTTGTCTCAGAACACATGGCTAGAAAGAGACCAAAGAATGACACAAGGTCACACATGTAAAAGAAATCTTGAAATTAACAGCCGAGACTGTATAGGAGTCTTCATACACGGCAGAGTACTCATAATCGTGACAGTTGGGGGGACCTCTGGCTTCGGGAGAGAGGTATGTTCCAATAAGCCACCAAGGCAAATTCCTGAAGCCAGAGACGTTTCCTTCCCATTACAACACTGTCCATGAGTTTTGACAAGGTGGGGCAGTCTTCCGGAGAATGAATGCACTGAAACCGAGGCAAAGAAAGAAAGCATGGGCGTTTTAATGTGTAACTGAAAATTCCCTGTGGAAACTGGTCAGCAGGAAGCCAAATGAAGAGGCAGTTTTCTTTTTATTTGTAAGAACTTGGAAATCTGGAACACCTTCTGGACCATGGCATCTCCCATCACTGTCCCTCTGTACGGTCTTTACCTTGTTATTGCTTGTTTATCTCTCTGCTCATGTGGTTTTTAGTTCATCCACAGCTCAGTCTGAAGTTAGGCTAGCTGCAGTACCAGGTGCTGCCAGCAGATGACGCTGACCAGCCATAGTCTACATCTCTATTGAGCACATCTAGTGTGTTGCCTGTAGGAGTTGAGAGAAACCATTGTGAACGACACTGTAGAAATGACAGGGGCCATTTATTTGCTAGTCCTGAAGCTAGTAAATAGCAGATTCGGGAACTCAAGGAATTCACTGTGGCCTTATAGCTGCCAAGGCTCAGTGTCCGCTCCAGATGCAGTCTTGCCAGATGTTTTCTAGAAGAGCTTGGTCAATTGAGTAGGCACAAGGAAAATGAAGAGACTCAGTGTTAGGACCAGTGAGTACGGAGGCTGTCAGTGAGATAAATGACACACTGTGACAAGCAAGCTCACAAGGTTCAGAATGAACTGTTTGCCTCTGCGCTGTTTCCAGTTACACCTCTGATACCAGTATTCCTGTTGTGTTCCTCACTGGCAATGACATTACCCCACGATGACCTTGCCAAGGCTCAGTAGTGACTCTCTCTGTCCCAAGTGGAAGTAGATGAGGATTCATCTAGGCTTGGAATGGAGTTACTATAGGTTGGGGTACCATGATCTGACCGCCCTCACTTGTACAGGTAGAGATACTCAAGGGAACAAAGACTATGTCATAAGTTAGCACCAGGCGTTCTCTGTGACCCTATCTTTGTCTCTAGTCTCTCTGGTTGTCCTAGGGCACGTCACAGGTTGGGGTGACTGAAGGACCACTTTTCCCAGCTCATGTTCACAAGGTGCTAGGACATCTTTGCCAATGATGTTGTATGTGTTAGACCAGTGACTGATAGGAACTAAAGACAGAAGGAGTTAGTTCTTTGAACCTGAAGGCCTCCAACATAACATGCTACTGCCTTTCTCTGGCTATGTAAAGATGTTTATAAATGTATGTCAAGAACCTGAAAACAACAACACACAATGGGTGGCTCCTCTTTGAAACTTTCTGGAAATGCCTGCCTGGGCTCTTCTTAATTTCTGTAAGGCCATGTTTCATAGAGAAGACATCAAGGCAAAGCTGACGCCATCAGCTTTTGGTGACCTCTGTTTCCCATTGCCTGGTGATGTTATGTCTCTTTGTGGATTCCCATTCCAAGGCACCCTTGGCCCGTGTGGTTAGGCTCTTTAGAATTGTATTTCTGGCTTCCAATCTCCCATTCTTGTGATAGAATCTGTCTCAGGCAAAACCACAGGCAGGGACCTTACAGGGGCTAGAGAACCTCACTTGTAAATCTTAAGCCAGCCATGGTCTGCTCCCTTCTCTGAGACATTCAAGGTCAGTGTTTGGTTTGAGCCATGGCAGTCACACACATTAGGTTTAGAGTTTTCTCCCGTGTACAGCTTGTCCCCCTCCTGGGGACAGCTTGAGGCCCAGTCCAGAGAGCTGCAAGAGGCTACCATGGAATGACTGGATAGGTCCCATCCCCTGAGCTCTGTTCCTTCCTTCTGTTGGTGAGTTTCAGTGGCTTTTGCCAGTCACCTGTACCAGTCTGTCTTTCTGGCGGGTCACATACAACATCTTAGTCAAGGCTCCCAGGTGGCAGTTTATCCATTTTCTAGTTTTTGTTGCTTTCTGTTGCTGTGACAAAAAGACCAATAAAAGCAATGGAAGGGAGAAAGCTTATTCTGGCTGGTGGTTCCAGACACAGCCCTGAGAGCTTCATCTCCCAATAGTTCCACAACATCCCCCAAATATCTCTACCACCTAGAGACCAAATTATCAGGCATGTGACCTGTGGGGACATGCACAATTGGGCCACCAAACAGGTGGTCTGGTCAATTTGTCTAAGTTTGTCTTATCCTGAGCCAGAGACTCCAGGGGACAAGGACCATTTGTCTTTAGCTTCAGGCTTGGCAAGAACCTCAGAGTGAGGAGCAGCACCCCACGGGAGCCTCAGAGCTCACCTGCCCCCCCCTTTCTTGTCTGCATACCTGAGGAGTATAGGGAGCACCAAGCATCTGGAGAGAAGTGTAGTCAGTCACCTCTCACCCAAATTCAGCTTGGAGAGCTGATGCGGTTCTATGATTCTAGTTACCCCCTCCCCCCCCCCCCATCCAAGACAGCACACACTGCACCCCATCAGCCAACTCGATTTTAAATTCTTGCACGCTCTAATGATTTCTGCCCACTTTATTAGAGTCCAGGCTTGGCAGACAGGCGCATACCTCAGTCCCCACGAGTCCCCACAGACAGAGAGGAGGAGGCTAGTGTTTGCCATCGGGAACAGAAGAGCTAGTTCATCGTTACTTCAGGTTCAGCTGATAGGAAGGCTACTGCCAAGATGGAGCCCAGCCAATGGGAACGTGGGACAGAAGTAACAGGAGAAAAATGGGAGGGAGAGAAGGAGGAGGTAGATTAGCAATGTCCTCAGGAGCCCAGTGTAGGGGCTCAGCACACATCACTCAGGGTCAAAAGGGTAAGCGCCATGAGAGTCGTCAGGACGCGTGTAGTTCAGTCGTCACGACACCAGCTCAAAGAAAGAATAAATCACATTCGTCAGAAGCCAAAACTCTTAAGGGCACACAAGCGTTCTGGCAATCAGAATGTGTATTCCCAGAACACTGGGTTGGTCAAGCAATCCAGGAATTGAAGAATTAAGGGACTTGGAGGTTTCAGATCTGTTGTTGGACTAAGTCCCTTCCTGCCTCTATGTCTCCCAACAGCGTGCTCACTCAGTTCGTGGAGGTTGAGAACTGAAATGTAAGCTATCTAAAGTACACACTGTAAAAGGAGCGCCTGTCTCCAGCAGCAGGAGATGCTCTCCCCAGGTAGCTGCTTCCCGTGCAGCCTTCTGCTGCAAAAATACCAGTTTTAGGATGAGGCAGTGTGAAGCAAAGTCTGAGTTCAGTCAGTACAGAAGGAAAGTTTGGGACTTGTTAAGAAGCGAGGGGAGACTGAGACATTTGGGATGTAAATAAATACAATAATTAATTAAAAAGAAGACAATCCATGCTTGTTTAAGCACAGGCATAGAGAGACACACAGCCAAGGAAAGGACAGAAGGACATTTGAGGACATGAGGGCTTTTCAAGAGTGGAGTCACTGGGATTTTGGACAATCCCTTTTATGCGCAGACTTAATGGAATGGGGGTTGTGAGTTAAAACAGGTGGAAGTTCCACGTGTGGATTTTCCCAGAATAGGGTTCACCTCTTTTTGTCCTTTTACGGGGTCTTCCAGATGTGTTATGGCATCAGATGGATAAAGGGAAAGGCAATCTTACAAGCTCAGTGGTGGTGAACAGCTATCATAGCAAAGCCAGGGACATCAGGAGACATGCTGCTCAGCCATGCTGGCCCCAGCTGGGTGTGGGTGGCCGTGTTCTTCATTGGTGGAGTGATACATAACGTCTTGATATCAGACAGTTCTGTGCTTTCCTTTTTCTTTAAGCAACAAGTAGTTGGCCTTTCTCCCCGTGCCTAGGCAGCCTGTCTCACACCCCCTCACTTTGGTTGAAGAGTTTAAAGACCTTTAGTAGCTCGCTTTGAGAGATTGACAAGTTTCTTTACTTCCCTGAGCCTCAGTTTCTTCTGTGGAAGGTCAGGGGTGGAGTGATTTAAACCTGGAGATTTCCAATGCCTTGGGGTTTAGTTTGCTATGATCCCCCCCCCCCCCACCAAAGAGTTATTTTTACTTGTGTGCGTGTATACATGCCTATGGATTTGTGCACATAAGTGCAGACACTCAGACTCTGGAAGAGGGAGCTAGAGCCCCAGTGGCTGTGAGCCTTCTGATCCTGTGCTGGGAATCAAACAAGGGTCCTCTACAAGAGCCGCACATGCTCTTACACTCTGAGCCCTCTGTCCAGCCTCACATTTACTCTTGTTAGTGACACCAACCCATTTCACAGTGCCCAGAGAAAGGCAACTAACAGATACATCTGTAGCAAGGGATTCAATGTTGGCCATAGGTACCTGTGATTTCACAAGCCCCAGGCTGCAAGGCAGCCCGAAGGCTGCAAACTATGGTTGGACTTAGTGTGGACTCTTGAGGCCCTAAAGCTTCTCTCAGTGGGCATGTCTAAACTTTTGGCTTGTCAACGTGGCATTGTTATCTGTTATCTACAAAAGTTCACACATGAGAAACAGGCTACTGAGTTAAAAAACTGATTTAAAAAGTCATCAAATTTTAAGTAAGCTTCTATGCTTGATATTGCAATGATATTGAACATGTTTTTATGTGTTCATTGGCCTTGTGTATCTACTGCAGAGAAATATCTATCTAAGTCCTTTGCCCCTTTGCTGATCTGGCAATTCTGTTGGTAAGTACATTTTGTATTTTAACTCTCTATGAGATAAAGAATTAAAATATGAATTTCTCAAGGGCAGAAAAGTATCTTCAGGGTCTTTTAATTCTTACAAAGTACCTGGAACATCTTGGTTCACCAAGAAACACTCCAGAAAGGCCACAAATCAAACTGAAATCATATTTGTGAAGAGGAAGATTAGAACAATACCCAGGGAAAGTCAGGGGCACAGTGAGACCCCACTCCAGACAACTGTCTCCAAAGTGCAGGGAGAGAAGCAAAGGAATCAGCAACTGGTTAAGATGAGGCAGTTTTCATTCTAAACACCTCCTGGAAGAGACACTGTGAGGGTTAGGGCATGGCAGTCAGAAGGCGGGGTGAACCCATCTGGAAGACAGCTTGCCTAGGACCAACAGAGTCTCTGGGCATCTGAAAGATCTTTAAGGATAAAAGAAAGCAGAGCAGGTTCCATGCCACCTCTGTGCCAAAACTCTTGCCAAAGGATCTCTTCTGAAGAGGGATGGAGAATTGCAGGCCCCAGGGATCTCTCAATACTTGGTGAACCAGTAGAACCTTGGAAAGACCAAATCCTTAGTCTGGACCAATATCAGGGAGCCCCTTTCTCCTGAGATAATTGTAGTTTATGTGTGGCTCATGGAAATGCAAACAGGAATTTGAGTGAGAGGTCACTTCTTGTTGGGTGTTATGAATATGATGGAGAAGGCAGAAAGGCCCCGCCCAGAGCCCAGCCCTTCTCTGAGGTCAGGAGGAGAGGTTGGCTCCCACTTTGCTTGTGAGACACTGCTCCGCCCCCCAAAAGCAGCAGAAGTGTGAGGGGCCAGGGCGGCTTGCTTCCACTCCTGCTTTAGTAGAAGACCTTTTCCAGGTACGAATTCAAGAACATTCCAGTGGGGTCCAGCTTCTCACGGATGTCACAGAACTTGCGAAAGGCAGGATACATTTTCTCAAAGTCCTTCCTGGTGCAATTGTGAGCCTGCGGAAGCAATCAGAAGCAGCGGGCTTTGTCCTCACAGAGCTAAGTCAAGTGAGGCTGCAGGCCTGCACCCAGAGTCCCTGAGCCTGCACTGACACTGTCCAGCCCCTTCACACAATAAGACCCCCAAACAAAAGAAAGGGGTCTGGAGAGTAAAGCCAAAAGGCCTTAGAGTGCATCCGGAGGGCCCAACTCCGGTCCCACCACTACTATTTGTTAGGTGGGCACGCTGCTTTCTATCTTATACCGCTCGCAAGCTCCATAGCAAAATCTAATAATGTGAAAGAAGTTTCTAGAAAATTCCCAAGGGGTCTGGGCTTCAGGAGCCAGAGCTCAGGAGAGGCATATTCCAGTGCCCTTTCCCTAGGTGGTTAAGATTCCTCAGAGTAACAGGAAAGAGGGCGCCCTCTTGTGGACAAAAAGCATATAGCAGTTGCCCCATGGCTATGGGTGCAGGGGAAATGTCCGAATGTTTACCTTTGCCCAGTGGGGCCTGCCTCCAAACTTCTTCATGATGGTCTCATAGGCCAGCCAGTAGTCCAGCCGAGGCACATCCTTTCCATAGGGCCTAGAGTAGAGAGGAAGAAGGTGGTCATCGGCCTCTGTCCCATGATGTGCTATTACTGTCTCAAGTGCCTTCTCCCTGACCTGCCCCTAATCTGGCAGGTGACTGGAGATCAGGCAGACTCTCCCTGCAGAACAGCACAGCCAGGACAGATGCCTGCTCACTGCACATCCCCAAGGGATCCCCAAGACTTTGTCCCCTCTTGTATTCATCAGTTGGTACCTGGACATTACTGTGAGTTCAATCTTGGCCAAAGACTGACCCCTAGGGTATTGGAACTGAAAGATTCCACCTGCCCAGGTCATTGCTTTACACAGGTTAGCCACAATAGTACACGACAGATACAATGTATTGTACCGGGATGCAGCCTAGGAAGAGCAGGGGTGTGCAGAAGGGTGTACCATTAAGATCTGTACAGGGTGATGATCATTGCGATAAAATTGCTAATGGTGTGTTTGGAAGAGTAATTCTTCATTGCAAGCAACTCGTGACTGTCACATAATATATACCCACATACTGTTCATGCATACAGTATTCATATAATATAAGCATAATGCACACATTCTCAATATAATATTTATACACAATACTTATATACAACATACACAATAGTTACACATCTATGCATATTATCCATGCATAATGTGCATGAAATTTGCACAGCACCCACACATACAATCCTCACATATATCACACACGTATAATACTTTGACCAGTGCCTTGGAATCCCCAGATGACTTCCTTCATGTCTAGAAAGCAAGGCTGTGTAACCTAATGAAGGTCTCCAGTTGGTCTTTTGCCCAGCCACTCAGCCCCATAGTGACTGATCTCCAAAGCTGATGTCAGTGCTAACATTTCAAACATGTTCCGATGCATCCCACGGCATCTCTCAATTCTGCACCTCCATTGAAGGAGCAAGAAGCTGAGACATGCAAACAGCTGACACACAAGCCTCACCACAGCCACATCCTCTATGAAGGAGACGCCTGGCCTTTCAGTGAGTCATTCAGAAAAATGTTCGTGGCTCTTTGAGGCCCCCTAAAAACTGAATTCAGCTGTCTCTGGCTTTGCAAGGATTTGGGGCCTTACACACGGGGGAGGAATACCCTAGAAGGATCAAGGTGGCCACTTATTTTTTCAAAGTCAGAGAAGGCCTGTGTCTTGTGGAGGCGTGAAGTGAGACTGGAGGTGGGGTGGGTGGTAGATGAGGGATACATCTTAGCAAGAACCCAGAAAAGACTAACTCCTTCAGGTGCCTCCTGCAGGCTGAAAAGAGAGAAAAGAAGGCCAGCCACGGGCTGACAAGTACATCTCTGCAGGCAGGGAACCAATATCAGGTATCCACCTCTCTTCTGTTGAATTTAAACTAGCCTCAGAACCCATCCCAGCACAGCTTCCAGGACAGCAGAGACCTTGCTGGGTCGGGCACCTGAGCGAGAACGTATTGCTCATTCTGTTATATAATCCTCATAAATATTCCTCATTGGTATCAATTCACTATAGATGCTAGGATATAGTGATGTAGCATAGCCTATGAGTGGTTTGTGTCACAAGACTCCAGGAGGGAGCATTCTGAGAACTCAAAGAGTGAGATGCCGTCCCCAGCTAAGGTCAGTGTAATAGAAAAGGTGGCCTCAGAAAATGGCATTGGAAGACTGGGGAAGGAGAGGAATCCCTTTACACCCCGCCCTGCCTGCAGAGCGCTCTCACCTGTACATAATGATGTTCATGTAGCAACTGTCCCTCTGGAAGCAGGGACTCATCAGGATTTCATCACCTCGGGTGAAGCGCACCTCCACGGGGTAGTGGGCTACCACCTTGGGGTGGGCCTCCAGCATGGCCTTTAGCTCCAGCAGGGCCTCCTTGGTCTTCTCCCTGCCCCCAGCCCAGGAGAGACTTCAGAGTAAGAAGGGATTACCCCAACCCTCCCCCATGGCTTTATATAGGGCTCCCAGCCTCATGGGGCCTGAGCCTGAGCCTGGGATGCTCATGGCATCAGGGACTCCCAGCTCTAGAGGAACCTGGGTTTTCATGGTAGCTCTAGGGGAGTGCCCAACCTGGGGCAGGTCTTACCTGAGGATGGCTCTATCTGGGGAAGATCTTACCTGGGTATAGCCCTATCTGGAGATGTCCCTACCGGAGGATGGTTCTAGCTGGGGATGCTCCTACTTGGGGATGCCCCTACTTGGGGATGCCCCTACCTGGGGATGGCCCAGTCTTGGACGTGCTGCTTGAAGCGACACTCGTAGGTGAAGATCTTGTGGCTCAGGTTGCTGCTTTCCTTCTTGCAGTTGAACAGCAGCCAGAAGAAGAAGCGGTTGATCCAGCCCACGAGGCACGGCAGGTAGGTGCTGCAGGTGACAGATCAGAGGTGTTAGGGGGCCCAGCATTTACCATGTCAGCTGTGTGCAGACATGGAGTGAGTTCTTTTTAAACCAGGCCCTCACTCCTCACTCCTTGTCTCCTAGCGGCTTTGTTGTATCCAGGCTGGGTCAGTGTGGTGTTGGTCTGGGTAGGGGCAGTGGCCCCCACTTTATCTCACCTTTCACCTACCAACAGCCCTTAAGACTCTGTGCAGTGTCTTGTCACTTTCCACCACACAGTAACAAATGTCCATGACTCAAGGCCTTGATGGCTAGCTAGGGTAAAGGTGAGTTGAATTTTAATTTTAGCAGATGCCTGCCAGGTTTAGCTACATAAAGAATGTGCCATTTACTCTCCTTCTGTGATGGTTTGTAAATGCTCGGTCCAGAGAGTGGCACTATTAGAAGGTGTAGCCCTGTTCAAGTATGTGTGGCCTTGTTGGAGTAGGTGTGTCACTGTGGGTGTGGGCTTTTACACCCTCTTCCTAGCTGCCTGGAAGCCAGTATTCTGCTAGCAGCCTTCAGATGAAGATGTAGAACTGATCTCAGCTCCTCCTGCACCATGCCTGCCCGGATGCTGCCATGCTCTCCCCTTGATAATAACAGACTGAACCTCTGAACCTGTAAATCAGCCCCAATTAAATGTTGTCCTTATAAGACTTGCCTTAGTCATGGTGTCTGTTCACAGCAGTAAAACCCTAACTAAGACAGAAGCTGGTACTGGGACTGGGGTATTGCTGTAATGGGCCCGACCGTGTTTTTGTTTAGAAGAATGTGGATTTGGAGACTTTGGATTTGGAAAACCATGGAATGTTTTAAGTGGGACTTCATGAGCCATCCAAGTAGTGATATGGAAGACTTTGTTGCTGTGGGTGATTTCAACTGTGCAGACCTGGCCCAAGAGGTTTCAGTGGAGAAGAACTTCAGTATGTGGCCTAGAGACCATTTTTGGTAGTATTTTGCTGAAGAACATGGCTGCTTTTTGCCCTTGTCTTAAGAGTCAGCCTGAGGCTAAGGTGAAGAGACTCAGATTAATTGCATTGACAAAGGAAGTGTCAAAAACGCCCAGCAGAGACTTTGTTCTCTGGTTAAGTCTCATGAAGAGTGTTTTGAACAAGTGTAGTAAGCTTAGAAAGGAAAAATATAAAATATATGGTTTAAATATTAAAGGGGAACCAGGAAGTAGAATGGAGCTGAATCCTATGTTCTAAGAGAGAGCAGATTAAGGGAGTAGGGCTTTGGAGCCTACACGTTTAGATCCAGGCATGGTGGTATACACCTTTAATCCCTGGAGATAAAGCCAAGTAGAGCTCTGAGCTCTAGGCCAGCCTAGAACAGAGCAAGTTCTAGGTGAAGAAAAACTTAAATCCAGGCTTGGTGGACCACACCTTTAACCCCAGTGCTTAGGAGACAGGCATGCAGATCTCTGAGTTCACAGTCAGTCTACACAGCAAGTTCCAGGACAGCCAAGCTTAGGCACTGAGGGAGTTGGAAAACAGAAAACTGGTGATGATGTAATAGAACAAGGAGCCATGTTCCAGCCCCAGCAAGCATCTGAACTTGGCTGCTTTGGCCATGTGACTCTGGCTTTAAAGTCCAGAATAGAAGGGACTACTGGACAATTGATGCTGGTTAGCTGGAGCTAAGAAATGAGCAGTAATTAAGAAGAGACCAGCATTGCTGAGGTGAAATCTGAGAAGTGTTTTCTGAGAGCACAAAAAAAGTTGTGTTCCAACCTTCAGATGAAGATGTAGAACTCTCAGCTCCATCTGAGATAGCCAAGGTTGTACTTCGTGCTGCAGCTGTACTTGGTAATGTATAAGAGGTCACCCAGGTGGTACTGGTTTTGAAGGCATGACGGGGTCATGAAGAATATCCGAGGCTTGGCACTGTGAGAGGTCATGGAAGGTCACTGGTGAAGGTGCAGCCTCAGTTACAATTGATGGCCCAGGACTGTAGGGGTCATGGAAAGGAGTTGAAGCTTTGCACCATGAAGAAAGACTATGAGAGGCTATTGGTGAAGCCTAGTTGCAGCAGAAGACCCCAGTGTATTGGAGATGCCATCACCATGGGATGACCACCAAGAACAGCAGCAGCAGTGGAGTGGATCAATCTGAGCCTAGAGTGCTACAGAGGGCAGAGCGGGACAAGTGACGCCAGCTCATTGGAGGAACCCAGAAGATCATGTGTGGATCCCAGACATTGGAACAAGAAGTTGTAACATTGAAGTTGTCTTGGAGACCCCAAGATGTTCAAGATGCCAGAGCCCTGGGCTATCTGCTGAAGAAAGCTGCTAACAGGGAGTGGAACCTTTGTTGCAGTCAACAAAAATGAAAAAGAAGTTGGAGATCTGAAGACTGCTTTGACATCAGTCATGGAGATGCAGAGTTTGGAGTTTGCCAAGCTGGTTTCCTGTCTGTCTTTGGGGGATTACAGTTAAGTGATTGGATGAATCTCAGAAGAGACTTTGAACTTTGGACTTTAACTTTGTTGAGACTGCTATAGACTATGGAGAATTTGGAAGTTGGACTAAATGTATCTTGCTTATGCTATGTTTAGGTATGGCCCCCATAGACTCATATGTTTGAACAAGCCTATGGAGCCTGGGAGTAGAATGTGGTGGTTTGTATATGCTTGGCCCAGGGAGTGGCACTATTAGAAGGTGTGGCCCTGTTGGAGAAGGTGTGGCCTTGTTGGAGTAGGTGTGTCATTGTGGGTGTGGGCTTTAAGACCCTCATTCTAGCTGTTTGGAAGTCATAATTCTGCTAGCAGCCTTCAGATGAAGATGTAGAACTCTAAGCTCCTCCTTCACCATGCCTGCCTGGATGCTGCCATGTTCCCACCTTGATGATAATGGATTGAACCTCTGAACTTGTAAGCCAGCCCCAATTAAATGTTGTCCTTTATAAGACTTGTCTTGGTCATGGTGTCTGTTCACAGCCATAATATATTTATACCCTGGGAGCCTTGATTGAATGCTGCCAAGAGTAAGCAGCTAAAAGGGGCTAGTGTCCTGGGAGAGGGTCTTTGGTTAGACTCTTTTCCCTAGAAACAATGCTGAGAGCTCCCTGGGGAACTATAAAGAGAGCTCAGTGCTTCTTGGGCCAAGACACAGCTGCCTCTTAGCTTTTGGCTCTAAAAAATTCACCATGCCATTGTTTTTAAAATCTACACACGCACACACACACACACACACACACACTCGAATGCACACACATATACATAGAAACATGCACAGACAGACATGTATGCACATCTGTGCATACACATAGACACACATGCAAATGCATAGACACATACATAAGCATGCAAAGACATTCATATACATACATGTACACACACAAGTAGTCACAGGATCCTTTTTCTTTATGAAAACCCTAATTGTTCATTGTGGACATGCTGCAAAGCCAAGAACACAGTTAGCATTGCCCCAGGGTGGTGCAGGATGTCCCCAACATCTGTCACACTTGCCTGGAAGGGACAAAGTCATGTGCTATGTATCCAACTAACATTCCTATGTTTCCTCTGTGGCTGGCCCTCCATGCATCACAGTTGGATCTGTCTGAGTCCCCAGAACTGAGGCGCTCCCACTGTGACACTTCACTGAAGGCTCAAGGACCTGGAGAGGCTGGGGAACAATCTCAATAAGTGAAGGATAAAAAATTGTGCCTTTTGGGAACCTTGGTTGCAGGGAGCTAACAGCATCAGCAAGGGCAGCCTCAGAGGGACTAAATTTAAGTCCCAAAATTTTGTGTGGAGACCATGACAGAGAAGCCCACCCATCTATCAAGAATTCAGCTCCCCGAAAGTCTGGGGTTTTAGACCCTGGACCAAGTCAGTCACCAGGACAAAGAAAACCCCAGGTCCTCCTCAACTGACCCAGCTCTTAACATCTCCCATTGAAGGCTCACAGAAATAAGGCTCCATCTTCATGGTGGCTGTCTTGGCCTGGTTAAAGTATAGAGGAGGGGATGGTGGTGGGAGACCGAACACACAAGAACCAGTGGATGGTTCACTTAAAGGTGAACTGCATGGCACGTAAATTACGTCTTAAAGAAAGTCTCATTTGCCATTGGTCAAAAGTAACAGAGTAGTTTTCAGTCTTTTAGAGCAGTAAGCTTGACTGCTGGATGGAGGGTGGAGCGTGGAGGGTGGGAGTTGGGTGGGGAGTGGGGCATGGGGGAATGGATGGGGGGAAGGGGGAGGGTAGAAGGCTGTGGACAGAACTGGCTGTGATCGGGATGAGAGGATAGTGCCAGCATGTAACAGGAAAGATGAGAAATGGATACAGATGAGGATGGTCCAGTAGTCAGGCTGGACCTGACTTAACCAGCACCAACCGGCACTCCACCATGTCCCATCTGGGCCTGTAGCCCTGAGGCAGAGCTCCCCCCCCCCATAGGAGACTTGGAGTGTTAAGAGCCGGAGTGAGAAGTGTGTTAAAAGCAAGGGGCAGTAGTCTGCCTTACACACCATCCTCCTTCTGATGGTTAGGTAAAGGGCTCAAACCATTTCAGCATGTCCCGAGACAGAAGCCATCACTACCCTTTCTCTTCAGACAAGGAAACTGAGGCATGGAGAGGTTACAAAGCTTGCCAGAGAGCAAACACATACACACACATATGAGTGCACTCGTGCACACGCACACACACACACACACACACACACACACACACACACACACACACAGGCTTAGTCTTTAGCAGGTGGTACTTGACTGCCTTTATCAGCAGGTTGACACACTGCCAGTGATGTCATAGTTGTGTGGACTATCAGGGAGTAGGGCTTGGTTGGAGGAATTAGGTGCACCTCTGAATGTCTCCTTCCTGCTGTGAGGTGACCAGTTCTTCACCACTGTGAGCAGCAGAGGCATCAATGGCCATGGACTGGAACCCCTGAACTCATGAGCCAAAATACCCCTTTCTCCCTTTAAAATGACTTTCTCATGTGTTTTGTCACAGCAACACAAAAATTGACTAACATTAGAGTCTATCCACCCGTCCACCAAACCACTCATCCACCAACCACCCATCCACCAAACCACGAATCCACC
This sequence comes from Arvicanthis niloticus, assembly GCF_011762505.2. Lineage (NCBI taxonomy): Eukaryota > Metazoa > Chordata > Mammalia > Rodentia > Muridae > Arvicanthis > Arvicanthis niloticus. The sequence continues at coordinate 53,406,121 of NC_047660.1, read as the reverse complement.
AAACCACGAATCCACCAAACACCCATCTACCAACCACCCATCCACCAAACCACCCATCCACCAAACCACCCATCCACCAAATTACTCATCCACCAAACACCCATTCACCAAACCACTCATCCACCAAACACCCATCCACCAAACACCCATCCACCAAACCACTCATCCACCAAACACCCATCCACTTTTCCTACCTCTATTCCTGACTCATGTGGACTCACCCATACCCCCACACACATCCCTCTCGCCTCTCCTAGCCCCTGAGCTGCCTTATTAAAAATACTCCTTCAAATCCTTCTAATGATTTTCCTTGCTCTTAGGATGAACCCCAAGTTCTTCAGGTGATTCTGATATGCAGTCAGGGATAGACCCAGGAGACAGAGCCAATTTGTAAGTGTAAAGGCAAGACTCTTCTGATGGCCTGCATCCTCCATAGCACACAGAAGAAGGAACAGAGGTCCCATGGCATTCCTACCTGGTCCAGAGCAAGAATTCCAGTAGGTAGAACCCGATGGCATAGTCCCAAAACCAGTTAGATGCAGAAGAAGGGGCCTGGGAGGAATAATGTATTGTTAGATACCAGGGGCTCAACTGCCTTCTGACTTGTTTATGATAATGTCTGATTAGAAGACATGTCCCAGGAGTGACTTCACGTTAGAGGAGGAGGGAGAAACATGAGATGACCCACCTACCAGGACAATTTCAAAGTTTTATTTCTTCACAGTGGAGCCAATTTCCACTGTGTGGGTCCCAGGGCTGAACTCAGGTCACCAAGCTTGGCAGTAAATCCCTTTCTCAGGTGAGCCACCTTTCTGGTCTGTATTTATTTTTCACAAGACAAATGCCATCTGTCCTTCCTTCTGAGATCCTATGGTCTGGATGCCCATCAGACTCCCTTCACAAATTCTACACAGTCATTCTACAGGAGTCGTTCTCACCCTTCCCAATGCTGTGACCTTTTAATACAGTTCCTCATAGCGTAGTGACCCCAACCATAAAATTATTTCTGTTGCTACTTCATAACAGTAATAGTGTGAACAATTCCATTTCCCTGACCATCAGGGAAAACAAATATCAGCCATCCTGGGATGGGGAGTGTGGGCAGGAAGCTATGGATGCAGGGAGGATGGAGCATGTGTCCTAGTGACCGGCAGCCCCCTGCTCCAGCATGCTGGGCAAGGTTGAGCCTGCACTGCAGCTACCTTGTTGGTGTGGTCTTGATAGATGATGCTGACGTTTTCACTGTGAGGAAACCAGAGGAAGCGGAAGTACTCAGACTTCTTCAGGTGGCTGTCCAGGTTGTCGAGGACCTGGCACAAGAGGAAAGGGGAGTAGAAGAGATGATTTTGACTGTCAACTTAATTTGACTGAGAAACATAAGGTTAGTGAAGCCCACCTGGGTCTGCGGGTATGTCTCCAGAGCTGATTACATCATGACGGCTCTGACTAAATCAGTGAGCCGGTCTCTTGATGGACTTGAAATGTGAAGGCATTGTGGGAAGAGGTAGTAGGTCAAAGGTAGAACATAGTTGGAGGAAGCAGATAACTTGCCCTGGTCCCTCCCTGTACTCCCTTCCTTCTGCTTCCTGCTCTCTGTCCTGTTCTCCCATGATGGGCAGAATATCCTGAAACTGTGAGCTCAGAGAAACCCTTTCTCCTTCACATGTTCCTCTCACACATTGGTGACAGTCATGCAAAAGAAACTATTAGTCCAGGGAGAGGCTGTTAGTCACAGGAAGACGTCAGGAAAGCCTGGAAGTCAAGGCTTAGCTGTGCCTTGGCTTATTTCCAATAGGAGAAAATATTTAAGCTGCCTTAATATTATCCAATAGCATGGTCTAGGTCTTAAAACATGCTGGCTGGTAAAACCACTCACATATGTATTGACTTCCCCAAGTAGCTTAGAGGAGATGACCAATGTCTTATCCTGGCTTAAAGAATTAGGAGTGGCGTGGATGAGCTGGGGCCAATGTCAGCCGAAAGTGGGATTGTTACAAAGATCAAATGAGATAACATGACCAGAAAGTACTTAAAATGGTACCAGGCACAAGGGAGTCACTACATAGGTTCCAAGTGCTGAGTCTAGTACTACTGCTTTTATGTTGATTGCTGTCATTTGTCATCATCACCATCTTCTTCTTCATCATCTTCTTCTTTAACTTCATTATCATCATCACTGTCATCATCACAGTCATCCCCATCACCAGCTTCATGTCCATTGTCGTCATCATCATCATCATCATCATCTTTGTCTTAATCATTTCCATCAATATCATCCTCATGTTCGTTACTATGATCTCTTATCTCTGACACACAGTGGGCCCTAACACCACTCATTATTGCCCACTTGGAGATGGTATCACAGCACGCATGTCTCCATGAAATCCACCTGGCTGGCACAGGAACAATCTATAACCAGAGTACAGCTATGTTTTGGAGTTGACAAGCAGCTGTGGGGTTGAGGGAGAATCTTGGAATGGGTGATGTCAGGATTGAACTCTAGAGTCCCAGCGACAAATGTAATGGTGCCATTTACTAGGCTCCGGGGTCTAGAGCACTTGTTTATTTATCTTCCCTCCTGGGGTGGCTCCATGATTCCCAGGCAACAGTGTCCTTCGTGTCACTGAGTGGAACAGCACAATGGAAGCATTATGAAGACAGCCCTCTCCCAGCCAGGCTCACAGACTGTCGTATATGTCTTATATGTGACAGTCTGACCCATTGGGGGTCATGCAAGAGGAACAGCAAACAGCGTTAGACTCCCACCAGTCAGTACAACCATGATGGGTGTGCCTCGGATAGGCAGAGCTCTGAGGACTATGCATCCTGAGGACTTCATGCGGTGCTGGAGTTTCCTTCTGCCTGTTGTCCCCACCCCGAGTCATCACACCCCTCCTAATCAATGAGCTGTATGAAAACTCTAAGGGGTTTCCAGCCCCTTCTGGGCAGTGTTGTTGGCACTTACAATAATAGCGATAGATATCCATTGTTGCCGGAGCAGATTAGTGATTCAATCACCACCCTCAAAAGGAACTGAGAGATGGAGATTGCTGCTAACTTCCCCACCCTTAGAAAGAATTTGGAGATCTATATTGTCAGTAAAATTAGGTTAAGATGTTTTTGCTAGTGGCTTTGATGTAGGAAATCTTACGGAACAATTTGAAGTTCAGAAAGTCGCACACTTAATAGCTGAGCCAGGGATTTTTTGAAGTCAGGGAGCAAGAACAAAGGCGGCCCAAATGACACGCTCCTCTTGCTAACACAGGGCTGGTGATCAAGGTGTGAATAACTTCTTGTATCCATTTTTGTCCTCAGTTTCTTGATATGATTTAATAAAAAAAAAAATTGTTAGTGAGTACACCTGTGCACCCTGAGGATTTAAAGTAGAAATGACTGATTGTTGTTTACATAAAGGTTTAGATTTGTGATTCTTTTAAGATTTTTAAAAGTTTACTTTTTCAGATAAATAATAAAATAATCGATCCTTTCTTTGTAACCACAAATTGCAGCCTGCCAGTAAGAGAAACTGGCTGAGAAAACTCCCATGCTTGCTTACACTTTGTTAATCTATAACAAGTTGCTTAGTTACGAATGTACATGGGTTCTTGGGAATAATTTGTTTTTTGTTTTTTTTTTTTTTCACTTGTAACATGTAAAAAGGTTTATTCATGTAAGGGAATTGGGAAATGTGTCTTTTTCTTATGTTTAGTCCTTATAATCGTTCACTAGAAGAAAAATATAATCACATTGTAACTTTTATGTGACGTGAAAATTTTTGCTGGTATGCATAAGCTGTGGGAGAAAAAATATAAAGGTATTGGAGCTTTGTTCCATCCACCAAATATGTGTATGTGTGCATGTATGTTTGGTAAAATGGTTGGAGCTTGCTGAAGCTTGCTTCACCTACCAAGTGTGTGAATGTGTGCGTGCCTGCTTTGCTCCCCTCCTTGGATGGCTGAACACGTTATCTGTCAGAGCTGGTCTTTGACACTGATTTGTATGCATCTGTTGATATGAGCATGCATATGTATATCTGTGCTTCTGTATGATCATGTATGGATAACTGTACATTTTGCATGCAAGGGTGCATGTGTATGCATACATGTGCATTAGTATGCCTACATTGCAACATTCGTGGGCTTGTGTGCATGTTGTAGTCGGGGAGACAGCCGGAAATGAAGCTCTGATAGACCCAAGACTTGTCTGTAATTGATTTCATTGCTACTGAACTGAGTCAAAGGACAAGCAGGAGTCAGGAGACAGTCCGTCCACCCAGATCTGCTACTCTAGTGGAGATGTGGGAGCTAAAGCCCATCCTCTGGCAGGAAGACTCAAACCCTTTATCTTTGATTAAAAGCCCCAGCTTCAGCATCAGGACATCGTTAGCTGAATGGAGCAGCAAGACAAAAGACAAAAATACAGTGTGCAAGATCACCTCTTTCTGATGGATCATGGGCTTAGCTGCCCATCCTTCCCAGCCTATGATGGCCCTTCTCTCCTTAACCTATAAGACCCCCTTTGCAGATGTCCTCGTGGAGGCCAGCAATGGCCCCTGGGATCTATAGGACCTAGATATTGACCTCTGGTACCCATTTCCTATTGTTTTGCAACACCACCTTCTCCCCATCTTTATTCCTGCCTAGCTCACCCTCTGTCTCCCTTGTTCTCTCACCATCCAAATGCCCTGTCTTCAAAGGCCCATTTCTTTCACAAAAGCCCACTGTTTTGGGGTGGTTGACCCTCTTGGTCAATTGCCTAGGGAGTTGAAGATCTCTGCCAGTTTTCCTTAAAATGTGTTTGTATTTAGAGAGTAGGCCCAGATCTAAGCCTGTGGTGCCTTCCATGGTAAGGGAGTCCTGGCATGTCCTTTACAGGACAGGTGGGAGTCAGTGCCCCTAAGAACAACCAGTCCACACATTTTCCTGACGCAGCTCTGTACCCAAACCCCTTCCACACCCACATGTCAGTAAGCTCTGAGGTGCTTTTGGGTTTTGTAGCCCACTAGGGTTCTGACCATAGTTTCTCTTGGGCCAAGGAAGGTCTGGTGAGATAAGATCCATGCCCCTGACCCCTGCCCTCTCAGAAGTCTGTGAGAACTGTCTGAGGGCTCGGACCTTTTGTCAGGACTTCTATTTTTTTCTGAGGCTGGGAAATGGAGAGCCAAAGATGAGTACCTCCTTGAGAGTTGAAGGAAAGGATGTCTCCTGAAGGTGGAACTGTGGCACACACTGCAGGGTGATGGTGAGGATGACACCCAGGCAGCCCAGGTGCACCCGTGCAGCCTGGAACACATCTGCATTGCTTGACTCAGAACATTCCAGAACTGCTCCATCGGCCGTCATCAGGGTCAGGGCCACCACCTGGCAGTGAGAGAGGGGTCACACTTTAGAGCCCTCTCAGTCATCACTGCACTTTCTGGCTTGTCCTTATGACAGAGGCCAGATAGCATCTAGGCCCAGGGGCTAGACACACAGCTTCCTAGTTAGGTCCTCTGTTACTACCTAGAGGGCATTCTGGGAATTGGGGGATGGTAGGTGGTGGGGAATGGGGAAAATGGATGAGAGGAGAGCCACATCTGGTATCAGCTCTCCACAGAGCAGGGCCCATGATCATGTGATGTCACTTGGGGACCCTGCTGGCTTAGCTTGTCCTCCCTCATTCTCAGACCTCACAGTCAAGAAGCAGCCAGCCTCCTCTGTCTGGAGATGCTTTGAGAGCACAGATCCCCAGGGAAGATGCTTGATAAGGCGAGTATACATGTACCCCGCGATGGGATAGTGGATGGAGTGGGGTTCCAACAGCCTTCCCCAGGAATGTGCAGTCTTCATCTTCAATAGGGACCCCCTACCTCCAGGGAATACATCCTGTTGGCCAGCCTCGTCTAACCAGAAATGTAGGGTTTCTGAGAGTATTAAGGTGCTTGGTTGCAAACTGATGGAGGTCTCCATGGTCTCCACTTCCAGAGGGTCTCTCTCTGTCTCCCTCTCTGTCTTTCTTTCTGTCTGTCTGTCTCTGTCTGCCTGTCTCTCTGTCTTTCTCTGTCTCTGTCTCTGTCTCTCTCTGTCTCTCTCTCTCTCTCTCTCTCTCTCTCTCTCTCTCTCTCTCTCTCTCTCTCTCTCTCTCTCTCTCTCTCTCTCTGCTGTTGAGGACCTTCTCTGTGCTCTGCTACCTGCTAATTTGGATGGAAATTGCTTCTGACATGGGCAGTTGGTGGTTGGTTGCTCAGGGAGAGAGGGCAGCTACGGCTGAACTAATCCTGATTAACAGTGACCAGAGAGCAGAGAGGAGGAATTGACAGAAATGGGACACTGTGGCCAGCTGTGTGAGGGGGCCGACTCAGTGGCTGTTACGGAAGCCTGGACCCTGCTGAAAATTCAGAGCCTTGGAAGATAGCTTGCCTGTGACGTGCTTCATAGGCACCTAAAGGCCTGTGAAGGGTGGGCTCCGCATTAATTGCTCATGTGACCTTGCTGGATGATCCTCTGCCTCAGCACATGGGAGGATCAAGTGTGAAGCCTGTGATTCGCCTCCTGCTGTCAGCTGCTTCGAAAGCTGTCCCCGCTTTCATCTTTGCTTCTGCAGTTTTTCCTGAATCTGAAATGTCTCCCCAAGGTACTTGTGTTGGTTGCCAGCTGATGGGTCTAGAGGAAGCCATTAGCTCATGACAGACCTAACCTCATCACTGATCTATGGGTGAACTATAATTTGGTGGAGGTTGTGAAAAAAATCAAAATTTGGGATCTAGCTGAAATATACTTTGGGGGGCATGCTCCAGAAGGATCTTTCATGTCTTTGGTCCCTTCTGCTGTTTCCGGTTCCTGGCTGCCACGTGGTAAGCGGCTTTTCTGGGTCATACTCTTCCTGCAAAACCTCCAAAACCATGAGCAAAAATATACTTTTCCTTCTTGAAGCTGATTTCCTCAGACATTGTGTTACAGTGCCAAAAAAATTAAAAGGCCAATATAATTGCGTCCGCATGGCTGAGTAAGCCCTCCCCTACATTTCCAGGTCTGCTCAATGGGGCTTCCAAAGAAAAGTAACCAATAAGTCCTAGGTGCATTTTTATGGGCAACCACTTTAATTTTATTCCCTGATGATCAGTGTATAGCAACTGACATGATCAGCTTGACATCAGTCCTAGACAGTGGAAAGAGCTGGGTTCCTATCTTGGGGGTAATGTTAGGCTGTCTCTACGCTTGTTACCACTGGGCTCCTTGGGCAATAAGCCCAGCTTTGAGATGGCAAAAGCCATGAAAGCCTCCAAGTTACCAGTGCCAAGTGCCAGTTCCAGGCTGCCCCTGATGGAGGTGCCTCTGAATTGCCACGTGACTAGACACCATTTAGTGAGTGCTAATTTGTGACCTTAACTTTATATGTTCTCTCCCTATGGATTGGACTGAAATTCTTCATTTTAGTTGAGTATTTTGACAGCAATGCACCCAGAAGCTAAGAGAGTCTACCAGTGTGCACAGGGTGGGATACAGGCTAAGATTCAGGCGTGAGTCTTCAAATTAGTTCTCTTAAACAGTTCTTCAAACTGGAGTCTCATCGAATAAAGTTTAAGATGTGATTTTTGTTGAAGGACAGGTAGACTCTGCCACGGATTACTCCTGCTTCCCCTGCTAATCTGGGGTAGTCTCATCCTCCAACGGGTTCCTGGTTATAACTTCCAATACAGTTGTTGCCCCTGCCCTGCCTGCCCCTTGCCTTGTGCTGCCTTTGAGGATATGCAGAGGTGGAGGTGATGGTATCCTTTGGGATGGTTAAAGCACTGATAAACCTGAGGCTCCTTCGGGCCTGATAAGGTTTAGGGAAGGAAGTGGTACTTCTGGGGGCATCTGTCTGAGGTCTATATGGAGCTCTACCTACCCTGCATGAACACGGGAGACTGACTCACCTGGGTGGCCAGGATGCCATGCTTGATCCCTGTGTTATGTGTTCCAGACCCGATGACGCCAGCAACTGTCACATCGGACACTGCTCCCAGACTGGGCTCAGCAGGTGGAGCAAGAGAGACATCACAGATCAGTTAGGCTTCTCAGGACAATGGGAGCTAAAGATGGCATAGGTGATCCTTGCGGCAAAAGGCTCTCTTTCTGTCTGAGGAGTCCCCTTTCCCTTTGATGGCTCAGCTTGTGATCAGCCAATGTCCCTTAGCCCCTGTTTCCTGATCTCCATGGACCATCAGATTAGCTTGTTGGGACTGTTGGGACATGGGGCAGTTTGCAGGGAGGCTTATATATTTAGTCTTTGAGGTCTCTACAACTTAACAGGCCCCTCTTCCCCCTTTCTACCAAGGGCATCTTCTCCAAGTACAGCCATATGGTCTGGCTGAGACTCCTCTGATCCCAACCCACTAAGACTCATGGTACTGCCCTGTTTCTAAACACGCAAATATCCCCAAGTCTGCGTAGGTGAGCCTCCCTGAGCTAGAAGGAAAGGAGGGGGAGGGGAGAGAGAGCAGTCACCTGTCCGACTTGGAAACCTACACAGCTTCCTCAGGGCTCTAGGATAAAGCTAAGCCCCTTAGATTGGGGTCCAAGCCCAGAATGAGTAATGCTGAACATGTCGCTGACATTGAACCTATGTTCTGACCAGTGCAGGTCAGTGTCTGCATCCACCTGACCCCTGCAGGAGCCTTCTCCAGAGCCTGAGCAAGGTCTACATGTCAGTCCTCCTGATCTTTGGAGAGGTGGGGACAATGGTTTCCATAGTGCAGAATTGTGGGGCCTATGCTAGGAAGGCTGAGGCAAGCCAAGCACCAACACTTGAGCCACAGAATTCCACAAGGTTGATTCCAGCTGTAGTGAGATTTCTATAGCCACATTCAAACATCTGGCAGCACTTTCTCCTGGGTAAAATCCACAGTCGCAGGGTTACCTGGTTAGCTGCCCTTGACTGCTGTGTTGATGACCACTAAAGTGGGCAGTGACCAATGCATTTGGATGGAGGGATAAGAAAACCGTTGCAGAAAGGGACACCTTGCTCTTCCACCCCTCCAGAGGTGTGTTGGGGTCTGTAGTTGTAATATTACCAGGTCTAAGTTGAGTCCTTTTGGAAAGCCTCGGTCCTTAATTATCTCATCCTGGTTCAAGACCATCGCTTCAAACCCTGCTAAACTTGGATCTGTTTCCCCCTTAACCCATGGGGCATGACAGGTAAGGCAGCCTGAGTAGGAAAGGCAGAGCTCTGAGGAAGGGATGCACCCCAAGAAGTGTGACGGTCTCAATGCTAGATCCAGAGTGTGGCACAGAGCAAGGGAAGAGGCAGCTCCTTCCCCAGGTGGGGCTGGCAGAGGGACTCTTACTTGGACAGGGCCAGGCCATGCTTGTCCAACTGTGGGTGCAGGTCAGCCAGGAGGATGCCGGCTTCCACTGTTACCTGTTTCTTCTCCTTGTCCACCTATAAGAGCCAGCACAGGCTGGGAAGAGCTAGGCCACTCCCGGGCCCCTGCTTCCCAGCCGCACCTCTCTGGGATGTGAGTACAATTATAGCAGCCTGTGGTCAGCTTGAGGTACTTTTCAATCTAAAGGGGAACAGTGAGCCCAAGGATGCAGGGATGATGGCAGGGATTTGTTTTTGAAACAGAGTTTGAGAATATAGCCCAGACTAGCCTCAAATGTACAATTCCTCTGCATCCACCCTCCAAGTGAAGGGATTACAGAAGCATGTTTCAGCTCCCTGGTGACTGTCTCACAGTCAGTTCTTTGCACATGCTGGGCAAACATGCTTTACTGAACCCCACCTCTAGCTTTTTGGAATATTCCATGCAATGTTTCTTTTCACAGGGGAAGGAAATGAGAGGCAGAGAAAAGTGACACGAATTGCCCAGGGACACTTGGGCTAGGATGGGGACTGGGCCACACCCATGCTTCTGCACACTGTCCACACTGGGAGATAGTCTCTGTTGCCACCAGGCCAGGCCTTGCTCTTTGGAGGACAGTCTCTGCCTGCTCTCACCCTGAAGACCTGAGCAAAGGCTAAGAACTACAAAAGGGAAGAGACTTGTCTAAGCATAACTTTCTGCTGGGCGTCTGTATCGAATACCGGATACTATGCCCTGAGATCTGACCTCAGCATAGGGATGACACCAAGGTCCAAGGTCATGTAAACAGAGAAGTTGGTGGCAGAGCTGGGACCGGAAGCCACATCCACCCAGGTACAAAGCACTTGCTCTTTTGGCCACCGGGGCACAGAGCTTAGAAAATCAATTGCTAGAGGCCGGTCCTCACTAATTAGCTATCAGAGTTAATTACTGCCATGGCTGATGCTTGCTAAGAAGCAGCCTGTCAGTTTCAGTAAACCAGCACAAGAGAGAAACCTAGGTATTTTGTCTGGGGGGGAGGGGAGAACGTTCCTTGGAACTCAGCTCAGGGGAGCCAGCCCCAGAAGGTGAGGACTGGAGTCCTAAGCACACATCTCTGGGCTCCAGGGTCCCTAGTAGGCAAGTGGGTGCTGCCTGAATGGCATAGACAGTATTCCAATAGGAAGCTACTAGTGGTAATTCTGAGTCTGGGTCCAGCTTTGCTGTTGTTTGCTGTGTGACCACAGGCAAGATACTGCCTGTCTCTGATCTTCATTTCCCTATTTGTAAGCCTAGCTCAGTGCCACTTTGGGTTCTGCTAGATTAGCCTACTCTTTGGGAGCCTATTTCTGTGGACCTCTTTAAATGAGGAGGAACAGAAGCTACAGCAGGAGATGGGGGATATTCTCTCTGTGGCCACAGGGCCAGGTAGACTTGGCAAGTGGCCTGAGCAATCCAAGGGAAGGCTCAAGTGACAGTTGTTCAGGAGGAAGGCCAGGGATCTGGGCATCACCCCGAGGACCCAGAACAGGAAGAACTTAAGGACTGAGGCATGCATGGAGTCTGGAACATAAACTGAAGCTATTCAGCTTGGAAATGAGCTGAGGAGGGGGATCAGGGGCCCCAGTACCTGGAGAACCCGGTTCATCTTGCCCATGTGGATCATGAAGCCATCAGTGCAGGCGATGTCTGAAGGTGAGTGGCCGCCACCCACCACCTTCACTTTCTTGTTCTGCTGCCGGGCCAGGGCCAGCACCTGCCAAGACAGTGCCAGTAAGGCCCTGCTCAGAAGAGAAGCCAGGGGGCCTTCAGGGCCTGGCATAGCCTGCAGAGGCTGCTGGCCATGGTGTGGGGAGAGGTTGGGGGACTGCCTTTGGCATTAGTGGACCCTGCCTGGCACCAGAAAGAGAGCCAGAGAGATGGGCTGTGAGGTAAGTGAGGTAACCTGGAACAGAGCCAGCTACCTGTAGTCTGGGGATCTTGCTCCTCCTCCCTCTGCAACCCCAAGCATCCTTTCCGTTTGGTTCCCGTGTTTTGAGACAAGGTCTTGAAATGTAGCCCAGCTTGCCCTTAATTAGTGATCTTCCTCCCTCTTTAATGATGAAATTACAGATCTGAGTCACCATATGGGCTAGGTTCTTCCCTTCTGAGACTCATGTAGCCCAGGCTGGCCTTGAACTCCTGGTCTTCCTGTCTCCTCAGTGCTAGGATTACAGTGTATATCACCACACCAGAGAGCTAGGGATGGAACCCAGGCTGTTTGTTCATGTTAGGCAAGTACTCTCTCGACTGAGCTATATCTCTAACCCCAGCTGAAAGATTTTAAAAAGATAAATCTCACTGCATTCCTCAACAGTGCAAAACCTTCCAAAGACATCCTAGTGGTTACGGATAAGCCCCAAGCGCCTCTTAATCCACCCTCATGCTGCAGTGAAGGCCCCTAGAGGATAGGAACCATGGCTGGCTGTGACCCATCCGAGGGCTGACACAGGTAGATTGTGACACAGGCAGAAGAACATGTGGATGTGTGATGGCGCCTCAGTGAATCTACTTATTCCCCCCTCTACCCCCTCCCCCACCCCGTCCCCGGTGTCAAACACCCTCATCCAGATGCCTCGGGTCGCACGTTTTACAAAGGGTTCCACTGACAATAGAAAATTGACTGAGGAACACTGGCTGCATCGCCTGTTCACCCCACAGTGCATTTTTCACAGAGGCTGAGCAAGACATTGTGTCACGCCACAATCCTGAAGCTGCTTGGTCACACACTTTTTTTTTTTTTTTTTAATCTTCATTGGATTCTGCTGGTTCTCCATGGAAACACTGTGTCTTAACAGGTTAGTACCACAGGGTCATGTGGGCTGCCAGCACATTCCAGAAACTTGTCTAAGGTAGCTCTGCCAGAAGCACACTCCTGGCTCCCTCCCTTATCCCCTCTAATAGCCCCAGCTCCATCAAAGCCACTTTGCTTTCCAGCTCCTCGCCTATTCCTGTGCTTCTTTCTTGTCTCTGAAGGATACAGTCCTCAGTCCCTATGCTCATGGTGTCCTTCCCCACAACTCGGATTCTTCTCAGAAAATCGTCTCATATGTGTTATAAGTGTGAATGTGTCTCTGTGTGTGTTTATATGTGTGCACAAGCATTCATGCATATATGTAGATGTGCACAAGTCTGTATACATATGTGTGTGCACAGGCCTATGTGAGCAAGTGCACAGGCCTAAGTGCGTGTATGTGCATAAATGTGTATTTGCACGCGTATCTGTGCATTCCAGCCTATATGTGCACCTGTGCATAGGTGTGTGTGCATGTGTGTATGTGTATGCATATGTACATGGGTGTATACATGGGTGTGCACATGCATAGGTCTGCAGACATGTATGTTCATGCATCTGCATGCGCATAAGCATGAACAGATATGTGCACAGTGTGTGTGCATGGAGTTTATTGCAGAGGTTGGAGAGGTGAGTGCAGACATGGCTGCCCCTGGCATACTGCTGTATAGGCTTGGAGTAGGCAAAGAACATTACAACAGGCTGCTGAGCAGACCTGGAGCTGGGGAAAACAGGAAGAAGAGCTTTGCAACTACCTGACCAGGTTAGCAGGAAGCCCCACAGCCAGCCTCTTTCAGAGCCAGGGTTATGGCTGCTGGCTGGGCAGCCCAAGTGGTGTTCATGGACACCTACCTCTCTGACCTCCTCCACTGATGTAGGCTGGTAGTACATCTCCGGACTGCAGCCATAGGTCTTTGCCCAATTTTGGAACTGGACCCCTTTGTACCCATGGACCTGTACCAGGAAGAAAGCCAGGTCTCAGCAGGCAAGCAGTCACTCTGTTCTCACTGTATGTCACATCACCAACCCCACACCCTGTAGTCACAAAAAGGAGAGGACATGGCCACAGCACAGGGCCCCAGCTCCCTTGGGCCACTATGGTTCTTAGGTCAGGGCCACAAAGAAGAGCAAACAGCGCCGGCTGCTCTGAAGCTGGCAGCCCACACCCGGCTTCCTAATGTTGTCTTTGATCACTCCTGGTCAGACTGATGGGAATTCTGCCCATTCCAAGGCCAAAGGGATAGATGAGATCAAAGACAAGGACAAATCCCGATAAACCAGGACTCAGGTCAATCCATGCTACTGATGGCCCAGCAGATAAGCCCAGAAAGAGCTGGAGGAGATGGCTCTGGAGGCAAGGGCTGGGGTCTGACTTCCCTGGAAGGGAAGGTGTATCTCTTAGGTGCTCCAAGGCTGTATCATCTTCTTAGCCTCCAGCCTGGGAATCAGAATCCTGTTTTCTGCATACCACTGTGTAGTCAGCCAGATGCTGTGGGTTTCTGTGTGTCCTCTTATTAGATCTTACAATAATGTCATGAAACAGAGGACATTAGTCTTCTTTCAGCTGCCAAAATTAAGGCTCAGAGCAGTAAGGGTCTTCCCTAAGCTTGCACAAAGGCCCAATGAAGGTGTTAAAAGGTCAGCCCAGGCCTTCCACTTTGATATCTCTTCTCACACCCCAACTGCTTGCCAATGTTCACTTGGGGCATCCCCAATGGCCCCTCCGATGGCCCCAACCTTGGTCTGACTTTACCCTCCCACACTTGGTTCACAGATGCAGCCTGGACACAGTGGGCTGTATCTACTGGCTGTCTCACGGACCCCTATCATTCCTACCATGATTCCAGTGATCAATAGGGTCAGACGACTTGACTTGAAGCGTTCCCACGGAAAGTCGAGCAAAACTTCAGGTTCAGTGATCAGGCAACCTCAGCTCTGGGTTACCTCAGGCAGAACGGGACTGGATGTTTAGCTACACACACCAAGGCATTGGGGCAAAGGCAGGAAACTGGTGTTGAACAGGCTCCTCCCCCTGCAAGACCAAAGCAATCTCTGCAAAAAGCAGCTGGGGCCCGCCCCCTGCCCTCTGTCTGGGAGCTCCAAGGAAGCTTGAAAGATGGATGTTGAACAGGGGCTGCTGTGATCCTGAAACCCACTGCTAGAGCTCTGAGCCCAGCCTTGGGAGTCCAGAGCCAAACTGCCACTTTCAGGCTCAGAACTAGGCTAGCTGCCTATGTGTCTGGCTTGGGACAGTCTGCTTCATGGGCCCTTCAAAGCCAGGTACCTATGCAGTTCTTGTACTGAGCCACCCAAACACCCCACCCCCACCCCCTTCTACACTTACATATGGTGCTTGTGGGAGGGGACTGCTGAGTGACAGTCTAGTGCCACTCAGAATCAGTAACTGGTATCCTACTGAAGCAGACACTTGGGAGCTATTTTGGTTAAACACCAGACTCCCCACCTGGGTCTACAGAGTATCTAAAAGACTACTCTGTCTTTGTTTTGTGTCTCCTTCCCTGAAGGCATGGAAATAAGTCATTGCCCAGAGAGTCACCTTGAATTCTTTTCTTCTTGTTGTTGTTGCTGCTGCTGTTGTTTGTTTGTTTGTTTTTCCCAGACAGGGTTTCTCTGTGTGGCCCTGGTTGTCCTGGGACTCACTCCATAAACCAGGCTGGCCTTGAACACAGAGATTCACCTGCTTCTGCCTCCTGAGTTTAACCTCCTGTTAGCCACCTTGGATTCTAATAGCAAAACCTCACCAGTCCAGACCACCCTCCAAATTAGGGCAATTATCCATGAAGGTGAGGCTGTGCCCTGCAGCCCAATGCCTCATGAGAACTATACGCTCTGGTGTAGAGAACAAAAAGGCTTTGTGCACACAGATAAGACTTGTGGAGAAACCAGGAAAGTTAAACACACAGCTAATCTCTCCGAAGGAATGAGGCGTGTGGCTGCTCTCCCTGGAATGCCAGGGATGATGTGTTTTCCCAACCTGATGATCCTTGGCTGTCTGATGAGACAGGCTCTGCCCGTGTCTTCCAGACTTACGGTTTTTACTTATTCCAGATTTTTCCTCCCAAATCTTGAGCACTGCTTTTAGACTATAAAATGTATTCTTATGAGTGATGTCACTTGCACTTCACAACAGGGTGACTTCTATGTTATCTTAGGGCCAGGCCAATCCTGGCTCCCACAGATGCTGTTCACCTCAGTGTAGATCCCCAGACCATCACTTGAACATTGTTTCAGCAAGAAACCATCTTACAAATGTAGCTCTTTGCCAAGAGCTCCAATGTAAACATGTTTCAAGCTTTGTTGCACTTAAGGGGCTGAGTTAATTGTTATCTGAACACTTTTTCTCTGTAATTCTGCTGTGCTTTAAATATGGCTAACGTAGAATGATCTGGGTCAGACTCCCAAAGTCCTGGTCCAGTGCTAGTTACAATAAATCCGGTTGAGTTTCATTCTTACTGCACCTTGATTGCTTTTCCCCTGACTGCTGTAAAGCCAGAAGGGGAATCGCCACAGCTGGCCCAAAATGTGGGGCCCTCGACCCTCTCAGGAGGTAAAAAAGGTTTTCTTTAAATAAAAATTTCGGATTTCGGAGTTCGAGGCCAGCCTGGTCTACAGAGTGAGTTCCAGGACAGCCAAGGCAAACAGAGAAACCCTGTCTCGAAAAACCAAAAAAAAAAAAAAAAAAAAAAAATTAACTTAGAGATGTATGTCTACTACTGTAAAATCCTAACCTTATAAGAGCTGCTAACTTGTAAACTGTTAAAGGTAATTAACACATGCAAATTAATGGTCAGTCACCTTACAAATGATCAAATTGTTTACTGTGCTCAAAACTAAGTTTGTAGTCATACTAAGTACAAACACGAGTCATTTAAAAAGACAACTGTTAGCCTTCTATATATGTTTTCAAGGTTCCCCAGAAGACGGATTTGGAACCCCTATGACACCAGGATCTCACTCTAGCCTAAGCATCTCCAGTCCTCATGATTTCTGTTAAGAGAATTCAGACAAGACCCACAGAACATAATGCAGAAGACAGGCAGAAATAACACCATGTATGCCTGGGGTGAGATTGGGCAATGTTCAAAGATATATTGCAGATGAGGAAAATACTTTTAGCATGATGGACAGTGGCCAAAGGCACCATCATGCTGACCATTGTATTTAGGTTATTGATATTATTCCTTAAGATTTCTGGGATAGACAGCTTTCCTGAAAAAAGGTTGTCTGCCCAGCTGATGATTGACAGGCCCATCTGAACCAAATCTTAAGAGCAGAGGCAATGGTACACCTTTGTTCTTTACTAGGAGTCTCTGGAGAGATGGGAGTCTCATGTCCTTTTAGGTGGTTTGGAATGGTGTGTGTCCACCTAGAGTCAGAGAGACACTCATGCACCATTCTTTTGATCGGTTTTCAAAGCCCTGTAGTTTATAGGTTGCTGCTGAGGAAGGGGAATATGTGGAAGGAGAGACAATCCTAGGTTGTTGCCTTGCTCCTAAAAGCACATCATTTACCCTCTAAACCCAGTCCTTCCAACTTCCAACTTCCCATTCTCTCTCTCTCTCTCTCTCTCTCTCTCTCTCTCTCTCTCTCTCTCTCTCTCTCTCTCTCTGTGTGTGTGTCTGATGCTCTGTGGGCTTTCTTAGTCTAGTACCATCATGACATAGGCCTGGGAAATCCTACAGCCTAGACCTGTTTGCAGGCTTCCTGACTCCTCTGCCTAGGTTCTCAGGAGCTGACTTTAGTCAGAGGCATTATTGCTAATGCCCTATAGTGGGACACTCTCTCCCTAACTAATGCCAGGCACATCAATGCTATAAATTTCCTTTATTGAAAATAAAATAAAAGTGCACTGAAAGAAATAAAAATCAGCAAAAATGGTGTTCATTATTTAATTCAATCCCTGTTGTTGTCCTCATTGTGTGACTGAAGACCAGGATTTATTGTTTATTTCTTCCTGTAGGACTCAGCTTGCTAAATAACTGCTGAGTCTTAATTTTTCCCAAACATTCATTGACAAGAAAATCAATGTTGATGGTCCAGAGTTCACCAGAGATCTGGGGGTCATGATGTCTCTCTCTTAGACTTGCTTACCCAAAAGAACAGCATCTTTCAATCCATATGTACCTGTATCTGAACACATCTTGTTGGAACAGCCATGCCTGCATCACGCACATTCTGAAGGGAGTTTGGTGCTTTGGGGTGTCTGTGTGTAGCATTCCCAGCAGGAATGAAACTATTCTAAAGAAAAATCCTTGTATTGTCTCTTTGCCAATCAAGCTATTGAAACAATGGACTCCAACGAACTGGAATCCCTCCAGAAATCCCATGGTGGGGGAAAGGAAAGACTGAAAAGTTCAGATTCCAGCCAGAGGGGAACTTGTCTCCCAGAATGAGATTTCACACAGTTCTGTCAGCTTGTCAGCTCACCTTTCTTGAAATTAGGCTGTTACTCCATACAGTCCGACACAGTAGTTTTTCGGGTTGTGCCTTGCTCTTGGTGACTCTGTTGTGTAAGTAGCAGTTGGCTGTGTTTTGAGGTGGGAGGATGGCTATGCTAGGGTGGACATATAAACAACACCAAGGGTCCAGGTCCAGTGGAGAATCAGAAACTGGTGACTTAATCCTAAAGAGAAATGCTGTCATCTTACACATTTTTTCCCAAGTAGGTTGGGACCAGATGAGTTCATGGGTGTATTAAAATCAAATTAGTAAAACCAAGCTTGAGAACCTTTACAATACATCAGACTGAGAAAAGGGTGTAGCTTCCCTGGACCCTATAAGGAGGTAGACATCTAATACTGATGTGGTGACAAGCCCCAGTGACTTGTCATCTGACTGTCCAGTGCATGCATCAAGGAACCAACAGGCACTCAACTCTTATCTGTCCTAGGAATTTCAGCTTGGATCAGTACCCACTAAGATTTGGCCAAATTGCTTTGTGTCTGTTCATTAACCTGGCCTCAATACTGTCTGTTACTTCTATAGCTTCTAGCACACATTGCTTCTGCAGGTCAACCCTGACCTTGAAATTTAGCTTTAAGGCTCTGGCAGTAGCAACAACAGCCACAGACATGAAGTCTGATTTTTTACCTTATACCTGAGGATATTCTCTGGGCATCTCTATCAGTTTCTGCATCCTCAGGCCTCTTTGAAACTCCTTGGGCTCTACTAGGGCCTCCTTAGCCCTTCCTCCATAGCCATAACAGACTAAATGTATGTGTATTTATAGATACAAATATTGTCTGTCTATCTATCTATCTATCTATCTATCTATCTATCTATCTATCTATCTATCCATCCATCCATCCATCCATCCATCTATCTATCTATCTATCTATCTATCTATCTATCTATCTACCTACTATGTAATATGAAATGTGTAATCTGAGAGTTAGTATTTGCAACTAAGAGAAAGAAGATTCCTGCCAACCAAAGTGATGTTCCTTGTGAATTGATTGTTACTCAGTGCGTATGACATTGTGGAAAGACACTAACACGTTTGTGTATGCTTCTGTCATAGTGAGCTACTGACAAGCTTACAGGAGACCAAGCTATGCAGTGGGTCAGTAATGAATGGGGACCACATTTTGATTGACTAGGACAGCTTAGTTATGTGAGTTCTTGACTTCTATTTAAATCTACACCTTATGTCAGTACCCAGAAGATGAACTTGGGAGGTCAGTGTATGTCTTTGTTTTTTTTTTTTTTTTTTTTTTTTGTTTTGTTGTTGTTGTTGTTTTGTCCCAGTGTGGCGATATTAAATAAATCTCATTCTCTTGCCTCTTACGGTTACCCTGTCTATTTAATTGGCTTCTTGAGGAAGTAGCAGAATTTAACTTGTTATATCTGCCAGAGCCTGAGCTTTGACTTCAACAACTCTGGCATTGTCTGTTGTTGCTTCCTTGTCCTGTTCAGTCAGCTCATCCTCCTTACAGTGTGTACTGAGGCACCCGGTTGCCTGGATCTCAGGCTGAGGTAGGATGGAAGTTCCTACAGTATTCTGTGCCTTTCAGAGTTGATTTCCATCTGAATCTAGGACAACAGATGAAGGCCACGTGCACACATACAAACCCTTAAAGCCACCAAATTGTAACGAGCACACGTGGAGCTTCCCAGAAATACTCTCTGTGAATCGCAGGAACAAAGAATTGCTCCTTTGAAATTCTAAGAGTATTCCAAAATAGCCACAATGCAAGCTGATGTGTTTTGCCTTCCTACTTTACTGGCAATGTCAGGGAAACAGTGCTCGCTCCTTCAGAAAAAGGATTTGAATCCTAACCCAGTAATTCTAAAAACAAGACATTAATTTTTATTTAATTAGAGAAATAAATTTGCTGCTTTTGAGGTTCAGAACACAGAACTCCATCTTCGGCATGAGTCTTTTAACTGAGGGAAAACAGCTCAGATCTGAGGGCTCTCTCACCTGCTCTGACCCTTTCCACCTGCCCCTTACTGAGTCACGACAACCACAATTTCCTTTCTGTCACTGAAGCCCATTTATTCCAAAGCAAGCCATAAGAAAGGCACAGTCTTCTGCATTCTGTCTGGAAAACCTCCACTCCAGAGATGGCAGCTCAACTCCTGGAAGGATGGCTCAGAAGACTGAAGAAACACATCCTGCTGGCTTCCCACCTCTCTCAGTTGATTGCCTGAGATCAGTCCCAAGTGGATCCCTGTAGCTATCCAGACAGGGACGCAAACTTCGTGAAGAGATAAGAATGAAAACTCCATGCAGATAGACTTTATCAACTTGGATCAGACTCTGGGAATCTGATGCCAGCCAGTTTATTGTAGGCATATTTAAATACAATAGGATTTGGAAAAAAGTCCCTTTAAACAGCAAAAGGTCACCAGGTTGTTAGCACCCTCCAACTTTCTGGATGGAATGCAGGTATTTGATTTTATCTCCTCCATTGAGGAGACACCCCTTCATTAACATTCCTGGTTCTTTTAGCACTTCTCTGTGAGTACAAGGTCCCCCTGCCCTCTACACAGCTCCTTCTGTTCAATCCTATTTCTACTGCACTGCTATTCTGTCCTGAGTCTAAGCACAACAACTGGGTCTCCTGTGGTGGGTCTTCAGGTTTCTCTTAAGGCTCCCATGTTACTATGAATTACCAGAAATAATTCCCTCGTTAAAACATTCTACAAGGCTTATTAACTGAGGGCAGAGAGTTGGAATGTTACAATGTGCTGTGTACATTTGTGTGTGTGTGTGTGTGTGTGTGTGTGTGTGTGTGTGTGTGTGTGTGTATACACATTTATGGACTTAGATGTTGAACCTAGAAGACAACCTTGATGTCATCCTGAGGAATGTTATCCATTCTCTCTGACAGGATCTTTCACTGTCTGGTGCTCACTAAGGCTACCTGGCCAGTGAGCCCTAGGGATCTGCCTATTTACACAACCTCAGGGCTGGGATTACAACAACATACCACTTCATCTGGCTTTTTTATAGTAGGTATTAGGGATCAAATTCAGGTCTTTGTGTCTGCAAGGCAAACACTTTACTTACTTGGCCATCTCCCTGGATCTTGGGCTGGTTTTTGTCCTCTAAAATCCATGTAGTGTCTATCTCTGTTTGTAACCTAGCATCCTTGTGGTTATCAGGTTAGTTATTTTGAGATACAAAAACAAATCACCAGTTTCTACCAACTGAAAGGCTAAAACTGTCATCAGATATTAGCTGAAGGCTGGAGATTTCCTGGCTTTGCTGTAACCATCCATCCAGTCTTACCATTGATATATTTAGAACGTGTTAAAATTTATAATTTTTCTTTGTTCTGTTACTATTAAAACTTTACAAAACTAAACTGAGCACGATGGTGCATGCCTTTAATCCCAGGAGGTAGAGGTAGAAGAATCTCTATGAGTTCTAGGTAGCTTGGTCTATTTGGTGAGTTCCAGGCCATCCAAGATTACATAGCAGCACTGTCAAGACAGACAGACAGACAGACAAGAAATCCAAAAGAAAACAACCCCAAGCCAAAACCAAAACAAAACTATAAGCATTTGGAATTTGGTATTTGAGGTAACTTGAATTTGTATCACTAGGCTGGGATCACCCATATTTAACTTCTGAATAGACTTATCTCTGGTTTTCTTTGAGGTGATAGTCATGTTTTCACTGTATTGACAATTTATAAAACAAACCTACCATACTTGTCTGTTATATGACTGCCCTTTGTTATAGATGCTCCAGCCATGCTCCTGGTGGGAGGAAAGAAGGATACTAATGTTCTTGAAGGGCAGGGGATTTTAAGGCAAGTATCTCAGCTGGTCCTGGGATAGAGAGGGGGATCCTATAGAAGCCACATTGTGATGGCATTCCACTACTATAACAAATACACCAGATAATCAACTTAAAAAGAGCAAAGGTTCGTTCCAGCTCACAGCATTGGAGGTTGTAAGGCATGGCTGCTTCATAACCAACTGGTCTTTGCGTTGGCATTGATGGTGATAAAACACATGGTGCTAGAGGTAGGATGCTGTTAAGAATCCCCTGTGACCAAACCACCTTCCACTAAGGCCCACATCTCAATTTCCCACCACCTCCAAATGACACCAATGTAGAGACAAAGCCTTTAACATGCAGGGACATTTAAAATGCAAACTATAGCCACATGGGCAAAGCTGTTCAGTGACAGTGATTCAGGCTTTGGGCACCTAAAGAGGTTACCTTGGTAACCTCTTTACTTTGGTTCTGTACCTCATGCCTCTTGAGAGCTCTGGATTGGTGCCGTGGAAGCAGGGAAGGAGTGGGAGCATTGATCATTGTCCCTGCTGGCTCTGCAGTTAGATATTTTTTTATGAAAGCCATGTTTGCTTGTTAATTACGAGCCCACTCGTTTGTAGGATGCAATTACAATGGAGAATCAATGGACGCCTTCTGCAAGGTGATGAATGCCAGGCAGGAAATAGCAGCTAACGGGAGGCTGTGGATCCACAGTGATGGATGAGAGCCTGCCCAGTCTGTGAGTCGACCTTGGTTGGGATTCGTATACTTATTTATTGAGAGCCGAGTTTGCTCCAGCACAGGGACACATGACAGTGTCTGGGGCCCTGCAGAGGCCTCCACAGAGCTCTGATTTCACAGTGTTTAGAAGAGTAAACAGTCAATGAGACTCAGAGAATGCACACAGGTAAATAGTTCTGCCTACTCACATGAAAGTTTATTATGCTCACAGGGAGAAGGTGTAAAGGTGAGGGCCAGAATGGGAGAAGATAAAAGGGCTTGTGCTCCTGGGTACATACCAGCTGTTATCTGACTCAAGTTATCAAAGGGGAAGGCTGCATTTCACAATGGCAAGTCTCCTGACAGCTCCTTCTGTGCTCCAGAGCCAGAGTTAAAGGATGCCCTTTAGAACCCAGCACAATATGCATGGGTCAAGCTCCAGTACTGACTCTTGACCTTAGCTCTCCACAGTCTGCCACAGGAGGATTTTCGAGGACTCAAAGGGCTTCTGCATGTTTCTTGCTATGGTTCACTCTTTTATGATTGGCATTCAGCATGCCAAAATCTGGTGACTGTCATCGTCATTGTCACTGTCCTTAAAGTCGTCCCACTGCACTGTAGTTGTCTAGTTCTGGTCTGGAGCCCTCAACTACCCAGTGAGCATCTCAGAGACTCACATTGTGTCTCATTTCCATTCTTAGTCCCACTGTCAAATAAGGGCAAACGAAAGTACCCAGTGGAGGCTGGATAGATGGTGAGGAGAAAGGAAAGAGTAGTAGTAGGAGGAGGAAGAAATCTGTAGTAAAGGCTGCAGCATGCCTCTGAATGACCACATGGTTTGGGGACTTTTATTTTTCTGCCCACAATGAGGGCACATACCAGCCCAGCAGATTTCCTTCTGAAATGAGCTGAGAACTGAAATTTGGCCATGAAATAAATCTGCTCGGCTATATCCATGTACCCAAAGACATTCTTGGGGGTGCATGGAGGATTCCAAGCCTGTTGGGGCATCATGTGTTCTCTTACATGTTGGAGGAATGAGCGTCTCTACAACTTCAGATGGAGGAGATGTGAAGGGAACCTTCAATAGGACTCATCAGAATGTAGAGTGTCCTTTCTAATCACCCCACCCCCCCCATTCTTGCTCTCTCTTCGACCTGAAATCACAGACTTCAGAAGGAAATGCCTTGTCAAGTTTTGTTTCCCATTGTTGTGATAAAATCACCAACAAGAGCAGCTGAATAAATGGAGAGAAGTTTATTTGGCCCACAGTTCCAGGTTACAGTCTACTGTAGCAGGAACTTGAAACCGGTAATCACCTCACAGCCAAGAACAGAAAGCATGAACACTTGCATGGTTTCTAGAGCTTTGTTGGATTTCTCTACTCTATACAGTCCAGCACCCAAACTTAGGGAATGGTGTTGCCCACAGTGAGCATGCCCTTCTATCTCTGTGGCACTATCTTTCTGGAGCTTCTTTGGCACAGCTGAGGGGATACCATTCAATGGAGGTCTCAGTATTTGTGTGCCCTTATGATTCTCTGCTGTTCAGCCAATCAGAGGAAGAGACATGGAGAGTCAGGCTCAGAGAGGCTTGGAGAGGACTCAAGGTGCTCAGATGCCACTTAACACTTCCAGACTGCATTTTCTCTTGCTCCTTACAGTAGCACTGAGTTGATCAGACCATTTCCCAAGCAAAGCCTTTCAAACTGAGATGTGTCAAGTGCTTCTGTCAGGGTCAGGTACATTATGAATGGCAATCCTGGGTGTGAAAACACCAGACTTCAAACTCAAGGTATTTGGTTCCCTTCTCTGGAACGTAATTACCCCAGTTAAAACTGTGAGAATAAGACAAGTAGGCAATTTGATGAAAGCCTGGTGAGTGGGAAGCACAGAGCACACTTCATGTCTTAGCTGTACAGTGCAGTAGAAATAAATGACCCTCAGCAGAAGATCAACACAGTACATCACGGTCCATCTCTGTCCTGAAATGCCATTTAGCCTTTAAAAAGGATGAGATAAATTGGTACTCTTATCAGGAAGTTTGCTCAAGAGCCACCAAACGAGAGAGCAGCGTGAGCCAATCTGCATCATAGTTGAGATACATGTCCATGTTGGCACACATATTCAATTAAAAGCAGATTTGAGAAAATGCTGGAAAACACCCAAGCTATTGCTAGTAGCTAGCTGTGAATAGGCAGCTGGGTAGAGATTTAACCTCATCCCTTTTAAAGTGCAGCTTCCTCCCTGTTCCTCCCTTCTTCCCTTCCTTCCTTCCTTCCTTCCAATGTGGGGGTAGGGAATGGGAGGGTAGGCTCTACAAAATGACCCATAAGCCATGTCTCTAATGCCCACCTATCTGTGCAGCCCCAAGGAGCTGTTGTGCTCTAGAGGTTAGGAAAGGTTTGCCATTTCCAGACAGAAAGAATCTCTTTCAGGTGTTTTCCTTCAGTTAGGTAAAGCCTTCTCTGGGGACCACTGCCTACATTCTTTTCCCACGGTCTCTATTCTTTAGTTTCTGGCTAAATTTTAAAACAGAAGTGAGCTTACAGGGTTTGGAAGCTGCCTTAAGTGCTGTGTGACTTCACACACACACACACAAAGACACGCACATACACACACTGCATACATCCACACACAGAGACACGTGTGAACATGCACATAAGCACACTGGAACATGTGCACATGAACATGCCACCCATTCTTTCCACCAGAAATAAATATACACATATATGAAGTGTTAAGTGTCTAAGTTCCTTATACAGGTAAGGAAGAGCTAGTGTTGGGAAGTAGGAAAAGGCAGGCTGCTAGAGGACTTGGAACTATCCTAGGCCAAGCAAGGACATTAAACGTCCCAACACTTAGACAATGGAAACAGTTATGCAGAGAGGGGGGGGGTCATTCCACTTGCTTGGCAGACAGAGACTGCTGCCTCCCTTTCTGACACTGTATGTGTAAAAAGTTGTTCTCTTCCCAACAAGAAAAGCAGTCTATTTTTGTGTTTGTCGATGAAGTGACTGTTGTCTAAGACAGTAAATTCTCTGGTCAAGGACTACAGGACAATTATTGAGCTGTGCCCAAGTCTGATCTTACTCTTGTCCCAGCAAAGTACAGCAGGTTCTGCAGATGGAGAATACCTTTGAGTCTCAACACAACTCATCTTGTCTGGAGGGGAGAGCTATGGGGACCTGGCTGGGTGGAGGGAGGCAGGAAGGAGGGGTTATTTCGTGATGTCAGCTCAGCTGATGGTTGATCTTTATTACCTAGACTACGATAGGACATCAACCTTTTGTAGGTAAGGAAAGACAAGTCTCTACTTACTGATCTCTTCAGTGATAGGATAGTGGGCAGGCCAGCAGTAAGCAATGTGGGTGGGCTTCCCCCAGTCCAGTTCAGAGCTGCTAGGGCCATTCTCAGTTAGGGATTGGACTCACTCCAGTCTTGCTTCTGTGGCCGGGGCACTCATTGAGTGTCCAACACAGTCTCTGCCAAGAAGCATTGTGCTTAAGAACAAAGCCATCTCCCAGATCTCGCAGATAAAGCCCATCAGCTGCACCAGAACAATAGATGCTCTGATTCTTTCACACTGACGGTAACAACCTCCAAGACAGGACCTTTGTCCTTCCCAGGGCTGTTATTAGTAAGCATCTCTTCTCTAAGGTCACTTTTCAAAGAGGGCTGGGAGCTGGTTTTGCCAGCCTCCCTTTTCTCCTTGGCAGTACTTGGAATAAAGTCCACACTTTCTCTTAGCATGGCTTGGCTGCATCATGTGGGCTGGAGTCAAATAAGCTTGGGTCGATACCCTGACTCTCCTGCTCTTCCTCACGTAGCTCAGAGCCTATTGGCTTAGCTGGAAATAGTATTCCACAGTTTGAATGATTCTTGCCAAATTTTGCGATCAGTCAGTGTTTGCTGACCTCCTGAAAGCCACCAGGACATGTGTGGCTTCTGGGGAAGCTGCCCAGGCTGCAATTTCATGCTTCTTTTCATTACGATTATGATTGCTTTGAAAAATATGGTAGCCCCTTCCAGATATTAACATTCTGCTTTGATCAGTTTTGCAAAGTGTTATTTTAAGTAAAAGATTTGTATTTCACCTAAAAAAATACAACTTATTTGTTATGACTGCATGAGTCTTATTCTACACAACGCTAATATCTGCCTTCAAAATCTTCCTCTTATCTTCAAAAAACAGGGTAATTACTTTCATCATTTTTTTTTGAATAAGCCATTTTGGCTTTACTTTCAATATTGTAATTCTCTTTTTTTTTTTTTTTGTTTTTTGTTTTTACTAAATCTTTTCTGTTAATTTCTACATTGTTTCCTACCTCCCCCCCCCAAAAAAAACCCAAAATAGTAGACTAGGGACCAAGAATGAGTTTCAGTGGATGAAGCACTTGCTGTGTGAGCACACAGACCAGATTTTGGATCCTCTGCCTCCACAAACAAGCCAGGTAGGTATGCATGACAGCTCACCTGTGATCCCAAGACTTCAGCTCCCATGAGAGAGAGAGACCTTGCCTCAGCAAATAAAGCAGAAAGCAATCAAAGAAGATACCTACCTATGTCAGTCTCTGGCTTCCATACATATGTGGACAGCATGTGCATGTGTACCTGAATACACACATGTGAACATGCAGACATATGTGGGTGCATAGTGCACATTTATACACACACAAAATAATAAACTCTTTAAAGCCTTCCTTTTAGCCTCTTAAAATAGCTTAGATACTTTTTCTAAGCTTAAGACTTAACTATCACACATTTTTTCAATAATATATAAAAGACACAATTCAAAATACATGTATAGTCCTACTAAGTGTTCCTTAATTCATAGACTTATAAATCTACTTCCTGGCTCAAGTATTTAGGGGATTTAAGCATTTTTACCTTAAATCTCTCCTCTCTCCCCACCCCCCATGGGGGTGATAAGATCTCATGTAGCCCAGGCTAACCTTGAACTCTCCAAAAATGGCAGAGAGCTTGTAATTCTCCTGCTTCCACTTTCCTGGTGCGTGGACCATGGAAAAGTGTTGCTATACTCAGTTATTTCAGAACTGGGACAAGGACATGCTGGACCAGCTCCTGTCAGGTGACTGGCATCCCCAGAAATTTACCTTAAGTTTAGATTAAAAACATAATCTAGAATATTCTACACGATACACCAAACCTTATTTCTTTGTAATGCATACATACACACATATACATACATGCATATATACATACACACATATACATACATGCATATATACATACACACATATACATACATGCATATATACATACACACATATACATACATGCATATATACATACACACATATACATACATGCATATATACATACACACATACATATGGAATCTGTAGTATAGGTTTTAGGTCAAGTAGACTACTTTTGTTAATTATATGATTTGAGTCTCTTACTAAATTTAGTGATTTTCCTAATTGCCTGGCTAAAATGTGCTTTGTGTATGGTGAAAGCAAATTAAAACTCACAAGGGCTGGGTAATACAGTATTTGCCTGGCACACATGAAGCCTTGAGCTTCAATCCCAGGATAGCAGAAACAGCCAGAAAATGTTGCGCTTTTTATTATTTTATTTTCCTCCTAAATTGACCCTTTGGCTTCTGAAATTTTTGTCTTTTGCCTCCATGAAGGCTCCCAAGATTTGATTCTCTTCTCTTCTCTTATGTAGGCTCCTGTGTGTGTGTGTGTTTTCATCCTTTACTCTGAATCTGCTTGTGCTTCAACATGTACCTTTTATAAACACCATTGTGTTAGAACACCATGTGCTAGAATGCCTTCTGAGTCCCAGAGTCATTGTCTTCTGGCTGGTTATGAACTCTTAGACTACAGCGTGACAGAATATCCATTGCACTTGAGCCATGGTACCACATTTATTTTTTTATAGCCTTTCCTGTAATGTGCCTACTAGATAATACAATTTATGCCTACTGACAACCAGAAATAGGGTAAAGTATCAAAGTATAATATAAACTTCATAATCATTCATTTCTTACAAGTAAATCATTTATGGAGTTATATAGACATATATGTATCATACATATGTCTGGAGAGATATGATTTCTGGCCAGATGGAAACCACAGTATACAGGCTTGACTTCCAGGCAAACAGATAATGCATAGGTTTTTCTTTTCCACTTTTTTTCTGTCCACTGAAGAGAATTAATCTAAAAGAACACATAAAGGAGAAGAGTCACTCTTAGAGATAACCAGGTTAAACCATGCTGGGTGCAACAAAGGCCCCGGGAGAACCTCACGAGAAAAGGCAACTCAAGTCTCTTTAACCAACATATGATCTCAATAATTCTAAAAGGATGTAATTGAAAGCATTATTATTTTGTGGAGACAGAGTATGATGTAATTCAATGGCAAATTGTGATATCATTTATAACGCTTATGTTACTGATATAAATGATAATACTGCAAATTATTCAGTAGTCATTTGTATTATATAGAACTATATGACCATCATCCGTTATATTATGTCTCATACATTTCTCTTCCCCCCTCCCTCTTTCCCTTGGAATATTGGAGGCTCACTGTGACATTGTGGAATCTTTGCTGTCCAAACTAGTCTTTGGATTCACTTTCACTTTCAAATTGCCTGTATAGAGACAGAGACAATTCCTTAAAGACAGTGATGCAAGGTTGAACTCATTCCTAGATTCTTAGTATTTTTGCTTAAACTGCCTTTAAGCTTTTGAGGCCATTCAAGTTCACTTCACCTTTATCCATTATGTAAATTTAACAGATTCACACACACCCCCGCCCCACCCCATCCTTGGCTGCCCGGTTTCTATTGCCAACTTGAAACAAACTGAAGTCACCTAGGGAATGCTACTTGAAGAACTGTCTCTATCAGATTGGCCTATGGACTGTGAGAGAGTGGCTGGATGGATGTGGGAGGGGCCAGCCCACTGTGAAAGGTGTCAGCTCTGGGCCCTTAGGAGGGTGGGCCTGAGCTGTGTAAGAAAGCCAGCTTACTAGAGAGTGAGCCAATCTCCATTCCGCATGCTGTGGTGTCAGGAGTTTCCTTTCTGAGACTCAGGTCTGGGCTGGGACTTGCTACCAGGCTGGCCTAAACTCGTAATCTGCCTGCCACAGATGTGCAGCACCATGCTGTGGTCCTGTCCTTTAGTCTTATTATTCTAAATTAGTTCTTTATCTTTTACCTCTGGCCGCTTAGCTCTCCATTTACATTTTAAAAAAAGTTAAAACTGAATGTGATGGTTTTTATATGCTTAACCCAGGGAGTGGCACTATTAGAAGGTGTGGCCCTGTTGGAGTAGGTGTGTCACTGTGGGTGTGGGCTTTAAGACTCTCATTCTAGCTGCCCAGAAGCCAGTATTCTGCTAGCAGCCTTCAGATGAAGATGTAGAACTCTCAGCTCCTCCTGCACCATGTCTGCCTGGACGCTGCCATGCTCTAGCCTTGGTGATAATGGACTGAACCTCTTAACCTGTAAGCCAGCCCCAATTAAATGTCCTTATAAGAGTTGTCTTGGTCATGATGTCTGTTCACAGCAGTAAAAAACTAAGACACTGAATAAAAGGAAAAACAAATTTCCTCAGCCTTCTGTCATTCTTTTCAAAATAGCATATCAAAACTTTATAATGGAGAAACAGTAAAAATTAAGCAATGCTTAATACATATTTAACAACTAAAATTAATAAGCAGGAGATAGCAATCTACATTGACTTTTGGTCCCCCCTCCTCCGCTGTTTTTTTTTTTCTTAGCAGCATAAAAAAAAAAATAAATTCTCACAGTGGTATTTTCATACCCACTACGTTTTATAAGATTAAAACCCGATGGTTAAAAAGAAGAACCTGATTATTCATTATATTAATCATTAATATATTAACCACTCAGTTTCTACACAAGGAAAAATGTTAAGTCTGAGTTATGAGCTACATCTGTCTTGATGTTGTTAATAACCCATTATGCCAACTAATTATGAAAAAAAAAAAAACAGGTATGAAGTCCACTCACTCTTCGCTTGAGAAGTCATCCATTCTCCATTTTCTCCTTTGGGAATAGACTTTTACCAGCAACCCGATCAGGACAAGGATCACAATGTAGAAAGGAATGATCAAGAAAAATGGCCACCGTGCAGATTTGGAGCGGTAAGCACTTGCAACGTAGGGGCGTGCTAGCAAAGTAAAGTACCAGGGCTTAGAATGCAGTCACCAGGAATATAATGGCGATATTGAGTGCTTGCTGTGATTGTCGGAACACATGTTATACTATTTAAAAACTTTATAAGGAACACATTCGCATATGACGTAGGTAACAAGATGGCACTGGAGTCCCCACCTGAAAGCTCTTCAAATCCTTGTGTAAGATCTTGTCTTGGCCTTTCTTTTTGTATGTTTCTTTTTGTTTGTTTTATGTGTATTGGTGTTTTGTCTGCACGCACGTCTGTTTGAGGAGCCCTTGGAACTGTAGTTACAGACTACATCTGCTATGTGGTTGGGAATTGAACACAGGTCCTGTGGAAGAGCAGTCAGTGCTCTTAACTGTTGGGTCATCTCTCCAGCCCCTTGTATATATCTTTTTAAGGGCTTAAAATATCCATGTGTGTGAGTGTTTGTCTGCTTGTATGTATGCACACCCTGTGTGTGAGCGGTGGCTGAGAAGGCCAGAAGAGGATGTTTGATCTTCTGGAACTGTAATTACAGAGGGTTGTGAGCCACCATGTGTGTACTGGGAGCCAAACCTGGGTCCTCAACAAGAGCAAAAGGTGCCGTTAACAGCTGAGCTATCTCTCCAGCCCAGTTTTCCTTGCTTTTCATTGGGGGCTTCTATTTTACGTAGTCTCTGTCTGATCATATAGACAGAAGGAATTGAAGTGTAAGATCTCTGTTACCAGACGGGTGTTCTCAAACTCTGATTTCTGGTAAAAAAAAAAAAAAAAAAAAAAAAAAAAAAAAAAAAAAAAAAGTTGTGTATAATATTTTAGGTCTAAATTGTGTTTTATTAAGAAATAGTTATGTAGTTATGTTTTCATATCCTTTCTCACATGTTTTTTTCCAAAGATTCTTTTTTTTTGTTTGTTTGTTTTTTTTTGTTTTGTTTTTTGTTTTTTTGTTTTTTGTTTTTTGTTTTTTTGAGACAGGGTTTCTCTGTGTAGCCCTGGCTGTCCTGGAACTCACTCTGTAGACCAGGCTGGCTTCGAACTCAGAGATCCACCTGCCTCTGCCTCCCAAGTGCTGGGATTAAAGGCGTGCGCCACCACCGCCCGGCCCAAAGATTCTTTTCAGAATATTTGTAGTTTTAGTTTTTATATTTAGATCAATGGTCTATTTTATACAGCATCAACATTGGCTGGTTCACAACAGCCAGGGCTATCCAATGTCTCTGGTGTCTGAGAACACCCACACTCATGTGTACACACCCACCTCCCTCCGAGACATACACATACTTTTAAAAACCTGGTCACGTGGTGAGTTCCAGGCCAGCCAGGGCTATACAGTGAGACCTTTGAGAAGTGGGTTTTTTCTTTTTCTTTTTGAAATGTTAGGATTTCTCTGTGATCACACACACAAACAAAGCAATATCATTTCATATTTTCTAGTCTTTTGTTCCTTTCTTGTTTCTTTCCTTAGTTTAGGGCCTGGGACATAGGAAACGTATTGAATATATACATCGAGAGCAGACTTCATTGCTTTGCTCCTAATTTTTTAAAGAATTATTTATTTTATGTATGACTGTCTTCAGACATACCAGAAAAGGGTATTGGATTTCATTACAGATGGTTGTGAGCCACCATATGGTTGCTGAGGATTGGATTTAGGAAGAGCAGTCAGTACTCTTAACTACCGAACCATCTCTACAGCCTCAGTTTTTCTCTTAATTTTATGGGGAGATAGCTATTGCTATTCCACGATGTGTTGATTTCAATATTTTGATGTCCATTTTCAATCTGACTAGTGCATTCTCTGTTAGTTTATTGTTGCTTTGTGGCAGGTGAGGAATCCCAATCTCTCTCTCTCTCTCTCTCTCTCTCTCTCTCTCTCTCTCTCTCTCTCTCTCTCTCTACCAAGGACTGCACTAGCTGCTGCTTTAAGAACATCCCGTGGCTGGTTGATGCTGGAGAAGGACATGTGTAATCCAGCACTAGAAGGCAGAGCCAGGAAAACTCAGACAAAAAAGCCAGACAAGCCATACACTCTTCCAACAGGATGGACATCTTCAAGATTCTTTTTGCCTTCCCAGGTCCAGGCACAAAAGATGAGGCCATTCCTTTCCTGATGACTGGGTGGAGAGCAGACAGCCTGGGTTCCCTGCTCTTTCTCTCAGGGACCTACAGAGAAAAGGCCTTTCCCCCATCTTGTCCCATCTCAGCTTCCTCTTGAGGTCTGGAGTGCCTTTACTGCCTGTATCTCCTCAGGGTCTATGGAATGGTACCAGCTTTCTGCACAACAGAGTCAGGCATTTTGACTCTGCTATATTTCTGATTCAGCTTCTGGTCCACATATAACTCTGGGCACATGAACTTGGACAGAGTCAATGACTGCTGTCCTTGAGGTGACAAATCCCTCAGGTTTTTGTTGGTGGTCAAGCATTCCATATATTGGGGTGGGGTATTAACTTTTTGTGGATCCTCATTGCTGATATGGGTCCTTAGTCTGAGAGGCTGAGATCTGTGACTAAAGGCAAAAGCCAAGCTTGTCGAGCACCCACTGACAGAGCACCCCACAAGGTGCTGTTGAAGGGGCAACATGATTAAGAAGGAATATCAAGGGATCTTGGAATCCTGTGCTCATTGTGCCTCATGGAAAAGGCTGTCACCAGCTGCCAGGAGGCCATGATGGGTACAGTGGTTACGCTAATTTCTCCAGGTCAGGTTAGTGTGCTTATAGAAGAACCCTTCTTCTGTCTTGGTTAGATAATTGGCTTTACTGGGGGACAATTTAGTCTTAAAAGTATGTGATTTACATTGTAGTGTTTCCTTCACGTGGCCAGTGTGTGGTGCTGTGTCCTTCTAAATGTGGAATTGGACACCTTCAGAAACTTTTCCAAGGCTGTAGTTGGTCTTTATGTAACTCCATGAATGCATCAGGACAAAGGCCTCACTTTGGAGGGAGTTTGAGTCATTCTAGAAAGCTTGGGCATCTGTGCTTTTTCATCTGAGAACTCACAGTGACCCACGGCGGTCTCTAAAACCATGGCAAACAAACTGAAAAAAAAAAAAAAAAAAAAAAAAAAAAAAAAAAAAAAAAAAAAAACGAAGGGGAAATCTGAAATATGGCCCTGTTGCACAACTGTTATAAGCACAGAGTTTATTGGAAAAGATAGCACACTTTTTCCGGGGAAGACAGAAGTGGTGAGAAAATCATGTACACTTCACGTTTATGAAAATCATGCCTTCAAACTTATATCCTTCTGGAATAATGAGTGTCTCACAACAAAAAAGCAATACTAGCAATGAAATCCTCAGGAGAGAGTGTTAAATACCTTGCAATGAGTGCCACTTTGGTGTATTTTGTTGCTATAGTGAACTGCACAGATTGACAGTCTTACAGTAGACACCCATTGGTATGGATTTGCTTTTCTTCCCTTTATGGTACCTGGGTTTGAACTCAGGGCTTGGTATGTGCTGTCTAAGCTCCCTACCCTGATTAGAAAATTTTTAACTTTTTAATACAGATAAGTATATACTGTGAGCTAGTGGCATGTTAAAAGACTTTTCCTTGTGCAATTGTAAAAATGCTCTTCTGCAATTTTTGTTTGTTAGTTTGCATGTGTGGTATCAGGCCTGTGTTCTCCTCCAATTTTAGAATAGCTGGGAGGGCTTAGCCTACCACTGCTCTCTAAGTACTACTTCTTCCTGGCAAAAATGTGTCTTCCTTCCTTCCTTCCTTCCTTCCTTCCTTCCTTCCTTCCTTCCTTCCTTCCTTCCTGCCTGCCTGCCTGCCTGCCTGCCTGCCTGCCTGCCTTCCTGCCTTCCTTTCTCCCTCCCTCCCTCCCTCCCTCCCTCCCTCCCTCCCTCCCTCCCTCCCTCCCTCCCTCCCTCCCTTCCTCCCTCCTTTCCTCCCTCCTTTCCTTCCTTCTTTCCTGGTAGGTTTCTTAGTCACAAATCCCAAATTAGAGAACTTTGACTCCAGCTTCTTGGTTCTACCTTTTGGCTGACAATTCCACATCACACCTGGGTGGCTTTGTCAGCCTGCTTCTTGTTGGTAGTGGACAGGAGCTAAAACCATACACACTTCTCCTGACCACGTCCAGTTCACAAAGACAGGATACTTTCAATATGTGTTTCTTAGTGTAGAGTCCAGTGAGGTCAGTCATGGATCTCTTTAGAAACTTTTCACTCTTTTGGACCTTGTTGCGGCTACTGTAGACTGATCTGCTTAACATTCTTATTAGCACCCCCCTCAGTTTTTGTTAGTGTGTGTGTGTGTTTCCAGAAGTGGATAGTAAGTGCCTTCCTCAATTTCTCTACACCTTATCTTCTGTGTCTCTCACTGGCCTGGAGGTCACCAATTAGTCTAGACTGGCTCTTGACTCTGCCTTCTCAGAGGCAGGATTTGAAGTCTGTGCCACCTCTGAGTATTTTTTATGTGAGTTCTGGGGATCAAACTCAGGTCGTCACATTTGTGAGGCAAACATTTCACTTCCCCTCTTCCACAATGCTCTAGTTATGTTTTCTACTTATGAGTAAGACTTACCAGGCAATGATTCAGCCCGCTGCTGGTTGCCGCTATCAACACTCCCACCAGGCCATGAATCCTCCATGTTTTTACAGTCTGGAGGTAAGTATGTGGGATCACAGTGGCAGTGTTTCTTGTTATTACATACCTGAAAACACCATAAAGTCACAGGCTGAGTCAGGCAGCCGGGTTCATTCACACCCAGGAAGTCTGTAGAGTAATGACTATATAAGATTGCATCCATTTGTCTATGTGGCTTACTATTGGGGAGCGTGGGGGTGAGATGGCATGGAAGCAGTGAAGAGGTTGGGGGGGGGGGGAAGAAGGATGAGGAAGGAGAAGGATTTAGGCCTTGTTCTCCAGAGAAGGTTCAGTGGCTTTCCCTTTTCTCACTCACAGGTCTGCTACTTACACCATGGCTGTTGCATTTTTCTGGGGTGCAATCATAGTTCAAGAAAGTGTCTTCTACACATTGTTGATTCAAGCAAACCTAGAACAGAAAAGGTAACTGAGATGCCAGGCAGACTCACCCCTTAATTAAAAGCATTCCGTACTCTCTTAAGATTAAACAAACAAACAAACAAACAAACCACCTTGAAGTATCACTTTATCCCAGTTAAACCGGCCAGGGACAAAGGGACAAACGAACAATGTTAGAATTTAATTTTAGGTGGTGGCAGTTAACATCCCCGGGAATCCCTAGCAGGAGGCGCACTCATGAAGAGCTGGAGTAAACTGGGACGATGATGTAAGAGCGAACACGAGTTAACAAGTATATCAATCGGAAAGGGCACCACGCGGAGATTCCAGCCCTAGACAACTGAATCCTAAGGGAATCAAACTGGAAACTTCGCTGCGTGGGCAGAACAGCAGATGTGGATAGCAGGCAATAAGGCATGGATGAAGCTGAAGCCGGGATGTTTGGGGTGGAAGAGTCTATGGGATGGAGTCAAACAAGCCAGAGAAGTGAATGGGAGGAGGACCATCAAGCTGGCCAAGGTCTGGGCTGTGATGTGCACATGGATTTGTTGTTGTTGTTTGTTTGTCATCCTTGCCATTACATGAGGGGACTCACCCTCACACCCGCTGACTGTGTTAATGTGCTCACAGACAGGGAAGACCCTGTTCTCTCATTTTCTCTAATACTGTCATAAAAAGGTTATGACCCAAACCTAGAGATTCCAACCGGACTGTGCACCTGCAGAGCTCACGATCAGGGCAGCACCAGTGACACCAGCCTGTTGTCACAGGCAAACTGAGCGGCTGCTCTGGTGCTGTTGTCGGATTTGTTTCTCTCGGGAGCTAATGGTTTAATCTTCATCTTGTATACATATGGTGGACAACATACTGTTTTGGTATACAGATGGAATTTTAAACAGTTCATTTGGAAAACAAAATTGTGGCTCTATCTATGTACGTGTTATCTTCCTTCTAACCATGAAATGGAATATTATTCAAGCCTTTAAAAGAAAGGCAATTCTGACTTTGGGGATATGGCCAAACTATAATAAGTGACATCACACAGACACAGAAGGACACATATGTCATGACCTTACTTAGGTATGGAACCTAGCAGAGACTGACAGAAGGCCCACGGTGACAAGAAGAGAATGCAGACAAGTCATGTAAGCTTGCAGTACCACAATTTGCAATTGTGAAAGGTGATGGAGGATGAGTAAATCTAGGAATATAACCAACAGCATGGGGAAGGCAGTTGATATCCTGTGCCTAAAGTGTGACAAGAGAACAGGCCTGAGGTGTTCTTGCCATACTATACACACAGGGTAATGTACTCAAGAAGGGAAATCACAGGCATATATCAGACAACATGATATACTAGTTTCATTTCTGTTGTTGTGATAAAATACCTTGATCAGAAACAACTCAGGGGTGGGATCTATCACTGAGGGTAGGGACTCAGGCAGCTAGTTGAATCCCATTCATAATCAGAAGCAGAGAGCAATGAAACCATGCAGGCCCACTTGCTTAATTGCTTCTTTACTCTCAGCTAGGTTTCTCCTCTTATAATTTTCAGGATCCCTTGCTAGGGAATGGTGCTGCCCACAAGGGGCTGTGCCTTCCAACATCAATTAACAATCAAAACACCCACTCCTCCCACCCCCACAGATGCCCTTGGACCAACCTGATCTAGATAATTCCTCAGTTGAGACTCTCTTCCCAGGTAGCAAGTTGATAGCTAAAACTAACCATTTCAATACATGTAAGCCATTAATTTAATAGAGAAAAATTTTAATATAATTGTTTTTTCCTTACTCTGTGACCTATTTAATTTTCACCATTATTAAAGAATAATCATGTCAGCTGGGTTGTGGTGGCGCACGCCTTTAATCCCAGCACTTGGGAGGCAGAGGCAGGCGAATTTCTGAATTCGAGGCCAGCCTGGTCTACAGAGTGAGTTCCAGGACAGCCCGGGCTATACAGAGAAACCCTGTTTTGAAAAACCAAAAAAAAGAAAAAAGAAAAAAAGAAAAGAACAATCACATCAAAAGATAATTCACCCACATCAGAAGGCTCACCTTCTCTCTCTCTGTGTGTAACATTCTGAAAATGTAACAAAGTGCAATGGGTGAACCATGAGAGTGTTTCTTCTGAGGATTTGTGTGACTTCCACAAAAAGTGTCAAACAGCCAATGAGATATCCACAGCAGTAGCAGCAACAGCAGCTGTGCAAGGTCAATGGCTTCATTCCATTTTACCCTTTGAAATTTGTTTTTTATTTTCCAAACTTCTATCTTAGTTTGCATACTTACATTTTGAGAGAATGCGTTACTAGGCATATGTACCAATAAAGACATAATATACAACACTGGGAGAGGACACTGGGGAGCTATGGGAAAAGAGGTGTCCTACCTTCTTTGACCCACAGACGGTTCCATCTCTCACCCACATCTTCTCACTCTCATTATGACCTTGGGGATATTCCAGAGAAATGCAGATGTGCCCACTTATATTGGCATAAATAACAATGGCAGACTTTATTTTAAGTATATTTTCACTTTGGTATTTACAAATTAACTTCCCACACATCCGGTCACTATAATTTACAAATAAATGTAAGTCATTATTTTAATAGAGAAATATTTGAACATAATTTCAAAAAACAAATAGATTTAAACATTGGAGTTGGCAAATAAGATATAGGCAATTAGTTTTGGATAACACACACAAAGCCCTTCCTGAACTGCTGACAATAATGAATTATTTAATTATGAAATCCTCCATTAGCTGGACAACTGTTTGTGATTTTTTTCACCAGCATTTGATACTTAATCACAATCAAATCCAATCTTATTCTAAACTTTTAAAAATGAGCAACTGGCCTTGTCACCAGCTCCACTGGGTTTCCTTTTTTGGTTTAACAACTGATAAGATATTGAAATTCATATTCAAAGAACATCATAGACCATGCATATTATTAAAATAAAATAATCAAACCATACATACCCTAAATGCTAGTGCAGAAATATATATATATAAAAAAAACCAAAAGCATAAAATACAAACAGACAATAAAGGGATGTTAGCTACAGAAGAACAGTAGTAAAATTGAAGACCGATGGTCAGACAAAGAAAGAACATAGACCAGAAAACTCTTGGATGGTCTGGTCAATGAGAGAAAGAAGTATACTTTCTCCCTGCTCCACACACAGAGACTACTTGTCAATATGGAAGGTCATCTCCTATATAAATGGCTTTCTAACCAACTTCCTGGCAAGATGGTCCTTTAACACGATCTCCTTCCACCCTCCAGTCAGCTAGCTCCTCATCATAGAAGCTCACTGTCTCCCATCTCTTTGTCTCTGGACTAGCTGGCTTGTGTGTATGATGGGACTGGGGCCTTGAACAGTAGACAGATGCACACTTATTCACAAGAAGAATGCAGACCCAGAAAAGAAAAAAAAAAAACTGGATGATTATGTTTCTTAGGCATGCTGTTGCTCCCTTCTTTAGCTAGGTGTTAATTTTTCTTTTAGCTTGGGAGGGCTGGCCACGAAAACCAGTAACTTGAATGCCTCTCTTTCTTTGATGCAATTGCAAAAATTCCTCAGTGTGTAACACTGAGACCAGCAGCCCCAGTGAAGTGACGGATGATAAAAGAGCTGAAGGGGGTCACCCAAATGATCCAGGTGAAGTTCTTCAGGGAGAAGCATAACTATGCTAGAAATCCCAGTGAGACATGGGTCTACGGAGCAGATTTCTGTAACCACAAAAGATGGAGACAGAATGCTGGCACCTTCAGTAAATTGTATCTTCATACTACACACATGCATATGCACACACACACACGCACGCACATGCACACACACACACACATACACACACACACACACACACACACAGAGAGAGAGAGAGAGAGAGAGAGAGAGAGAGAGAGAGAGAGAGAGCGAGCATACATACTGTCTATACCACACACTCAGCAATCATCCCATCACACAGCTAGTGTGACAGACTGTTACTTTTCTACTTTTCCTTCACCTTAACACTTTCATCTTTCCTCTTCATGTATTTATTGAAACATATAGCTTTCTGAAAACATCCATTTTTACAGCAAAGGTCTTCTCCTGGAACACTTGCAAAGAGCCCCCAACACAAGCCCAAATTCTAGGAGAGGTCTCTAAGGAACCAAAACTCAGGTGCTTGAGGTAGCCTTGGGGGTATGTCTACAGCTCACTGTCATCTGTCACCATATGTCAGAAACATCATGTGTTTAAGGGCTGGTGCACCCTGGGTCACAGTTTAACAGGTTTTTAATTATTATATTTTCCCATATAAAGTATATTTCTTGTACTTTAACTCTATAAAGAATGCCCATTCTTGGGACTGCAGAGATGGACGCTAAGAGCACTGACTGCTCTTCCAGAAGATCCAAGTTTGATTCCCAGTACCCAAGTGGGTAACTCAAAACCCCTGCTACAGAGGCTGTGACACCTTCTAGCCTCCTCGGGCATCAGACATGCAAGTGGTGTCCAGACGTGTATTTAGGCAAAAATCCATACAAATAAAACAAATAAACAGAAATTTACAAAAAAGAATATCTACTCTTTTTGTGTGTATGTATGTTGTAGAAGCTTTTGTGCATGGTACATATAATGATCTACTGGCTTGTGTGCATGTGTATTGAGACTGTAGGTCAATGACAGGTATTTTTCTATCCCATGCACCTGATTTTTTAAGACAAGGGCACCCAGTGAATCCAGATCTCACCATTTCAGCTAGACTGGCTGGTCAGGAGTCCCTGGAGTCACCTGCCACTGTTCTCCATAGCAGGGTTACCAAAGCATGCCAGCACATTTTGCTTTTATGTGGGTACTAGAGATCTGAATTCAAATCCTTGTGGCTAAGCAGGAAGCACTTCACCCACAGAGCCATTTCCCCAAGCCAGGATAGCTCATTCTTTGTAAAATTAAGGAAATAACATACAGATTTAAAAAAAAAAATTGAGTGCTTATGGGTGATGAGTACACTTTTGTTGAAATAAGACCCTGTGTGGGAAAAGACAGGCCAAAAATTCAGGCCAAAGTAGTTCAGCCGGGACAACAGCCTAGGTGTGTCGGAAATGACATAGAGGCCCCTCTCTGCACCTCTAACATCTATCAGTAGATTAAACATGTCAGGCTTTATGGTCAGGTACTAGTTTGCTTCCGTGTGAAAGTGACTGGTGACATTTTCAAATGTAAAGTGACAGAGTCTGGTCACATCTCCTAAGGCATACTTAGGTTCGCAGTTCTTGTACCCTGTAGGAGTGATGCCACAGTTCCCAGATATGTCACTTTTGGAATTCAGCTCCGCGTAACATTCGTTTGTACCGAAGTCTGCATCTAGAAGTTAGGCAATTGAAATGGTGTCAGTTAAATTGAGTGTTTTAATACAGGGCATGAAAACAAGGAAGGAAGATTTACACAACTCTGAAATGGTTTGGAATGTATTGCACAAAATGTAAGCATCACATAGAACTGAAAATTGATGACTTGACCCACCTCAGTGACACACTTCCAACTTCATGTACCTGACACAGTGTCTAATATGTAATGTCAACAACCCCATACACATCAACAAAAAGCTAGTTTTTAAAAACAAGTAATTGATGTTCTGGTGAATAAAGGTAGGCTTTTTTTTTTTTTTCATACATGTCTTTTCAGTCAAACCATTCACCAGTTGCTTTTTGTTTCTGATTTTTTCCTAGATTCAATTCTCCCAAGACCCAAACAACTTAGAGAATAGTTTCTATTTTCAACCTCTGTTCATCTTACTCTTGTTGAAGCCTCTGATAGAGACATTTGACAACTCCATTGCTGGGCTGGAGGAAAGTGACATGTCACAACAGCAGCCCTGGACAGACACTAGGTGCTCAGTTGAGTTGCCTAGAGATGCCAGTGATCCCAAAGTTCATTATCTCATTATCTCATTTGCCAAATTGGTTGTGGGTAAGAAACAATGATTTTGAGCTTGGTTAGGGCATCAAACTGTTCTTTGTAGACCAGAAAAAGAAAAGAAAAAAAAAAAAAAACAAAACTCAGGCAGAATCGGAGTATTTCATAGCCACGGGGACCCCTC
Organism: Arvicanthis niloticus; assembly: GCF_011762505.2. Taxonomy (NCBI): domain Eukaryota; kingdom Metazoa; phylum Chordata; class Mammalia; order Rodentia; family Muridae; genus Arvicanthis; species Arvicanthis niloticus. The sequence goes on along the minus strand of NC_047660.1, from coordinate 53,364,753 downwards.
ACACTCTGTTGGCTTTTTTTTCAGCTTCCTCTTGAAAGTAAACAAGGACAAGATAGGAGATGAGAGACCAGAGAGGTGGCTCCAGTTGCATCATAGTTTTCTATCTGCCTAAGTATCCATCAAAGCATGCAGCTGAAAGCCCTGGAGACCCATGGGTGAGTCAAATTCTAACTGATGCCTAGTGAGTATCAGTTATCAACACATATCGAATGAACCCAGACAACTGCCCTCGCCTTTTAGGTTCAGCAGAATAAAGAAATGACTGGCAGTGGCCTGCAGGACTCGCAGTCCACAGACAGGCCTCTTTAACATCAACCATGGAAGAGGGAAGATGGGCCTCTATCTGCAATTTCACTCAAGAATAAACAGAACAAAGTTAGTTAGCTGAGTTAAAATGACTGAGTATCTTAACATACATACATATGGAAAAAAACTCCCAAAGGGCACAATCTACAAAAAATAAAAAGTACCAAAAATATATGGAATGGAGAGATTGGTAAGAATTTTGACTGCTCTTTCAGAGGACCCCAGTTTGACCCCTAACACGCACAGGCATAAAAGAAAAAGAAATAAATCCCCAATCGTATAAAAAAAAATAGAAACGGAAGTAGATGATTAGGTATAAGTTTATATTTGATTTTTGAGGATTGCATGATAATGGAACACTGAGTTCATGTTGTAAAAAACTCAGAGAACACTAAGCAGAAGTTCACAGTTGGGTCGCCATGATGGCTCAGCAGTTAAAGGTGATTGCCATGCAAACCAAATTCCTTTTCAGCCCTAGGAACCTACAGTGGGAGGAGGGAACTGGACCTTAAAAGCTGACCTCTGACCTCTACACATGTGCCATAACATATGCACATCTGCATGATGCATTACAGACACACACACACACACACACACACACACACACACACACACACACAGACAATTCACTCCCAGGCTCACACACCAGTAACAATAATAAATACACTTAAAAAGGAAAAAAAAAAAAGAAGTAAGTACACAGAATAGAGCTATCGTTTGGATTCTGAATATTCACAAAGACTCAGTGTTAAATGTTTGGTGCTGAAATGAACGTTTGATGGAAGTTAAGCCATGGTGGGGGGTTGAGGAGGGGTGGGGTGTGAGGTGTGGAGTATGGAGTAGGTGGGAGGTGCTCTTTACAGGGACAATTAAACCCTGGCAGCTACTTGTTCCTCTGCTTCCTGGCTAACATTAAGTATGGGCAGTTTCCTCCACCACGTGACCATTACGTGTCATTTCACCCACACATGGTGAAATGTGCTGAAAGTAGCAGGGCCAGGGGACCAAGGATTAAACCTTTGAGACTGAGCCTGAACAGTGTTCTTTCCCCGTTCTCTTCTCTCCATCTCTCCCTCTCTTCCTTCTTCCTCAGTTGTGTGCTTGTGTGAGTTTGTGCGTGCTTGTGTGTGTGTGTGTGTGTGTGTGTGTGTCTGCTTGTGTGGGCTAGAGCTTAACTTTAGGTGTCTTCCTCAGCTGCTCCCCCATCTTACTCTTAGATGTAGGATCTCTCAGCTTACCAGGAACTTACCCATTTGCCTGGACTGATTGGCCACCTAGCCTCAGGAACCAAGGAAGAGATCCATTTGTCTTTGCCTTCCCCTTGCTAGAATGGCAAATGCAATGCAAATGTGCTAGACTTTTCTATGTGGATTCTGGGCCCAAAGTGACAAGCCCTTTACTGACTTAGCCATTACTCCAACCCAACTTTTTCCTTCTTAAGTGCATTTATCTCTATGTATTATGAATATCATAATGAAAAGCCACATACACATGCATGTGCATGCACACCATATGATGAGGACAGAAAAACATAAAGACAACAACAAAGAAAATCCTAAGGAAAGGAAGAGAAAAGCAATGCATTATGGATTATAGTTTCTCAGAAAACTTGGAAACCCCATGAGAGTGGAGCAACTATGAACTAGAAATAAAATTGATCTTCTTTCTTTACCCAGGATACCTTCAGGCATTTCCTTTCCTCTGGTTCAAGAGAGGGCATTTCCTGAATGAATTGCACAGTGTTCTTCCTTGGAGTTTGAATGTATAACCTGTCGTCTATTTCTTATTTCTGGTAGTTCAGATTTGTAACCTCAGCTACTTAGGAAGCTGAGGCAGGAGAATCACCAAGTCAATGCCTTGGATGCTGAGTGCAAGTCTAGCCTGGGAAACTTAGCAAGACATTGCCTCAAAAAGAAGAAATGGAAAAGTAGATGGGGGTGAGGTGGGGAGCTGGGGGCTGGGGGCTGGGGGTTTGGAGTGGGGGTGGGCTGGGGATGTTGGTGGGTAGAGGATGCAGAGTACACGGGGGTGGGGGGAGGTGTGGCCTTGGAACAATTTTCAGTACCGCAGACAAAACCAAACAGATCCATCTATTTCTTTTTAGCACCCAGAGAATGCTAAAATAGAAAAACCAGATGATTAAAGTACCGGTGCCAAATAGATCCTGGCACTGCTGTCCTCCACTCTGACAGGTGCCGTTAACACAGACCCACTTGTTTTCTGCACATGGGTGCCCATCTTGAACAAAGAAGTCTTCTTCACACGTTGCGGATGTGCCGTTGCAGTACTCTGAGACGTCACACTCCTGGACGGCAGGCCTGCAGACCTCCCCTTTTGCCTTCAGCTGATGGGGTAAAGTGAATCACAATGAATAAAGCAGCAGAGAAGTAGGAATATTTGTCCCTGAAGAGCATTGTGTACATCATGTAGGAACAAACACTTTGACCAATGCCAGCATGGACCTGTAATTTCACAAGGCTCCACCCCAAATGAAGAGGTACAGGCGAGTAATGACTGTTGAGGGACAATGAGTCTCCCAGGGGTGAGCAGCCTGACAGGTTATCCAATCTCATCCCAAGTGGTCAGCCGTGTGTGTGTGTGTGTGTGTGTGTGTGTGTGTGTGTGCTTGTGTTTGTTTGTACATGTGTGTGTGTACTTGCGTGTGTGTGCTTTCGTGTGTGTATATGTGTGTGTGTTTGTGTGTGTGTATGAAGGGGGCATGTCAACACAATGGGAGGAGTTGGAGAAGGGGAAACTGTGGTTAGGTTGTATTGTATAGAGAAGAATTTAAATGGGAGAAATATAACAATATAATAAACATAATAAATTTGGCATAAAGAATTACACGTTAATTTTGAAAGGGACAATGTAGTAATACTTGTGATATCAAAATAAACCACTGACAAAAGTTAGAAAAAAAAGACTAGACACGTTAATACTCTTTAAAAGAGAAAGCTTGGGTCTGAAGAGATGGCTGAGCAGTTGCAGTTAAGAGCACTGGCTGTTTGTCTAGAGAAGCCAAGCTCAGTGCTCACCACCCACAGGTCTCCTGACAACCACCTGTAGCTCCAGTCTTAAGGGATCTGACACTCCCTTCTGACCTCTGACAAAACACCCATACACATAAAAATTAAGAAGTATTTAAAAAAAAAAAAAGGAAAAAGGAAAAGAAAGGAAAAGCTCTTACGTGGCATTTACTGTCACAGCACCCTCCGCTGGCGCAAGTGGAGCCCTCGGACAGTTTACAGGTGGTGGGATTACAGCATAATGAAGTCAAACAGCCCTGGAAGGCAAACCACAAGCCTGAAGCGCCTATCTGAATCCATTCACACTGGACAGACATTGTAATGGTGACTCATTTCATAGTCTAGAGACAGACGCTTGCCTTTCATGCTGGCAAACAGGAAAAGAAACAGAGTCGCTTCTTTCTTGCCCTGCAGATACTGATTTTTGACCCCCTGCTAAGTGTTACCCTAGTCATTTCTTCTAGGATGGAGCTTGCTGTGTTGGAAATAGAATTCTCTGATACCATAGGATCCTTCACATTGGAGGCAGTGAGGTGGTCCCTGGCTCTTGTAGATAAAGGCCAAATAAATATAAGATGTGGGGTAAAGTGAAGCTATAGTTACTTCTTATGCACCATGTTTGAACCCAAATAATATATGGCTCAATAATAAATTTTTTTAAAGTGTGTGTGTGTGTGCGCACACACACACAAGAGAGAGAGGCAGAAAGCCAACAGAGGCCAGAAGAGGGCATCAGATCTCTGGAGCTGGAATTATGGAGGGCTGTGAGATATCATGTAGGTTCTATAAACTGAACTCAGGTCCTTTGAAAAACAGCAAACATTCTTAATTATGTCCCTCCGGCCCCATCTTTTTTTCTCTTTTGGTACTTGGTCTCAGTAATCTACGTTGGCCTCAAAGGCATTCAGTTAAAGCAGGCCTTGTATGCTAGACATTTCTGCTTCCATCCTTGCCTCCTGGAGTACTAGGACTGCAGGCACAGCACTGCCACATCTAGCAGTTTACTTCATTTTTAATTTGCAAATGAAGGGATGGACGATGGTGTAGATCTAAACATGACTGAGTCTCTTGCTTTTGTATCTTTAGTAAATGATTACATGGCTTTTATGTTATGCTTTATGTCTGCTTTGATAGCTTTGACTCTTAGGACTAGTAAGAAGGAGAGGTCTTTTTAGATCACACACACACACACACACACACACACTTTTAATTCCCAGGGATTAGAAATGGTGAGTTAGGAAAACTTGTCAGTAAGCAGATGGGAATCAGCTGTGGTGGCCAGCTGTCTTGGTGTAACTTCTGCAAGATACACAGTAGGACACAGGAAGGTTTCTGTGTTTTGCACAACCATTCTGCCAAGTGAATGTCATTGTTCTTGCCCACTACATGGACATCTACAGGGAAGGGATAGAGCAGTGGTTAGAACTCAGTTAGGGACGTGATGAAGCTAAGAACCAAGCGAAAACTTTTGGGTGATGGGCAATGTTTTCTTAAAAGCACACTGTTTCTGAGAGTTTAGTTCAACTTGCCACAATCTAGAAACATCTGAGGAAGAAAAGTATCCTAGGAAAATGTTTCCTAGGATTGGGTTTTGTACTACATAAGAGTGTAAGAGGTTACTGCGCACAAGTAGGCCAGCATGCAGGCACTTGTTCTCTCCATGCTCTCAGCCATGGATGTGACTAACAGCTTCAAGTTCCTACTGCCTCAGCTTCCCTGCAGTGATGGACTACGACTTGGAACTGTGAGCTAACATAAACCCTTTGTTAGTGTATATTATCACAGCAACAGGAAAGGAGAAATACACCTTTTCTGCTGTGAGGGGCATACCTCAGTGTCCTCAGCCAGTCCATAGAGAACGAACCCCGACGAACACTTGCCTCCTGGTTCCCCAGGGACATAGTACTCTGAGCAATGATGAGAACAGCCTGTTTCCCCTTTCATTTTATCTCTGTATTTTTACCTCATTTACCTCCATTCTATCTTCCCTCTACCCTCCAACCCCAGTTTTACATAAGATTTATTTAGTTTAGAAAAAAAGCTTCCTGTCGTTATAGGTATATTTCAAATAATTTTGACTTAAATATTGAATTTAAATTGGTGATTAAATATTGGTAAAACCAAATAAAGTTCCAACACCAAACCTCACATGTGTCTTCCATATTTTCTTACTCCACAGTGAAAGCTTCATATCTGGTTTGTATATGTTTGGCCCAGGTGGTGTGGCCTTGTTGGAGGAGGTGTGTCACTGTGGGTGTGGGCTTTAAGACCCTCATCCTAGCTGTCTGGAAGTCAGTGTTCTGCTAGCAGCCTTCAGATGAAGATGTAGAACTCTCAGCTCCTCCTGCACCATATCTGCCTGGATGCTGCCATTTCCCACCTTGATGATAATGGACTGAACCTCTGAACCTGTAAGCCAGCTCCAATTAAATGTTGTCCTTTATAAGACTTGCCTTGGTCATGGTGTCTGCTCACAGCAGTAAAACCCTAACTAAGACACTTTCTGAAAGACAAATGAACGTGAGCAAAAGGCTGGGCAAGAGTGTGCCCAAGAGGAAGAGACAGAAGCTGGATCACTCAAAGATGGAACTTAATGACTTTCAAAATGGGACATTTAAAAAAATCATAATGGCCGGGTGGTAGTGGCATACACTTTTGACATCTGTATTCGGGAGGCAGAGGCAGGCAGATCTCTGTGATCAGCATGGTCTACATACAGAGTGAGTTTCAGGACACCCAGAGCTACACAGAGAAACTCTGTCTCAAAAAACAAAAACAAAATTAGAATCAAAGGGGCGTAGAAGGGAGGAATAGAGACACAGTGGTCCAGGAGTGTTTCCAGTAGACCTATAGGATGAACATGCTCTGGGGGGTCTAATGCTCAGTAGTGACTGTAGTTAATAGACTACATTGTGTTTGCTAAGTTGTGTCCTAATCCTTACAGAAGAAAGAGAAATGAGAGCTTGCTTGGCTTCAATTATATTCTTATCACTCTACAAGAGTTTGGGGATAAAGGGTTTATTTTAGTGTACTCCTTTTCTCCTAAGTTGACTTTGTCAGGACATTTTATCACAGCAACAGAAATGAAATTAAAGTAATATGTTTGAAAGAGATACTTAATAACATACATTTCAGTTCTTGCTTTTCAGTATGGAGTTAAAGAGATTGTTTATCTAATGCAGTTGCAAGAAAAATATATTCATGTGAAGTGCTTGCAAATTGCTAAGCTGTTACATCCTAATTCTTAATGGGAGAGGAGGAGAGGGAAAGAATTGGAGAGGAGGGGAAGGAGAGGAGGAGGGGGAGATGGGAGAGGAGAGAGTAGGAGGGAGAGGAGGGAGAGAGCAAGAGGGTGAAGAGAAGGGCAGGGTGGGGAGGGGAGGAGAAAGAGAAGAGAGGGGAGAGGTGGGAGAGGAGAGGCAGGAGAAGATAAGGCAGACATGATGGCGCAAGCCTACAATCCCAGTACTCAGGAAGCTGGAACAAGGACAGTTGTTTTGAGTTTGAGGCCAGCATGGACTAAGAGGTCCTATGCTGACGCCGTGAGTTGGCAGGCTCAGTTGTGGTGGCCTTCATACGGCAGGCATGCATCCGTCACCAACTCACTGACTTGCACATGCTCAGCATGCACCATTTCCTTAGGTGTCAGCTATATACCAGCAAGGGTGAGTCAAACAGCAAATGTATTTGTATGAATAATCTGCCAATCAGTGGACCGTATGCCAAGACGTTAGTTTACTCTTGAGTGCCTGTATGTCCCTCACAAAGGACTTTGTAGAAGGATGACTATGAGAAATGAAGCAGACAAACACAGGGATGGTAGACACATTGATAGGGCAATTCTGGCGACATCCTCCCCAAGCCACACTGACCGAATCCTTTCCACAATCGCAAGCTTCTCCTTCTTCCAACTGTCCATTTCCACATTGCGACACCTTGTAAGACAGATGTAGCTGTGGCTTGTTCTGAAGACAATGGGAGCTTTGACTCATGATAAACTTGGAGAAGTCCTCCATGCTGCAGTTGCTGAAGGTCCGGACACCGCTGGAATGACTGGAAGAAGCCAAACGTCTGTGTTAAGAGTTTCCACAGACCGTCTAGCCTAGTTAGTAAGCAAGTGCTCCCAAGACCGCTCTCTGCCCAGGAAGCCAACTGTGCAGGAAGTCCCAGGGAGTCCTTAAGTAGGAGTGAATAGCATGGAATTTTATTGGCTTTTACATCACAGATTTTTTTTGGTGACACTGGCCTTATGATTTAGCATTTACCTTACACATTATGCTATTTCTTCTAAAGTTGTCTGCCTTTCCCTACTAGGACTTCTGAACTTTGAGGCACCCTTACCTCAAGAAGAGCACAGTCTTCCTGTCTTTATCTACACTTAGTCGGAGGTGATCCCTCCCAATTTGGCTTTGTAGTTTTGAAATAACTCCTATATCTTTTATCTTCTACCTTAACATCTGAACTCTTTAAGTCCAATTAGCAACTCATGTATGCACATGTATGTGTATGTACATATTCATATGTGTGCGAGTTTGTGTGTCTGTATACATGTGCATGCATGCAGCAGCTTTCAGTTATATTAACCACACACATTGGGATTGATTATACATTTCCAGCCACTATCACATGATTTCTATTCGTGTATATGTGTGGCCATGTATGGGGCATAACACGCACATGTAGGTTAGATGACCACCTGCAGGAGTAGAATCTTTCTGACTGTGTAGGATCCAGGGATTAAACTCTGGTTATCAGGTGTAGCCACTAATGCCATGACCACTGAGCCACCTCACCAGTATGGTTTCTATCTAAATACCAGAGAGCAAAGGAAGAAAAAGCAATAGATGGTCGTCAGGATGGCTCAGCGGATAAGGTCACTTATTGCACAAGCCTGGCAGCCTGAGTTCAGTCCTAGAAACTCACATAGGGGTGGAAGGAGACAACTTGCAGTTGTCCTCTGATCTCCACATGCATGCATGCTGTAGCATTTACATTATGTGATCTCTCTCTCTCTCTCTCTCTCTCTCTCTCTCTCTCTCTCTAAGACAAAGACACATTTTAAAGGACGTAGGATGCTCTATTGGACTAAGGAGCAGGCCATGTAAAGGAGGCTTTCCACCCATGGGATGTCTTGCGATTGCTCTGTGAGGCTGGAACAGATGCGGCTCCTGGAGCACAGCGCAGCTCATCTAGGTGGTGAGTAGCTTTACGGCTCCAGTCACTGCATGGACCTGCTGGGTGCTCTCTTTCTCCTGCTCCCATTCAAGAGCCACTGGATTTAGTTGGATACCTGATCCCCTTGTGCAGATCCTTGCAGCTCTCAAAGAGCAATAAACGAAGATTATAAAAAGAAGCTTATGACTTTTAATTAATCATTTTTTGATACAATAAACACACACTGGAAGAAAATAGCCCAAATTAAAGAAAAATCTCTGTAATTTAAAATTTAATAAACCCTTTTCTAAAACAGGGAAACCCAATCCTAGATGGCCTCACTGATCAGTTCTATCAGATAAGTTAGAAAGCAATTAACTCCAATGTGTGCCAACAGACAATGACTGCAGACCATACTATTCTCACCGGCACTTTCTCCTTATGGGACAATGGAGTTGATCAATACTTTCTGAAGGGCTTTAACCACGACAAACCTCCCAGTTTCATTTCTCTCACTGTGAGAAAGTACTTTGGCCAACAGCAACTTAGGGGAGCAAGGAGTTAATCCAGTTTACAAATCCAGGTCACTAACAATGAAGACGCTATGGCAGGAGCTCCAGCAGCCAGTCACATCCCACCCACAGTCAAGAGCAGAGAGAGAATACTGGCACACTGGCTTGATATTTATGGTCAGCCAGCAGCTATCCTGCTAATGTCACTGAAGGTCGCCCCCTGTGGATGGTGGATGGGTAAGTATGAGCCTTTCATCTTGGGGCTAGTATTGTGGGTGGCCTGTTGAATCTGGTTGATATTCCAAATGTCAAAAGGTGAGCCCGGCTTCGGGGTGCTCCTTCTGAAGTAAGTGCTTTCTGGTAGGAAGTGAAAATGATATATAAACACCCACTTGCACTTATCCCTCCATGTCCCTAGAGGGAGCTGTTCCAGGACACTACGGATATTCAAATCTTCAGGTGCTGGTCCCTCACAGAGGATGACAGAGGGGGCATGAGACTTATGGACATCCTTCTGTGTACTTTCTGCTACCTTTAGATGATGTTCAAGGCCTAAAGTCAATGCTGGGCAAATACCCACCATGCTGTGCTTCAGGAAGTAGGGCCTAGGAAAACAGATACAATTCCCCCTGTCCAATAATTTTGATCCAGTTGTCTTTACTGAATCTGTAGGAGTGGAACTCCGTGACCCAGAGTGCCAACTGCGTTTTGTGCTCAGTCTGAATAACCCCACATGCTTCTTCCCCACACTTGCTTGTCTCAGAATGCTCGATATCACAGCATCTACATCCTAACCTGAGACAGTGCCATAGTGCAGGGATCTGTCCAGCCAGGATCCCTACCCCCTCTTTCATGGAAGGTGCAAAGTCAAAGGAAATTCTGCTCACCAGAAGACGCACCATCCCCCACCATCTTTGCTTCTAAACACAATTGTACTGCAGCACGATAAGTAAACATAGGAGCATACAAAGATTTTTTTTCCTTTCTCCACCAACCGGCTTGGGGTAGCTCCTAATGAGGCCATTGAATTCTTAAGTAATTCTGCATAGGGATTGGGGCTGTGGCTCTGGCTGGCAGAATGTCTGATGTGCTGGTCAGTTTTTGTCAACTTGACACAAACTGGAGTCATCTGGGAAGAGGGAACCTTAATTAAGATTATGTCGCCATCAGATTGACCTGTGGGAACAACTGTGGAGCATTTTATTGACCAACAATCCAATTGGGATGGCTCCACCCACTGTGGGTAGTGTGTCCTGAGTCCAATGAGAAAGCAGACTGAGACAGACTCCTCCATGGCTTCTGCTTCAGTTCCTACCTCCATCCAGGTCTCTGCTTCTGTATTTTTTATTTTATTTTATTTGTTGTTTTTTGGTTTTCTTCCCTCAGTGATAGACTGCAATGAAATGTGAGATAAACTCCTTCCCTCCCCAGGTTGCTTTTGGTTACAGTGTTTTATCACAGTAACAGAAACCTATCTAACAGTTCTTAGCATGTTAGTTTTCCTTAGCAGGAATTAGCATAATATAAAGTCTCGGGGCAAGGCATGGAAGTCGAGGCTTACAGCGCTTCCGGGTTCATCACGCAGACGGGCACTCCGCACTGGCACCTGCTCATGTCGTCATACGCTATCCCCATGCTGAGGCCCAGCAGCTGAACTAAAATAATTGCAAGTGATTCCAGAGTTACAGCTTTGGGATGCTGAAAAGAAAACACACCAGACCACAAATGTGCGTGTATGTGTGTGGGAGGCATTTCCCTTGGGGCTAGGAAAATGTAGTTAGTTACTAACAGGAGCCACACAGTCAAGTGGAAGCATGCATTGTGCTCGTCACAAACATTGCAAACAGGGGAATGGTCCAAAAATGTGCCTTTGAATAATGCAAGTAAGGTGAGGCACTCAGAAAAATAATTTAAATAAGTTTCAATTGGATAAAAATCCCAGTTAGAATATTGAGTTGCACAATAAAAACACATTTGCAGGTCTAGAGAGATGGCTCAGTGTTTAGCCCTTGCTTCCCTCCCAGAGGATCCAGGTTTGATTCCATGCACCCACATAGATGCTTGCAACTGTGACTCCTGCTTCAGGAGATCTCACACCCTTTTCTGAGGTCTGAAGGGTACTGCACACTTGTGGTGTACAGACATGCATGCATGCATAGAAAACACTCATGGATGTACAATGACAATAAATACAAAGGTCATCAAAAATTATTTTAGAATTGTGATAAGAAACTAGCTGACTCAACAGACTGATTCAAAACACAGCTGAGATTTTTCTAATGTCAAAGAACAGACCAGGGAAATTGTCTCATCTTCTAGTGTCAGACAGCGCTTTTCCCATAGGTCAGAAAAGACACATGAATAACCACTGTCAACCCCGCTCAGTGCTGTTCAAGTCCACCATCAAATGCTCACAGGTTATGAAGGGGGGAAAAAAGGCTTTTTTTTTGCACAGCAAACAATCTCTGTAGAAAACTGCAGTAGTCAGACTCACGGGGCAGAGTGCTGTGTCTGATGAAGCCTGTGCTCATTCACTTTACATATGTGTGCATGTATTATTTTATGTGTATGGCTGTGTGTGTGTGTGTGTGTGTGTGTGTGTGTGTGTGTGTGTGTGTCTGTGTGTGCTCATCTCAGGCTTGCATGTGGAGGCCAGAGGTCCACCTCAGGGGTCTTCCTCTTTGCCCTCCACTTTATTTTTTGAGACAAAGTCTCTTGTAAAACTTTGAGCTCACTTTGGCTGCTAGACTGGCTGCTGGAGAGCTCTACCATCCTCTTCTCTCTGGCCTCCCAGCACAGCGTGCGCTGCCAGACTCATCTTTCCTACATGGTGACTGGGAAATCAGGTCCCCATGGCTCACACAGAAGGTTCCTCATCCACCGAATTCTTCTCCTCTTCATTAATTTGATTAATTTGTCTCTGTCATAACCATTACATAGTCTATGTATGTAAAGCAAGTAGTGTATACACACACACACACACACACACACACGTATACATTTATATATAAATATTAGAATTTAAAAACACACACTGATCATTCATGCTTCGCAACTATAGCTGTGCTTGGGTTGTTTTTCCACACTGGGTTTTAGGAAGCGGGACAGTAGGACCTAACACCTCACTGGCACTGCATGTTCCTGATGGATGATGGAAAGAGACGGGGGATGGTGAATGGGGAATCCTTAGTGAGCCAAGCTGCACCTATGTTTTTCAACATCTCATTCCTGTGCATATCGGATGTTGCTGGGGTTTCCTGGCTAAGGATCAATGATGGTTACCCCCAAAAAAATGTGGGGGAAGGAAAAAGTACTGGGGAAGGCCTCTGCCAGTCATGGTGCTTCCGTGGCAACCACTGTTTCTTGCCTGAAAATCTCAGGCTTTCCAGTCCTCTACAGCTGGGTTGTCCTTGGTAACCAGTCTGCCTTTAGATAGATGTGTTCTCCCTCTGTGCTAACCAGTGAAGCCCTTGCTGCATGGTGTGTGTGTGTGTTGTGCATGTGTGCATGTGTATGAGTATGTGTATGTGTGTTACATGTGAATGTTTGAGGAAGTCCTATGCCCCACTCTTAGAGACCAAGGAAATCACTTTCTCCATAAAATGGAGGCTACATTTTCCAAAATACGATTTATGATTTTTAAGTAAAAATTCTCTCCTTCCCAGCTCCATTGTTCTCTGTCTTGCTTATTAGAGGGAGATCATCCTATGCTGCCTCTCTGAAACTCCAGCAGACATCACATAAACACAAATGTAAAGGGAAGGAGCGGGTTCTACAGCGAGAAGCACCAAGGTGAGATGGAGTCAGGCCCACACCAGCGTCCACGCCCTAGGAGCCCTACAGGAATGAGAATTTTAATGGAAGTAATAAATCAAGAGAATCTTTAATTTTATACTGTTTTCCACAGCAGCCTGTTATACACTAAAGACTTATTTCTAATTGTGTCTGTGTGTGAGTGTCATCAGGGAGAGAGAGAGAGGGGAGAGAGAGAGAGAGAGAGAGAGAGAGAGAGAGAGAGAGAGAGAGAGAGAGAGAGAACAGTGCTCATAGAGGCCACAAGAGGGCATCTCCTGGAGCTGGAGTCTGGTTGTGAGCTAAGGGTGTTAGTGGGTGCTGGGAACTGGAATGGGGTCCTCTACAGAGGAGCAAACACACTTCAACAAGGAGGCCCCCCCCCTTACACATTTTAATCAAGCAGATTAAGGCACAGCATACCAGAGCAACGCCTCCTGCATAGTTCTTGTCACACATCTTCCCTTGATAGGTGGCACCAATGTAATCGGTAGTGTCCCTGTAGCTGAAGCAAAAACAGACTATAATCATAGAATTTTGTAAAAGTGAGGACAGTAAAGTTAATGCTGTTTTCATAAGGCAGGTTTTAGTGTTGCTCTGTGATTCAAACTCTTGACTCGGGCTGGGATGTGCTCAGTGATCCTGCATTCTCTAAAAAAGGATCAAAATTAAAAACTAGAAAGTGCACAGATGCCTGAAACATAAGAAGATGAATTCAAGGCAGTGACTATTTTAGAATAAAATGGGTATGTCCTCTGAGATAAATATGATTAAAAAAATAAAGAAAATTCTCAGCAGTTTTCAATATGTAGGTTGTGCCCCCTTTGCAAACCTCTATCTCCAAAAATATCTACATTATAATTCATAACAGTAGCAAAATTATAGTTATGAAGTAGCAATAAAAATAATTTTATGGTTGGGAATCACCACAGCATGAGGAGCTGTATTAAAGGTAGTGGCTACTTCTCTCCACCTGATTTTTCTGAGGCAGGGTCTCTAACTGAACCTGGAGCGTGCTGTTTGGGCTAGACTGGCTAGCCAGTGAGCCCAGAGATCTGCCTGCTCTACACCCTCAGCCCTGGGGTTGAAGAAGCTTAGGCCTCTTGGCTTTTATTTTACATGGGTGCTGGGACTCTAAACTTGGGTCCTCATAAACGCACAGTGAGCATTTTCCCCATGGACCATGTCCTCAGTTTCTCCTTCTTGTTGTTCTTATGATCATTATGTTAAAGATCAAAGCTAAGTGACTACATTCACAGAATACATGCAGGCCTTCCAAACAGATGTGAACCTATGGTGCACAGCCAGGGGCATTTGCTGGAGTGCTGTGTGTTCTACGGTAAGAAGTCATCTGGAAGCGGGACTGAAGAGGAGAGCTTCAATTACAGACCAACCTAGTGGGGGATCTTAATAATCCACTGTAGCCAATCTGTTCCAATACGAGCTGCATGCTGTTAAACACAGAGGGGAGGAATCACAGAGAACTTGGGATTTTTTTTTCCCTCCCATACAGTCTGTGGATTGTTGGAGAAGGGACCAGGTGAGCCACACTTTTCCTTGGTATAGCCTGTCATAGCTTGAAAATGTACATACACAAGTAAAAGCGCCATATCGTGTGGTCGCAGAACAAGGTACGACTGTTTCCACTTCAGGAACCTGTACAGCAATTTGTTAGCATCGCCTGTGGTTGAGATTTTGTTTTCATCCATCCAAAATTCCAGGGAAGACAGAATTACTGTAAGATTAAAGGGGGCAAAGATCTAAAATAGAACACAGATAGAAAACCTGTTCAAACAACAGGATCTAAAGGGACCGGGCAAAAGAGCTTTGAGAACGAGGTCAGGTCATTTAGTAACTGCAGTGTAGGTCTGGACTCGGTGCTTAAAATGTTAGTCAGCAGTAAGTGTCCTGGTCATAAAAGTCACACTGGATACTTTAAATTAGATTAATTAGTTGTATTTCTTCTGTATTCTGAGTGCATGTATGGATATCACATACATGCTTGGTATCCAAGCAGATCAGAAAATGACATCAGATCTCCTGGAGCTTTAGTTAAAGATGGCTGTGAACTACCATGTGGGTGCTGGGAATTGGACTCGGTCCTCTGCAAGAGCAACAAGTGCTTTTAACCATGGAGACATCCCTCCAGCCCCATGGATAATTCAAAATGCTTGCACTTAATCAAGTCCCACCCCTTGAGAAATGTCTCATTGTATGTAATCCTTACAATAACCTACTTTACAGGTAGGAGAGCAGAAACTTCAAACCCAAATAATGGTCCTTACATTACTAAGCGTGTATCTTTATGCAGTGTCACAAAAGAAGGTCTGGGGGTTGTTAGGAAAAGCAGCAAGTGTGGTGGTTTGAGAGATAACGTTCCTCATAGGTGCTGGCCTGTGATACTGGTCACCAGTTGCTGACACTGTTTGGGGGAGGTTTATGAAGTATGGCCTTGCTGGAGGAAGAATTTCATGGAAGGTGGAACTTTGAGGTTTCAAAGCTACACACCACTCTCAGTGCACTCTCTCTGCTTCCTGCTTTCTGTCCCAGGCATGAGCCTTCACTTCCAGCTCTAGATGCTGTGTCTGCTGCCTGCCACCATGCTGTCCCCACCATTAAGGACTAGAACTCCCTGGGATTGTAAGCTCAAATAAACTCTTCATTCTATAAGTTTCCTTTATTGTAGTGTTTTATCACAATAAGAGAGAAGTAAGACAGCAAGGATAAAACATTTTTAAAAAGACAAAAAAAGAAGATACTTACAGCATTTGCCAGTCCAACCACCTGGAAAATCTTTTGAGTGACAATGGTTGTATCAGCCCCAATATGCTCAAACTGTAAAATAAAATTGCCATATATATACATATACATACATATACATATATTTGTATATATATTTGCTTAACATTAATGATGGCAACTCTCCTGTTACAATTTTAATGTAGCAAAATAATAAACTACTTAAATCACTAACGTATTCTAATCCACCTTATTTTATTATTCATATCATAGTATGAAAGTGGAAAACATAAAAAGATCTGGGAAAAGTACAAGATATAATTTCACTGCTAATAAATTAAGGATGATATATAGTTCCTGACAGAAAAATGTTAGTTTTAATTTAGATGTGTATATCTCAGCGTTTTGCCTGTATGTGTGCATGTGCACCCCAGGCATGTAGTGCCCATGGGAATCAGCAGAGTGCACCAGATCACAAGGACTGGACTTAGCAGGCTGTTGTGAGCTACCACATAGATACTGGGACCTGAATCCAAACCCTCTAAAAGGACTTGGAGTGCCCTTAACCACAGAGCCACCTCTCCACCTCTAGGAAGTAACTTAAGACAGGGAAAATTCTCAGAATCTGCATGTGAGAAACTCCCAAACGGTACATACTGAATGATTCCATTTATATAGTGGTTTGGAAGTGAAAAAAAATGATAATAGAAACGAAGAATGCATCAGTGGATTGTGAGGCTGGGGAGACAAGGTGGGAGGTGTGGCTGGAAAGCAGCATCAGTGGCTCTGTGCTGGGGTGCAAACATCCTTTACCTTGACTGCACTGGCAGCCACGTGCTGGCTACTGCAGCATTGGCAGAGGCATCTGGGTAGAGATGGCAGGCTGTGCACATGTTCTTGCAAGTATGTGTGAATGTATAACTATCCTCAAATAACAAGGTAAACAAGCAAAAAAAAAAAAAAAAAAAAAAAAAACCTAAGAAACTATTGTAGTAAAAAAATGACCCTCCAGTTATAACAAAGAGTAGAAGCAATTGAGAGTTTATTAAAATGTACTAACACAGAGTTATCAACTCTCCTCTGTCAGAAATCAACTCTGTAAGAAAATAGCTTCTCTCATGTTTCACTGCTGATGATAATAATAAAAACGAACAAGACCAATACACATGGAATACACTTACCATTTGCTTTTCCACCACAACATGTATTTCCAGATAGTGAGAGACGATTCGCTGTGGCTGAAAAGAAACCCATCAACTCCATGTCAGCACTGATGAGTGGCCTGTTTTTTTTTTGTTTGTTTTTTTTGTTTTTTTTGTTTTTTGTCTTATCACTAAATTGGGGAGATTCTTTTTTATATTCAAAAAGAGAACTAGAAACATCACCAAGGCACATGCTCCAGGATCCTTTCCACCTGTTACCTTGGTCACTTCTCGGCAGCTCATCAAACATTTATTTTATCTAATGCAGCCCACCCCTCCCCTCCTGCCTCCATATTCTCTTTGATCTCATGTGTAATTTTCTTAGCTAAATGATATTCTTTTTAAAAATTATCTTTATTTTAAATTAAAAACCACATGTACTTTTGTGCACACACAAGTGTGTGTGTGTGTGTGTGTGTGTGCGTGTGTATGACTATGTGCATCACATGTGTGCAGTGCCAGTGTTTGTGGTTATCTTAAATATGTTGTCATGGCTATTCCCCAGACCAGGTATAGGAGAATTCACCCACATTTTGATCTTGAGTTTTCAACTGCTTTAGATACTAGATCTCTGCTCTACTTAAGAGTTTATCTGATTTTATTGTTCAACGAGTTAGCACCCAGCCATCCCCAAGCCTTTCAGGTTTCCTTTCTGACAACATGATCCTGTCTGCACAGTTATCTCTGTGGAACTAGTGTTGTATCTGCCTATCTGCTGGTTTCATATCTGGTGGAGACCTGTGGTTCCTGTCACCTGAATTGTCACTGTGGTGGTCTGAATATGCTTGGCCCATGGGAAGTGGCACTATTAGGAGGTGTGGCCTCGTTGGAGGAAGTGCATCACCATGGGGGTGGGATTTGTGGTCCTATGCTCAATCTCTGCCTAGTGTAGAAGAGAATCTTCTCCTGGCTGCCTTCAGATTAAGATGTAGAACTCTCAGCTCCTCCAGCACCAAGTCTGCCTGGACACCGCCATGCTTCCTACCATGATGATAATGGACTAAACCTGAGAACTCTAAGCCAGTCCCAATTAAATGTTCTTCTTTATAAGAGTTGCCTTGGTCACATTGTTCCTTCACAGCAGTAAAACCCTAATTAAGACTGTCACAGACTTCTTTGGATACTCTTCTTTGTTCTACCTTCCAAACAAACATTCTAGGTTTGTAAATATCTCCTGTAAAAATAATTGGGTGTTACTTGGGGTGGAGGGGTTACATTAATTTTTTAAATTGTTATAAAATAAATAACTGTGATGTTGTAACTAGGGCAGAAATTATCTTTAAATAACTGTGACTTATAGTTTCAAAGATGACAACAGACCAAAGTCGGGTAAGTGTAAAAGAGAAAGGACATTGTCTATTTCAAATGTTGTTGGTGGTGACAGTCAAAGCAGTGCCCCATGAAGTGAGGAATGTACTGTACATGAAAATAACCATGGCAACGCTAGTAGACTTGTTGGTTTTAAAGAGTTCTACTTTTAGGGTTGATGGCCCACTTCTTCACATGTACTATGGCAGCTGTAACTAAAGCAAGACAGGGACTGAGTACTGAGAATGTAGAAGATGCAGCCACTCTGAAGAATAATCTGGGAGCTATTTAAAGTGTGAAATAAAGTTAGCGGATGACCCAGCAATTCAGTTCCTAGAATATACCTAAAAGAAATTAAAGCTCTTAGCAACACAAGCGTTTGTTTACAAATGTTCCTGGCAGCATTGTATTATTTAAATAGTGAGAATCACCCAATTGCTCACCTGGTGGTTAATTAAGTGTGGCACATTCTTGAAATGGAATATGACTCAACCATGAAAAGAAACTGACATTTCAAAATGCTACAACTATGAGCACATTGGTGGGTAAAAATCACAAAAGAGACACATTTGGAGATTCCATTTGTATAGTCATCCTATAAATGTAAAAATTGTGTATTTTCCATAAAAGGAGGGCAAAATGGAAAGAGAGTGTGCTTTCAGATCCATTACTGTTATTTAACTGTGAAAGCAGATACCAACAAGATACAGAAGAGCAGTGCCATGTGTCTTAATAAGTCATTTTAGATGTGAACAGGCACTCATTAGTTATAAAGGTAACTTTTATTTGCCAGTTGTAATTGTCATCTTGGAGGTTAATGCTGAATAAGCTCACCCTTTTCAGTTCTTTCTAAACTCTGGCTGGCTGGTCCAAACTCCTCTCCAAGCTGACTAATTCAAACTGGTTTCTCTTGGCTTCTCATTGAATTGCTCTGCTTGGTCTCAGACTAACTGTCTTAGTAAAGACAGTTTTATGTAAAGGTTTTAATGCTGTGAACAGACACTCCGGCTAAGGCAAGTCTTAGAAGGACAACATTTAATTGAGGCTGACTTGCAGGTTCAGAGGTTCAGTCCATTATCATCAAGATGGGAGCACAGCAGCACCCAGGCAGGCATGGTGCAGGAGAAGCTGAGAGTTCAACATCTTGTTCCGAAGGCAAACAGAAGAAGACTGGCTTCCAAGCAGCTAGAATGAGGGTCTTAAAGCTCACATACACAGTTACACACTTCCTCCAACAAGGCCACACCTCCAAATAGTGCCACTCCCCGGGCCAAGCATACTCAAACCACCACACTAACTCTGGCAATCTGTTCTAATCTGGCTTCTTCTTATTCTCTGGCTTCAGCCGGCTCTGCTGACCTGTACTGACCTCTGTGAACTCAGCTCCACTGCACTGCGCTCACTGAACTGCCCTCCCTCCCGACTCACTCTGCACTGCCCTCCAGTAGCCCCCCCCCCTTTCCTCTCTGTTCTCATGAGAGTTGGGCATAACCTGTCTCTGACTCATTCTGTCAAATCTTTCTCTGATTTGTCACTTCATCTGCCAGTCAACTAGGTGTCACTTTCAAACGTGGCTGCTTCTTTCTATGAACTAACTTTACCTTCATTGTTTGGGATTAAATGTGTGTACTAAGAGGATGGATGTCTATATTCCAGCCAGAGGGATTAAAGGTGTGTTATTCCATCCAGATCACACAGATCTAGAAGGTCTTTGGATGTGATCCCTTGCCAGAGCAGCCATGTTGCTGGGTTAAAATTCCTCTACCTCTAGTAGAGGAAGAACCACTAACATTGTTATATTGTTCAAGTAAGCTTTGTATTTATTTCTCAATATGGCTAATGTAATCTATAATATAAAATATACAAAACAATGTCATTTAAAGTTTCTTAGAGGATAAAAATAAAACAAATTTGAAAGGGTTGATTAATAAAAAAATGTAAGAGAAAGAGTAAAGGGACAGTAGATAACAAGAGACATGTGAGAAATGAGGCGATAGATTTAATCCCTGACTATTCTACATGTGTATTAAATTGATGTCGCGAATAAACAAAATTACCACATTTAAAACAGCACAGTTTGAAAAAAGTTTCCCTGTGACATCTGTAGCTTTAAAATACTCACACCTGTGCACACACAAGCCAGTCTAGTATAATTCAGTGACTTGCAAAAACAAAGCAAAAACAATAAAACAAAACAGAAAAACACAAGCCATGAAAATAGGAGGGGACAGAACCGAAGGAGGAGGGGCTACAGATAAAGTGGGAATGGGATGAGGCAGGGGGATGGATGGACATGATCAACATCCATTACATACACGTACAGAATTGGCAAAGAGGAAGCTCAATTACTTAAAAATGAGAGCTGCATAGATTAATAACTTCAGAAACAAAGAGGAGGGCATCGCTAACACTATTAAGGAAGAGAGCAGGAAAACTCACGTAACTAGTCTTAAATATTGTGCCAGATGAGCCTTCTGATGGACACATCCCTGTGGTATCTGTCTGTGTGTGGGGGGCTGGGGTATGTAAGTAAATAGTTTTTCAGGAAGTTACTTGCTACCACCTAATTAATCCCCTACCTTGATACTTCGTATCTTATACTGCAGGTCTTTTAAATCCATATCCTCCTCGGTGTAGAGTAATGTGTCTCCTTTCTTAGGTTCCACTTGGTAGACCACATGTTCAAAACCACTGGAAGATTCCAGAGGTTCAATTCCATAGCTGACATTTCCAAACTGAAGAAAGCCCCTGACAAAGTCAAACCAGAACAACAACGACAAGAAAGTACTAGTTATAAATGAAAGAATGTGTGTGAAGGTGCCAGTTAATTGTCAGGTAACTAAGGGACTTTCATAAGGTCATTAACTTTTACTGAGCTACTGGAGAGTCACACTACACAGTAGCAATGTGATTATTATCTTCCAGCTATTGATAATTTATGACCTTTGTGGGGTTGGAGAAGGGCTGAGTGGATAAAGCTTCCTGCTCATGTAGAGGACCAGGGTTTGGTTCCCAGCTCCACAAGGCAGCTCCAGCAGCTACCTGTTGCTGCACTGTACTAACCTAGCACCCACACAGCCACACCCACCCAGCCACGCCCATGTAGCCACGCCCATGCAGCCACACCCATACACACATAAAAAAACAAATGCTGAGAGTCTTTCACCAACTCCAAAAATTTAAGAATAACTTAAATTTAGTATTGAGGATAGAATCTATCATTTAAAATAATTTCCATTTATTATCTATTTTGCATTCTGCACACTTACACACTTGCACACATACCCACATACCCACACTAATTTAAAGAAAACACCATTTTATATACAATTATGTATTACAACCTGAGTCCAGTACATGTGCTAACAATCACCATAGAATTTGGATAACCTTCAATGTATCCTTGGAAGTAGCAGATATTCTGAAACACAAAGATAAGATACACGCTGTATCCCTTGTGGTAAAGATAACATTATCACATAAGATTGTCAGCTATGTTGTGTGTGTATCAAATGCCAGTTGTTTCCAAAGCAGATCCATAAGATCAGTGAGAGGCACACAATTTTCAAAAGTGTTCTTACAGTCATATTTTCACATGGTCTCTCTGCCTCTGTCTGTCTATCTCTGTCTCTCTGTCTGTCCTCTCTCTCTGAGAAAGGGTTTCACTATGCATGCTAGAGCAGCAAAATGAATCAAAAAGAGAAATTATTTTTCAAGAGTATTTGAGTATGTTGCTAGATTGGCTTGTACAGAGCCTTCTCACAGAAGCAGTAATAACCCCAGAAACAGGATCATTGCGCTCTCTGAGCATCTTATTATGTGGCTTTCCAAGACTCTGCTGCAAGTGCTTCCCCTACCCCATCTCCCAGGCAAGGGAGCTTTCAGGTTCTGGGAGGTGGCCAGGGTTTCTGAGGAAATGAGATGCAAGCCATGGAAGAGAGAGACACACAAAAGGAGGTCTCAAGATGCACGTTCAGGTGGGATTCCTGTATCTGCCTTTGAGCTGAGGATGTGGCATGAGAGAGCCAAGTGTTTTTCAGTGGCTGCCTCCACCCACCCCAACCCTCCAAGGGAGTATTAACATTACTCTCATCTTGTCTGTCTTTGAGGATAGGATGCTTACAGAATGAAAATTCCTCTTCAGGGAAGGGTGGGCAGAATCCACCTGGATCCAAGATGGCTGCCAGCCTGATCACATGACAATATCTAGTTTTTGTGTAGTTTCCATAGTAAGTGACTCACGCACCAGCAACAGCCCTAACAGAAAGCACTGGACCATACAAGAGGCAAAGAGAGATAGTGCCCTGGTCCCAGGCTGTGTAAATACTGTGTGATTTCCCCTGAGGAGCTGAGCTGAGAATTTGTGAGGTTCGCAGTGGTCTTCTCTGACTGTTGGAAAAACTGTGCAGGTGGAACTCAGCCTAGGGTTTGTCTTTGGCTTTGTGGCACTAAACAGTGATCTCTCTGGGGTAGGGACAATAATCTGTGGGGGCAGAAGCTGGCAAGCTAGATGCTGGCTCCAGACCAGTTACTAGAGCAAGACTGGAGATGCTTGAAGTTGATTTCTTACAGCGCTGGTATTTGAACCTAAAACCTCATACATGCTAGGCAAGAACTCTACCACTGAACTATGGTTCCAAGCTCAAGACTGAAAACTCTTCAAAGATTCACAAGTGTTTTGACTGCATCATCAAACATGGCCAATATGTGATTAAAACATATTAGCAGGTGTGACAGTGTATACCTTTAAACCCAGCCATCAGGAGACAGAAGCAGGTAGATTTCTGTGAGTTTAAGGCCAACTCAGTCAACATAAAAAGTTCTAGGCTAGCCAAGGCTACATAGTAAGATCCTGTCTCAAAAAAAAAAAAAAAAGTACACATCCCATGTGTTTTCATTTGTACGTGCCTGTGGGCACGTGTAGAACTGTGGAGCATAAAAAGACAATTAGGAAAGACTAGAATATTTTAGCAGCACACACCAGGTAGGTTTCACTGCAGAAACCCTTCCAAATCAGCCCGGTGAAAATTGCCAACAAGGCCTCGCTCTGCACAGGAGGAAACAGAGTGGAAGGAGAAGCCAGAAGAGCATAGGCAGATGGGGTCACGGGAAAACCTGTGGGGAGAAGCAAGGGATGCTGGGAAACTGGAGACTGTCTAACTCAGTGACCAATGACAGCAGAGATTGAGATGTCATCTGTCCCCCCACCCCAATCATCTGAAGCTTCCACTTTTGGGTTTGCCTCATGTAATCAGAAGTCAAGGTCAGCACTGATGTACCCGTCCAACTCTGATCGAGAAAAGCTCGAAGGACTGGTCCAGAGCGTACTTCAGAAAACCTTTTTGTTAGCGTCAGCTTTTAATAAAGACCAAGAGTGAGCCCTGAAGATAAACCCCAAGAGCAAAGATGAGGGTGGCCTCAGAGTGGACATTGATGCTGGCAGGATGTGCTTTCTGATTGCCAGGGCTGACTCAGAGGTTGACCCGGAGAGAAGTAGACTGTTGGGCAGATGATGATAACCAGTCTTTTCTGAGACATTATTTGCAAGAGTTCAAGGAGAAGCTTGTGCCTGTAGGCATATTAAAAAAAAAAAAAAAAAAAAAAAAAACAGGCAGAAAGGTACAGTTTGTAGGGAGAGGGCTATGCTAGATCCGTGAACTCTCTCAGTGCTCAGCCAGCTAGCCTGTGAAGGACAGGTGGGAAGCAGATGGATCGGAGGAGTGTTCTGGGTGACAACAAACTTGGAACCTTGACCTATGCAGCTGTCCCTCGAAGACAGGCACACTGGATTGGAGGAAGCTGCAGAATCGTATGTGCCCTAAAGCATTGTGAAATCAAGGCAGCAACCAGCAAGGAATAGCGTCTGAGAGTGGTGTGGCCAGAGGGAAAGGCAAAGAGAACCCTGCATGACCACTGCTGCCCAGGCTGACCATGGGCATAACCTTAACCTTTATCTTCCTATGAAATGACATCACAGACTTAACAGGAGGTCAGGAGAGAGGACTGATTTTGCCAGGCAGCTATCAGACAAAAACAAACAAACAAACAAACAAAAACTAGTAACAATTCCAAGTGTCAAGGGATGGGGGAGACGAAACTCAGACTGCTTACATGACACTATGCAAAATGTCTAAATTCAAAAAAAAATATTACAAGATATATAAGGAAACAAGCACAAAATGATTGGGAAGGAGGACTTTAATATAATCTCCCCATTTTCTGGAGGCTGCATGCTTGGATTCTCTGAAAATGCATCTGCTGAGCCCCCAATCCCTAGTGTGCCAGTATCAAGATGGAGTATGGTGGT
This sequence comes from Arvicanthis niloticus, assembly GCF_011762505.2. Taxonomy (NCBI): domain Eukaryota; kingdom Metazoa; phylum Chordata; class Mammalia; order Rodentia; family Muridae; genus Arvicanthis; species Arvicanthis niloticus. Next base: position 53,340,407 of record NC_047660.1, on the reverse strand, counting down.
CTACAAAGTTGATTTGTTCTTTGGCCTGTGTCGTTATCTCCAGGGTAGTATGATTTTAGGGATGAATACAGGGTTTGAAAAATCACAAAAACAATTCTGTAAACTTTTCTTTTTCTTTTTAAAACCTACTCAATGAACTTGAATTTTCCTAGTCTAGAAATAGGTTTAAGGGAAGAACAGAAACCCAGGTTATCTATGTGAAGCCCTGTGTCTGCCGCATTTGAGACCAGTGTTTAGCAGCTCAGCATGTTTTAAGTAAAGCATTCTTTTCTCAGCCTTTTCTTAAAGTTGTACTTTGGAGACAAGAAGGCAGAGTCTAACCATGTGTACAAGTGGTCTCACACGCTGTATCCCCACTGCCTTGAACTAGAAACCCTCCTGACTCTGCCTCCTGAATTCTGAGATTATACATATGTGTAAGCATGTAGGCTTTTACTTCATAAGATTTGTGTTGTTCCTACTGTTTTTTTTTTTTTTTTCTTGATACAGTCTAGGCTGGTAAACTTCCTATGTATTCGAGGGTGACTTTGAACTCCTAGTCCGTCTGCCTCTACCTCCTATGTGCTGAGATTAAAGGTATATGTCTTCATGTTTAAATGTGGGCTATGGTGACCTTGTGTCTATCTGTCTGTCTGTCTGTCTCTCATACATACATGAACACATATGTAAATCTCTCTTTTTAACACTACAGTACCATTAGACAATATGCATTTTTATATATCAATATCAACTCATATGTTTTTGCTTTTTTGGCAAACAACAGTTAAGGTAAGGTGTGAGAGTGTTAATGGTCAATTTGACAAAATTTACAGTCACCTGGGAGGTGGGTCTCTGGGTATGCCTGTTGGGGGAATTATCATGATTTTGTTCATTGAATTGGGAATACCAATCCACTGCAGGTTGGTGCTACTCCCCGCCTGGGATACAAGACTTTATAAATGAAGAAAGGGAGCCAAGCGGTAGGATGTATCCATCATTCTGTTTCTAACCATGGATGTAATGTGAACAGTTGCTTTAAGCTCAGTTTCATCACTGTGATGAACTTCAGCTTTAAGCCAGAACAAACCCTTTCTCCCTTAAGTCACCTTTGCGAGGGTATTCTTATCACAGCAGCAGGAAAAGAAATCAAGACACAAGGGCCATGTCTATTACTTGTTTTGTTAAAATCTTAGCCTTTAAAAATGATGGCATCAGTGTTTAGAAAATGAAAATGCAAAGGAGAAAAAAGGAAGAGAAGGAGGTAGAGGATGAGGGAAAAAAAGGAGGGAGAAGAGGAGGGAGAGGAGGAGGAAAAGGAGGAGAGGAGGAGGAAGGAGAGGAGGAGGGAAAGAAGGAGGGGAGGAGGAGGGAAAGGAGAAGGGAAGGGAGGAGGGGAAGAGGAAAGAGAGGAGGAAGGAAGGGAGGAGGGGAAGAAGAGAGACAGGAGTAGGGAAGGGAGGAGGGGAGGAGGAGGGAGAGGAAGCAGTAAGTGCAGGGCAGGGCAATGGCAATAATAAAGTGAACTTCAGACATGGCGAAGTTCTGCAGTTTCACCCACATTTCAGTTGCTTCCCCACTCCCACCCCCATGTAGATATTGCTAAACAAAGCTTCAAGTTTTTCAAATGTGCGAAAAATGTAATATTTTCCTAAATGTCCGTGGAAACTTAACATAATGTGTTCTCATAATGTGGTACTTGAGCAAACTTCAGAGAACAGCTTGGGGTTCCCTTGTCTTCCCAGATAGACCTTCCTCGATTCAAATCCTGGCTTGCCACACATGCACATGTGTGCACCATTGGGAAACCCACAGCTAGGAAACATTGTAGTCTGATTTGGTTTGGTAATCACCTGCTTCATGGGCTAAGCACATATCACCAAAAGGAAAAATGATTATGTTTATGTCAGAACTAAGGAGGATATCCTTGCACCCCAGGACCATACCACCCAGGCAGAGCGAGTTGGAACTTATACCTGAAACTTCTGCTCAAGGGGCCTCATGATCCCTGTGTTGTCGTAACTGTAGACTCTAAAGCTGGGAGGCAAGAACGCTCTGTAGAAGCCAAGAGAAAATGCACTTAGTGAAAAATTTGCTTCCCACAGGTTTAACTTTGAAAAGATTATCATCAGACATTAGTATCTCTAAATAAGTTTTCAGAAAAAGATTTTTCAGTGTCCGGATCTTTTACCTTTGCTAAACTTCTCACAAATAGGCAAAGCTATTGTTTACAAGCCACACAAATGATAGTGTTTTCCTATTGACAACTAAATAGATGAAGGTGCTTGCTATGCACAGACCATGGACAGAAGGAAGCTTCCCATTCCAGGACATGTTTGACACAAATCAGTAACAACCTAAACTATCTTACAGGCAGTTGAGAACTGAATCCCCAGCAGCTCCCTGTATTGCTAGGATGCTAGAATGAAGGACAAATATAAATGCTGAGCCCCACAGAAAGACCCAGAAGGATCAGGCAGAAACAGTCACCAAGTCATTCCCAAAGCCCCCATGTCCCAAAGACGTGGGAGAGGATCATAGGAAACAAACCATTTCCAAAGAGAAGCCTCCATGTCTCAGAGAGCGGTAGAAAGGGTCACTGGAGGTAACACTCACAGAGCGGAGTTCATAACAGTGGGCACACACACATGGGGAGGTAGAGCCAATGCCTGCATCTTATGAGGAGAAGTAACAACGGTTAAATGAAATTGCAGCATAATGGAAAATTTCTCATGTTGGGGACAAAAGGATTTGTCTCAGAGACATCATAGTCTTTTAAACACAAAGGTGGAGAAAGATGAAGTACAAATCAGGGAGAGGCGGCTTATGCCTACGACCCCAGCACTGGGGAGACGAGGGCTGCGGGGGAGGGGGGCGGCGGCGAGGAGTTAGTGAGTACTAGGCCAGCCTTGGCTACACAGGAAGATTCTGTCTCAGGAGAGAAAACAAGAGGACAAGATGAACAGCTTATAACTGGAAAATTCCTGGACATAAGATCAGTGCATTGTGGGTAATTACTGGACATAGTAACAGGCAAGAGCAAGGCGGTTAAAGATGCGACAGTCACCTACTTTTGCATTAGGTTCAGGGTGTATGTTTTCCCTTCGATTTTGAGATTGTAGGTCACCTGGAAGGAGAATATATTTTTAAAAACGGAAAATGGGGTGAGGGAGTTATCAAGAAAAAACTTTTTTATATGAATGCTATATCCCCTAAATCATATTAATGCAATAAAAAGAGAAAATTTATAGTTTGATGTTGACTTGTTTTAGTGAAATGTGGTGTGATTTATCACTTGTTAATTTACCCAAGCAGGTAGACCTTCTAAAGAATGGGTTACATTTTAATCTGGTAACTGTATTAGCTTGCTAAAGACTGAGATCAGTATAAAACTCATGCTTCATATCTGGGCAGAATACAACAAGATTGCTTCATAGAAATTCTGCATATTGGAGAGCAGGAGGCCGAGAACTCGGTGTGTGTTGTTTGTGGGTTTTATGAAATTTGCTCATGGTGTGAATCTGGAGCTTACCAACTACTATACCAATGCCAGTGTGACGATTTAGAGACTCTTCCTGGAGTTACCTGTTCTCAACCTGCCTGTCGGCCGAGACTTGGCTCCTTTTAACCCGCAAGTGTGTAATTAATAGCATAGCTTGGCACATTTCATTTCCTCGTCTTCAGTGAAAAGATTACACATTTGTGAGATTTACTTACAATTAGATTGTTTATTATTAGTGTAAGTTAAAGCTCTTTTTTGAAATTCTGCTTTATACTTTTTTCTTTGCCAAACTAAAAACATAGTGCATTTAAAAAAAATTTCGGTCGTGCTTATATAATTTTTGCTGTTGGGTTTTGATCTGACTTATTATAGATTTTATTTTGTTTGTCCATCTGTAAATAATGATGTCCCCTCACTTCTCTCCAATTCTTTTGCCCATTCACCTTTTCTCTTGCTTTCTTTCCTTCTTGCATGTGTCAGTAAGTACTTCCAGGACAATAGTAAATAAAAAATAACAGTGGGCACTGTTACTTCACTCTAGATCTCTTATGGGATACTTCCCAATAGTTTAACTGTATGCTATTTGTAAAGGGTGTTCTGACTTCTCTGTAAGCTGCTTTAGTTATAGTTTTTAATTGTCATGTACTAGATTAAAAAATCAGTAAAATGCTATGTCATCACCTAAAAAGCCAAACACTGATAGTACTTGAAGGTGGCATCATGCACGCTCAGTGGGGCATAGCCCTCTGACATCGCCCAGCCTGTCAGGATGTTAAACCTCGTGGAGACCATTCACGGTCACACTGGTTATGAATATTTAAACAGTGGTTTGTTTTGCATAAGTGTTGATTTACATGAGTTTTGTCCTTCCATAAACAAGTGGTCTATCTGTTTAAAGCATGGTCTCAGACACAGCTGGCATTGTTACAGCCCCTAGGACCATCGCTGTTACTGGTGCATCAAACTCCCCCACTTCTCCCCTCCAGTGTAATAGGTTCACTCTCTGAATATAGCAGTTTATTCATTCATCCTATTACTGGAATTAGTTTTAATTTGTTTTACAGTTATAAGCAAGGTGGTGCTAGCTATGTATGCTACATATGAAGGGATCTTTATTGACAACTGAGTGAGTTTGCAAGTTTACTTATAATTTAAACACAACCTTGGGATGTAGTTCAGGGGTTGAGTACTTGCCTAGCATGTATATGGCAGTGGGCTCAATCACAAGTACTCAGAAGAAAAGAAAGGAAAAGAAAAGAAAAGAAAAGACCCAAACAGTGAACAAAAAATAATTTTCAAACACTTGCAATTTGGATGTGCACATTTACATGATTGTGATTAGAGTATAGTATTGCTTAAGTATCTTCTTTTTAAAAATTATTTAAAGGGCTGGAGATGTGGTTAAGTGGTTAAGAGCACTGGCTGTTCTTCCAGAGGTTCTGAGTTCAATTCCTAGCAACCACATGGTGTTCACAACCATCTATAAAGAAACCTGATGTCCTCTTCTGGCATGTACTACATGCAGCAGACCACTCATGCATAAAATAATTGAAGTAAAACAAAAATAAAAACAAGTGTTAAACAATATTTTAAAAATTTAAAAATTATTCTGTCTATCTGTCAGGTAGTGGATACATATGTATGCAATACTATGGGAGGCCAGAAGAGAGCGCCAGATCTTGCCTCAGCCTCATAGGTGTTGGGAATACAGACATGAGTTACCATGCTGGCTTAGTCTGGAATCATTCATTACTCTGTTCCATTTCTGAAAGGTATTTTGTTTTAGTAAATGACTATAAAACCAGATTTATCAAAAACTAGGAAGTAAAGCATTTGCTTTATTCCTCTTTTCTCCTGTTAAGGTTATTTGTTTACTTATTGTCTCACGACATACGTTTTTAGGTGATTTAATTAATTAATTAACTAATGCATCCATGAGTGTGTACTCACAGAGGCCAGGAGGCAGCACTCAGACACCTAGCTTGGGCGCTGGGCTCTGGGCTGGAGTCCTCAAGATTGGGCAAACACTTTTAACCACTGTGCCATCTCTCCAACCCTCATGTTATTCTGTCTTTAAGACAGAATTTTGCTATTTCTTTCTTCCCCTGGTATTCAGATGTGTCAAAGAGTTAGGTTTTATTTATTTTTTCTCCCCTGCTTCATTTTGTAAACCTGATCCAAGGACTCCTTTAAAAAAAAAAAAGTGCTCCTTAGCCCTCCCAGACTTCCAGTTACCCCAGTTGAGTTTTGGTCTTCTCTCCTTCCACCAGCCCTGTGTATCACAATGTATTCTCTGCAGATCCTCAGCTTTCACACTGGCATTTGGTGCTTTACTCTTCTGTGAGTTCCATCTACTTACACTTTCAGTAGCTTCCTCTTAGCATATTCTTTACTAAACACACTAATTGTAAATGTGCCTTGTGTCCCTCCAGTCAGCAACCACAACAACCTCTTTGTTTTAAGGGAGCCGGCAGGTTCCTTACAGGGTAATATAGGCATGCAGCCATTAACAAGAGAGACAATTTGAGTTTTTTACAGTTAAGAAAACTGCTTTTTTATTTTGTACTCTGCATGTTACAAATCGATACTGGTGAGTCCCTCCGGGTAGAAAAAAAAAAAAAAAAAGCAAACTGTTTGCTTTCCAGTTAAAAAGAAAACAACTACTTTTTAAAATGACCCCTTTAACTTAATGATTAAAATTTCATAAACACACACACTCCTTTTCAAAAAGATGCATAAAAATTTACAAGCTTCACCCTTCAGAGCTACAGACGGAGAAATGCTAAGGGCACATGAGCACTTAATGACCAGCCACAGAGGTTTGATACTTCAAGAAACACAACCGATTCTAGAGCTTACTTACAAAACAAAACAGAAGCAAGCAAGCAAACAAACAAAAAACAAAGGAAAATAATCTTAAAGAGAAGGAACACCAGCTTGAAAAGAATAGTCTTAATGAGGAACATATTTACAAAGTGGAAAAAAGGAGTTCTATCAAATGACAACCATCACCTCTCCTCCAAACACAGCCGGATAGGTGGTTGGGAAGAGAGCCTTTGGTGTGCCAGGTCAACGTGTGAATATTCAAAAGCACCGATGGACGTGGGACTGAGAAATCCAGCGTCATCAGCAGTGATTTTTCTAAGCATTGTTAATGTTGGCAAAAACAGGGCGTACATATAAAATCTATTGAGTGAGCGTGGATGAGAAATACCAAGGTAACCTCACGACAAGAAAAATACTTGTGACTTCTAAATCGTAAGCAAATTGGCAGTTAATTACCTGAGTTTCGTAGCCATCGCTTGTGACGGACCGGATTTTCTCTGGCACCGTGACTTGCACGTGTAATTTCTCACGAGCTGCAAGGTGCAAAAGGCAGTTCTCAGAGCCACACCCCTTGCACACTGAGAACCTTCGACCTTATCCCATGAAGCATCATCAACCTGAAACAGGAGCTAAAACTGGAGTGTTGAAGGAGCCAAGCCTGGGACCACCCCATCCTCCAATATCGTTTCTTAGGGTCCTGGAGCCTGTGGAAAAGCCCCATGCATCCGTTTCGCATTTCAGCTGTTAAAGTGCGATCCTGGGACGCCCAAGGCAACATGGACGGAAAGAGGAGCCAGGTTGGCTCTCAAAGGCCCCAAGATGGGTTGTTACTCACTGCCTTCTGTTTGGGGCTCGCTAAGGCCGCCAAGTCCACTCAGCCCACTCAGCAGAAGCAGGATGAGCCACATGGCCTGGCCTCCTGGACCCCAGCCCCGGGGAATGGCAGTTGGCCCTCTATAGGGCAGTTGGGGGCGCGAGGTGAGGGCTGCAGGCAGCGCATCTGTGTGCCGGAGGCTTTTATGCTGCTCCAAATCTGGTGGGGTTTGAAATACTTGCTAGGCTTGAAATCTGAGACCGAAGAAGGGAAAAGGGAGGATGGGCGATAGAGGGGGGCAAATCTCACTCCGGAAAGTCAGAATCCATGGAACAGCCGAGCAGCAGAAAGGTTCACGTATACGTATATGAACTTTTAATTCTTTTTTTTGTTTGTTTGTTTTGTTTTTGACTCTCTTAATAACAAAAAAATGTTTCAGTATCAAACAGTACTTTGCATATATTTGGATAGTGTCAATCATAGGTGGACAGTCTGACTAACATTTAAGGAGACAAACCAGGGTAACTACAACCCAGATCAGCCGCTAAGGACAGAAGCATCAAACCTTCGGCTTGTTCCCTGGCAATTCTCACAATCGCAGACTAGTTTTGTCTGCCTTGAACTTTTCCCAAAGAGGGCGAGACACTGTATTCCTTCATATCTAGATCCCTGAGTAGATTCCATCCATGACAGCAGAATCCCATTGGTGCATAGTGCACATTGAATAGACCACCATGTGTTTGGTATTGTAGATATACATCCCTGTGTATGGTTTTGGTTCAATACTGAGGTATTCCTACTGAATTTATTCCCAGGGGGAAGTTGCCAGATGGAAGAGTATGTCTTGCAAATATTTCTGAAGAATCTTTCAAGATTGTGCTCCAAATTTACATTCCACCAGAAGTGTATGAAGATTCTAGATTCTCTGTCAGCACTGTTCTTGTTAGCTCTGTTAACTCGACACAGCCTAGAGTCAGTCACCTTAGAAGAGAGTCTAATCTGAGGGATTGCTGAGATCAGATTGTCTGTGGTGTGTCTTGGGGTGTGTGTGTGGGGGGTGGTCTTGATTGTTCACTGATGTAGAAGGGCAGAGCCCACTGTAGGTGACACCATTCCCTGGGCTTCTGGTCCTGAGCTGTATAGGAAAGTTGGCTAAACATGGACTTAGGAATGAGCCAATAGGCAGCATTTCTCTATGCTTTCTGCTTTAAGTGTCTAATTGAGTTTCTGCCCTGACTTCCCCCAAGGGACTGTGACCTGAAAGTGTACACCAAATAAATCCCCTCCTCCCCTAAGTTCCTTTTGGCCATGGTGTTTGTTACTGTGGCAAAATGTAACTGGAACAAATGCCTATCCTTACTTTCTATATTTTGTTTGTTTTGGTTTGAACTTGTTTATTCCTGGTGGGTAATACTTTTCTGTATTTCTTTATTGGCAAATATATATGTACATGTATGTATACATACATGTGTGTATATATAATATATAATATGTATATAATATGTATATACATATGTGTATATATTATTCATGCATGCATATACACATAAAACAGCCTCATGAACAGTTACCTCTTTGGCAGTTGCCTCCTTGAGATGCTGGCCCCTTCTCTAAATGGGCTGCTTTGCTTCTCTCATTGCACATGGAAGCTAGAAATAGATTCTAGATAGAATCCCTTTATTAGAAGTAATGACTATAAAAATCTGTGTTCACTCTTTACTTTTGGTAGTTTTCTGTTGATACCATTAGTCATAATCAGAAGTTTTCTTTTATTTCAAACTGGTGGGAGTTTCCTATGGATTTTATCATGGATATTCAATTTACTGAAATCCCCTTTCTGCATAAATAAGCTGGTCACAAGACTTTCTTTATTTTTCAGTCCATGTGTGAGTTAAACTATTGAAGTGAACTTGTGTCCTTGTAACGTTTTGTCATTTTTAAATTTTTCTTTATTGATTTGCCCACATTCCCTTTTTAGAATCTTTGTCTCCAAATTTAATGAGATCCTTGCAGTTTTCTTTTGCCGAAATGAACTCACCAGGATTTTTCATCAGAGGCATGCTTGCCCTGTGGAGGCTTTGGAACAGTCTCACTGTGCAATACTGTGGGCTTCCCCCTGCTCCCAGAATTTGTGAATAGGGATTAAGAGCTGGAATTTTCCTTGTCAGAGGATTGGTTTTATTGTGGATCTAATTTCTTAAAAATACCCAGTTAGTCTCTTTTCAGTTGTGCTAGTTTATTTCTCAAAGGTTTTATCTATTTTTTCTGAGTTTTGAAGTCTATTTGCAAAAATATAAGCAGCCCCCTCTCCTATGTCAACTGTTTAAAGGCCTTCCACATAGATGATCTTTTAAAAATAGTCTTGATAATATGATTTTTTTCTCTTGTTACTGAATTAAAAATGTATGAAGAGGACAGTCAGATTTCACTCTCTGATATGTTAATATATTTTCCCTGTTTCATTGACTTGATTCTTGTTTTTATTGGTTGTGGTTTGTCCTTTTTCTAGCTGCTAAAAATGGAAGTTTATATATTTTTCAAAAACTTTTATTTTCCTCGTGTTCATTTAAATGTAGCAATTTCCACACATTCCCTGCTTTAACCTCATTATCTGAGTATTATACATTGACATTGTATATTTTATTTAGCTATGCTTTATTACATTAATATTAGGTCTTAAGAGTTTCTAATTTCATCATGATTTCTTTCTGTCTCATGTATTTGGCTTGCACACACTTGATCATGGCGTATAAACTTTTTAATGTGGATGTTTTATTATTTTTTGCTAGTATTTTACTGAGTTTATTTTTAAATATCAGTGTTCATTAGGGTTATTGGTCTTTAGTTTTTGTTAGGTCTTTGTTGGCTTCTGGGATCAGGGTAGTTAATGCTGATCTCATTGGCTGAGTCTGGAGAATTCCCTGATGTCACTTGTGTTTGATAGTTTAATGATTGCTATTAGTTTTTTGGGTTTTAGAAGTTGGGATAGGTGTCAGCAGTAAAGCTACTTGGTCCAGGGCTTTCTCACTGGGCATCTTCTTACTATTGATTTGAAACCATCACTTGTTAGCCTGCTCAGGTTCTCTGCTTCTTCAGGGTTCACTCTGGGTTGCTGAGGTCACTAGTTTATTCACACCCCCTGCTTATTGGCCTGTAATTGTTCTCACAGCCCCTTGTGCTCTCTTATCCTCCTGGAGTGCTAGTTATTCAATGTCTTTTGGGTCCCTGAGTTATCAATTGAGTGTCCCCCCAACTCCCTCTTATTCTAAGAGCCTGTCAGTTTTATGTTTCACCAAAAGACAACTTTCATTCATTGATTTGCTGAATGTCTGTTTTTTAAGTCTTAAACTTCTTTTTAAGGATTAAACCTTAATCTTTGAACCTGGGTATAATTATAACCTTTGGCCAATATAACCTCAAGTCCACAGACCCCTACATATATCTGTTCTTATGACACTTATGAGACTTTGTCTCTTCACACACCTAGGTTTCAGTGTGTACTCTTTTTCTTAATATGCTGATGATAACATTGGTAAGAGCAATATACAGATTAGCTTATCAGTTCTCAAGGCCTTAAACCATGGGTTCATCAAGCTTTAAGAAGAACAGCAATAGCTTCTTCTCTGTCAGCCTAACAGACCCGCCTTGAAGAGGATACTTCTCTTGGAAATCAAATGGTATGAGTCATCTCAGTTCACCAAAGGCAGAGCCATTTCTCTCCCCTGGTATGGATATGGGGCTGCCTTGCCTCTTTCAAGAGAATGGGGGTTAGGGGGTGCGGGAGGACTACACTGACTATTTATACCCTCAGGAACAAAATAAGACTATCACTTTATTGGCTGGCTCCTATACCTATACATACATACATACATACATACATACATACATACAACCACTGGCTCAGCTCAGCAGTTGAAGAGCACTGGCTCTTAACCTCTTCCAGAAGTCCTGAGTTCAATTTCCAGCACCACATGGTAGATCAGGACCATCTATAATGGGATCTGATACCCTCTTCTGGCATGTTGGTGTATATTCAGATAGAGCACTCTATACATAAAACTAAAATCTTTAAAAAAAAAAAAAAAACTATTGTTTTATAGTAAAATAACTTTAGAAAGACTCCAAGCAAATCTACTTAAAAATGGTACCTGAACCACTCTCTGCCCAGTTAACCCCCTGGCTGCCAAAGCTACAGTAGTTTAGCTGTGGCCCAACGTTCCCCAGAGCTGATCATCTGGATGTGATGGAATTTTCTTACATAACCTAGAGTCCTCTGCCCATCCAGCATCACTTACGACCTTCAACCTTGCAAGCCCGGTTATGTGTTTGTTTTGGTTTTGCAATGCTATGGGCCCGATTCATTTGGGTTCTGTAATATCTGAGTCATTCTGCTGGTTTAGGGGAACCTTCTCATAGTCTTCCTTACAGATGAGCTTGCATATATCTAGCTAGGAAAATGCTGTTTTCTGTCTCATAGAAATATTCTGCCAGGTCACATGTTTGTCTTTCAATTTTATGGTCCAGAAGGATGAAGGCGATCCTGGTGTCACTGAAACTAAAGCCCTCCAAGGTCTTGTCTTAGTATAAACAAAGGTCCTCACAACCACCTGTCTGTAGCTGTCCCTCCATGTGGCTCCCAATCTAGATATAAATGTCAAACGCTATACCATACACACACACACACACACATACACACACACACACACACACACACACGTATGTATGTAGGTATAGGTATAGGTATAGGTATAGGTATAGATATAGATATCACACATTGACCACCACCATCACCTGACTGTTAGGTATTATTGATGTTCTCTTTAAAGCTGTGGGGACTTAAGTACAGGGCACTTCCTCAATGTCACAGCAAGGAAGGAGCAGATCAGTTATCTATACTGGCTGATCTCCAGGTTTAGGAGGCAGAATCTCAATACAGAGAGCTCAGTCAATGGAAGCTGAGGTCACCACTGGGTCAAGTTCCTCTGGACAGGTCATAAGAATGAGGGACTCCACCTGAAATGAAGGGGTATGTGCACGTAAATATATGTGAATGGACCCAGCTTGGGCAGCAAGGAGAGAAGACACACCATTCAGACTGAGGCTTGGTCAAGAAGGCATCTGGGGGACTCCGTAAGAGGGAATACACAGTTTGGGTGAGGGTTAGGAGAGCTCGCCTGGTGTGAGTGCAAGATTTGAGGATAGAAAAACTAGAGAGCAACTATTAACAGGAACTGGGGTGGTGAGCCAGGCTGGGTGGGTCTTAGAGCATCGGCTATAGCCTGTGTGAATCTTTGAGGATCCAACGGGTGGTGTAGGCAGTTAGGAGGCTGCTTCTAGGAGATTCTGGTCACCAAAGCAGGACAGAGGGCAGACAAGTGCAGAAGACAAGATCAGTGAGACCTAGGGTCTTTCTAGATGTGATGAGAGAAAAGAGGGGATGCAAAAGGGGGCAGAAGAGGAACAAAGATAAACCAGCTTGAGCCTGATGAGATGACAGATGACATTCCATCTAACTCCACAGCAAGGTCAGATGACGTCTGCATCAGTAGCTGAGCACACATTTATTAGAAGCATTATGGACCGACCACCCACAGCATCCTTCCTGAACAGAACTGGTCTAGGTCACCTGGAGGCCCATCTGAGGCTTCTGTCCTTCAGAAAGCACTGCCCTCTCCAAGCAGTTGCCTGGCTTCTCAAGAACACAAGCAACTGGAGCATGAAGGGTTTCATTGAATGAGGGTCCCTACTGATTCAGAAAGAGCAGGCTTGGATTTGGCTGCAAAGGTACAAACTGGGCTGCCCCACACCTTCCTATTGAGGGTGTGATCTCTTCTTTGATGGTGCAGTCATCCTCAAAAGAATTAGACACATACTCTCTTCCAGATCTAAAATTATACCACATCCGATCATTTTCATTTAAAGAAAATCACTAGCTGGCAAAAGGACAATCTGCTGGTTGTGGATAAGGTCACATCCCAGAAACTAAAATGTGTCCCCAGTAGAGGACACACCACTGGCTACATCTTGGAGGTCACTGATGGGTTTTGGACTTCAGTCTGGAGCCACTTGATGAGAATCTGGTTCACCTCTGCCGGTCTGGAAGGGAAAGAAAGGGCAGGTTAACTTGTCTGACCCACTGTCCTCACCAAGGCAGTGTGACTGATAAGTCCTGGCAGACCTGAGCAGAAGTAAGCCTGTAGCAATCACAGGTCAGGTGGGACCCCAGTCTCCTTACTTCTCTATCTGTGTCCAGTGACCACAGTCTTCGATGTGTCCTCTTTTCAGGAAAGGGATCTGAAAGAAAATCCCATGCAGGAAGATTGGCAGCAGACCACTAATAGGGCTAACTTGGGTGAGTGCAGTGTACAGCAGAGGCCATTCGAGAGGGGACCCTGTCCTCTATGATTCCCAGAGACCATTTTTGGAGGACTTTTGTGTTATTCAGGACAGAAATGAGGAATGGCAAGTGTAGGGAAAGGGAGGGAAGCTGGGTCAGGGCAGATCTTTACCTGACCCCCACCCAAGATATCATGGGGATATCCTCCTCTGGGCACCAGCGTTCTCTTCTAGGGACACTCTGACACCCACAGTGCAGGGTCATGCCCTTACCCACTTTTCCATGTTTTTGGACATTTCAGGACGGAGTACAATGTCCTTCTCAGCTGTGACCATCAGTGCTGGGACCAGGATCTGGAGGGGGGGGAGGAGGGGAGAACAGGTAGTAAGGGAATCTGGCACTCAGCTACCCTGATGCCATCTGTGCCCAGGGAAAGATGCCTTGGGTATCTGCCACTAAGAGCCCTCTCCCCGACCCCCATGAGAAGACATTTGCCCTGCCCTGTCCTCTGCCTCCACCAAGCTCTTCAGGGATGGTTCATCAGAATTTGGATCTAGCAATACAGTGCTCTCTCTCTCTCTCTCTCTCTCTCTCTCTCTCTCTCTCTCTCTCTCTGTGTGTGTGTGTGTGTGTGTGTGTGTGTAAGATGTGTGCCATGTGCCTATGTGTGTATGTATGACTGGTATGTGTGTATCTGGTATCTGTGTAATAAGGGGTGTGTGTGTGTGTTTGGTATTTTTGTGTAAAGTGTGTCTCTCTGTGTGTATGTATGACTGCTATGTGTGTGTGTCCAGTGTTTTTGTGATGAGGTGTATGTGTATGTATGTGTGTGTGATGTCTGTGTGTGTGTTTGGTGTGTTTATGTAAGGTGTGTGCCTGTGTATGTGTATGTATGACTGGTTTGTGCGTTTCTGTGTGTGTCTGTGTGATGAGGTGGTGTGTGTGTGTGTGTGTGTGTGTGTGTGTGTGTAGCAGGAGGTCACAGTGCTCACCTTTCGTCCTAACCCCTTACAGCTCCACTTCCAGTTTCTTTCTGTGTTCCGATACCAGTTCAGAGGACCTCTGAGGAGAGGGTCAGACAGTAACACAGGTGAGCAGCCAAGACTTGGCCACTGTTGGCCCACAGTGACCCACAATATCTAGAGACAACTATGCCAGAGACAGTGAGTGCTACAGGATTCAAGAGTGGGACCCTCAGACACATGCTGCCCGTCCACAGCTCCTGCTTCCTCAGCAAGGCCGAGTACCGGAACTCTCTGTCACCAGGCTAGGGCCTCTGATATGATTTGGGGGGCAAATAGAAGCTGGCCCCACAGGTTATCCTCATCCTCAAGATATGAACCAGAGAGTGGGACTTGTGGCAGCCCATCCACACGCAGAAGCCACTTTTCTGACTCAGAAAACTCAGCGAGAAGGGACATGGTAGACGAGAGATAGTGAGAAGACATGCACATTTGGGTTCATTCACATGGCTTCTGCTTTTCTGGGGACAGAATGCAGAGCTGTCCCAATTCTTGGAGGAGCTATGGCTGCAAATCAAGTAAAAACCTCCGCCTCCTACCAATAAACACAAGAAAGAACAAGCTAGATACCGCAAAGAAAGCTACACACCACAGGTTGTGAGCCTCCTGGCACTGGGGACATTCAATCACAGACAGGTCACAGTGGTGCTCACTGGAACTATGGTGGGAGAACTACATCCATCCTCCAACAGCTGACCAGCCCTCTACCATGTCTAGGGTTCCCATCTTTTTACCTGAAGCCAGACTTCTTGAACTGCTGTACATAAAACTCAATTTCCTCCTCAGTAGTAATTTTGCTGAGCCTGGGATCTTCTGGAGTATTCACAAGGATTCCCCCTGCAAAAAAAGACACCTGTGTTCTCTCCTGCTGTGGGCCAATGGTTCTAAAGCTGCCATTCCCTGCTGGCATTGCCCTGTCTGAACTTGGAGTGAAGGCTTCATGTCTGTCCGTCTGCCCTCTCTTCACTGAGTTCCTCAGGGCTGGAATCTGCCCTACTGTGAGGTTCTCATTATAGAATGCCATGTTGTCTTCTTAGGTATGCAGTGTCCTGGAAGTGCCCTGAAAGGAGTCTTGGGGACAAACACATCTTTCTATTCTACAAGACACAAAGGACACGGTCACTCCAGGCTTTGATGCTAAATGTCAAAGGGATAGGAGACCAAGTTGGTGCTCCTGTCCCACTGGGTCCTGGTCCTGTCAGAGCACCTCTCCCACCTGCATGTCTCACATCTTTACTGCTGGCCTGCCTCCCTGCACAACACTAAGCTCTCTGTGGACAGCACTGCAGCCCAGGCCTCCCCAGCCAGGCACCCAGAACATGGAATCAATACACTACTAAGGGGCTGAAAAAGAAAAGAAGGTAGGCAAGCAGGCAGATATCTTCAAAGGAGAAGACCTCTAGGGTCAGGTCCCAGCTTGGCCTCTTGACATAGGTCAACCTTCTGAGACTCACTTCTTCCAGTTGTAATCAGAGGTCACAGTGATAGCCATAGGAGTGTCTGTGACCATTGTTATTGAGACACAAATGAATAATGGCTAGAGGGCAGTGTTAGGAGTGAAGCAAGCATTTGTGGGGTTGGCGCTGGATGGTGGGGGGGGGGCTCGAGGATGAGTGGGAACAGTGACCAGAACAGGACCTCAGGGTGGAAGGGCCAGTGGAGACTTAGGTGGGATCTAGTGCAATCTGCCTTGCACACACTAGTGACTGCAGCAGCCAACTCTCCTACCTGGGTAGGGTGCTTACGAGAAAGGTTAGTATTAAGAGGAAATCGAAAGGCATTCCTACAATTCCATCACCAGAGACCTATCCCAGATACTCTGTCCAAGTCCTCAAAGCGTCTTAGGACTTTAGTGCTCAGCTCCCTAAGGAGTAGACTAGAGTAACACCATTAATCATCAGGGAACCTTTGTTGAGCATGTTGAAGCTCAGAACAGCAAGGCAAGCTTAGGGCTTCTTCACTGGCAGAAGGGACAGGACTCCATTAGCATTAGCATTCTGCTGATGTGGTCCCTGCTGTCCCTTCCCTCCCAGGGATACCTCTTACCCATTTCAGTGGCTTTATGCACAGTGAGGAAACCCTGTAGGGAGAAAAGTTAGAGAGGATGTCGTAAGGGAGGCAAAACAAGAAGACTGCAACTCAATACAGAAGAGCTAGCATGCACAAGGACCACAGGAGAACTCTTTCATGTGGGGATAGGTGTTAAAATACATAGGGGATGCAAGCCTGAAACCACAGGATAGCACAGGACACTGGACACTGTGTGCTCCATGCATATCCTGTACGTGACACCTATGCTAATATTTGATTCATAAATGAGGCACTATCATGGGATAATCAGAATGACAGCCAATACTAAAACAGAATAATTAATTACAGACATTCCCCACCCCACCCCCTGCTGATACAGAGCAGATTCACATCAGTGGGATGATGTGAGATTTCATTATACTTCTCAGTGTAGCACGCAATTTATAACTTAAACACTCTTTGTAGAATTTGCCCTTGGATATTATGGGATCATGGTTAGCCAAGAATAACGGAAACCATAGAAAGTAAAATAGCAAATAGGGCCATGTTATAACACAGGATAAACCTGAAAGGCACAAAGGGGCCTCTCAGAGAAAGTGGGGCTGAAACTCGCATTCATGGCAACTGCAGACACTCGCAGATCTGAGTAATGGCTTGGGCGCACCAGTCACTGGGAGCAGGAGCACAGACTTACAGATGGTAGAGGAATTAGCACAGCCAGCTTCCTGTCCTGCCATAGAGAACATCTGACAACCCAGGGCTCCTTAGCATCCAGAGGCACCCATGAACAGGTGAGATGGAAAGGCCTACCCATGGTAGGCACAGGCAAAGTTTATTTGCTTCAGCTTAGCACTAAGAGCAACCCAAAAGGCATCCATTCGATCCCATCAGAGGCCTGCCTTTGCAGGTCCGTGAATTTGAGTGGACACAGTTCATGTGATCTGGAAACTCCCGTGGTGCCAAGCAAAGAAGTGAGCCTGGGTTGGTACTGCCAGCAGAATGTACGACAAATAATGCTGAGCCACCCAAGAGAGCCATCCAAAGTCCAAACAAACAGGCTGGTACAGGTTAAACATCACTAAAGATAAGCCCACAAACCAAATTTATAAAACACACACACACACACACACACCACACCATCACACACACACCACACACACACACACACACACACACACACCACACACACACCACACACACACCACACACACACACACACACACACACACACACACACACACACACACACACAATCTCCCACCTCTTACCATCTCATCACTGGCTCGGAAGAAGCTTTTGAAAGTCCGACTCATGTTCTTTTCCAGTTCAGCCTCGGCCACACCCTAAAACAGTCAAGAAAGCATAATTAAAGATCTCTTCAAGATGCTCTGGAAACTGTAGCCCTCTCCCATCTGACCAAAGGCCAGGAGGCCTTACCTTATGTCCCATCTGCCCATTTAACATTTTATTAGGATTGCATTCCTTGAATTTTTTATTGTGATATACATGCTAGAAAAAGGTTAAAATAGAATATAAGATGCTAACAGGCATTTCCAGGAAGGTCTGTGGGTCTGTGGATGATGCCGGGATTCCTACTATAAGGTGTGGCTTGCAGCAATCAAAGAGGCTGATATAGATTTAAGGTGGTAGCCAAGCTCTGAGAATTTAAGTATCGAGATGTCTCTGTTCCCAGTCTCCTTTAATGATTCTCAACACCATCTTCTTCAGTTTGATCCTAAATCATTACAGACTTTAGAATGCTCTCAGGGCTATCTTCCTAAGGACAGGGCATTGGATTTCCTTTGTTAGGAGCTGGGACACATGTCCTTGGTGGTACTAAATTACCAGGTTCTTCTGTCTCGTGAGAGTGTTATTACAGATAATTGCTTATCTATTATAGGCTACGACAAGCTCTCAAACACCGTGTGGTCCGGATGCCAGGCTGCAGGAATGAGGAATAAGTAGGTAGAGGGGAGCACAGAGGTGCATACCTCCCAGCATCTCTTCTACTTACTTCTCCTCTGTATCACCCTTTTAAATTCAACACACGTAATTAGGAGCTTGCTTATGGCACAACAGAGATGCCCCTGCAATGTGGAAGAGGGGTTGTCCATCGCAAATATAGTCAAATATCAGAAATACTACATCTGCTGTTTCTTGAAAAGTGTTCCCGCCCACT